>NC_041381.1:337675951-337793769 GCF_002162155.2 Triticum dicoccoides | reverse complement strand
CTTGCACTCCAAGTCCTCTGGATCATGTTCGTTCCGAAAATCACGCTCTCGAAGGTTTCATTCCGTTTGGACTCCGTTTGATATTCCTTTTCTTCGAAATACTAAAATAGGCAAAAAAACAACAATACGGGCTGGGCCTCCGGTTAGTAGGTTAGTCCCAAAAATGATATAAATGTGTCAAATAAATCCCATAAACATCCAAAAGGGGTAATATAATAGCATGGAACAATCAAAAATTATAAATACGTTGGAGACGTATCAAGCGTCCCCAAGCTTAATTCCTGCTCGTCCTTGAGTAGGTAAATGATAAAAAAGAAATTTTTGATGTGGAATGCTACCTAGCATAATTCTCAATGTAATTTTCTTTATTGTGGCATGAATGTTCAGATCCAAATGATACAAAATAAAAGTTCATATTAACATGAAAATGGTGATACTTCAAGCATACTAATCAAAGTAATCATGTCTTCTCAAAATAACATGGCCAAAGAAAGTTATCCCTACAAAATTGTATAGTCTGGCTGTTTCTCTATCTTCATCACACAAAGTATCTAATCATGCACAACCCCGATGAAAAGCCAAGCAATTGTTTCATACTTTAATAATCTCAAACTCTTTCAACTTTCACACAATACATGAGCGTGAGCCATGGACATAGCACTATATGTGGAATAGAATGGTGGTTGTGGAGAAGACAAAAAGGGAGAAGATAGTCTCACATCAACTAGGCGTATCAACGGGCTATGGAGATGCCCATTATTAGATATCAATGTGAGTGAGTAGGGATTGCCATGCAACGGATGCACTAGAGCTATAAATATATGAAAGCTCAACAAAAGAAACTAAGTGGGTGTGCATCCAACTTGCTTGCTCACGAAGACCTAGGGCATTTTGAGGAAGCCCATAATTAGAATATACAAGCCAAGTTCTATAATGAAAAATTCCCACTAGTATATGAAAGTGACAACATATGAGACTCTCTAACATGAAGATCATGGTGCTACTTTGAAGCACAAGTGTTGAAAAGAGATAGTAGCATTGTCCCTTCTCTCTTTTTCTCTCATTTTATTTATTTTTATTTTTTATTTTTATTTTTTTTTCTTTGGCCTTTTTTTCTTTTTGGCCTTTCTGTTTTTCCCTCTTTTTTTTCTTTTTGTAAAGTCCGAAGTCTCATCCCGACTTGTGGGGGAATCATAGTCTTCATCATCCTTTCCTCACTAGGACAATGCTCTAATAATGAAGATCATCACACTTTTATGGATTTGCAACTCAAAGCTAGAACAAGATATGACTCTATATGAATGCCTCCGGCGGTGTACCGGGATATGCAATGAATCAAGAGCGACATGTATGAAAATTATGAAGGTGGCCTTGCCACAAATACGATGTCAACTACATGATCATGCAAAGAGAAATATGACAAAAGTAATGCGTGTCATATGAACGGAATGATGGAAAGTTGCATGGCAATATATCTAGGAATGGCTATGGAAATGCCATAATAGG
Organism: Triticum dicoccoides; assembly: GCF_002162155.2. Classification (NCBI taxonomy): domain Eukaryota; kingdom Viridiplantae; phylum Streptophyta; class Magnoliopsida; order Poales; family Poaceae; genus Triticum; species Triticum dicoccoides. The sequence continues at coordinate 337,792,263 of NC_041381.1, read as the reverse complement.
TAGGTATGGTGGCTGTTTTGAGGAAGGTACATGGTGGGTGTATGGTACCGGTGAAAGTTGTGCGGCACAAGAGAGGCTAGCAATGGTGGAAGGGTGAAAGGGTGCGTATAATACATGGACTCAACACTAGTCAAAAGAACTCATGTACTTGTTGCAAAAATCTAGAAGTCATCAAAAACCAAAGCACTACGCGCATGCTCCTAGGGGGATAGATTGGTAGGAAAAGACCATCGCTCGTCCCCGACCGCCACTCATAAGGAAGACACTCAATAAATAAAATTGTGCTCCAACTTCATCACAAAGCGGTTCACCATACGTGCATGCTACGGGAATTACAACTGTCAACACAAGTACTTTTCATAATCACCTCAACTAGCATGACTCTAATATCACTACCTCCATATCTCAAAACAATTATGAAGCATCATATTGATCATAGCATCCAATTCTTTTTCTATAATAGTTTTTATTATACCCAACTTGGATGCTCATCATTCTAGGACCAACTTTGTAACCATAGCAAATACCATGCTGTTCTAAAAGACTCTCAAAAAGATACAAGTGAAGCATGAGAGACTAGCAATTTCTTCAAAATTAAGTCACCACCGTGCTCTAAAAGATATAAGTGAAGCACTAGAGCAAAAACTATCAAGCTCAAAAGATATAAGTGAAGCACATAGAGTATTCTAGCAAATCCTAATCAAGTAGGCTTCTCCCAAAAGGTGTGTACAGCAAGGATGATTGTGGTAAACTAAAAATCAAAGAATAATATAATAGACGATGCTCCAAGCAAAACACATATCATGTGGCGAATAAAAATATAACTCCAAGTAAAGTTACCAATGAACAAAGACGAAAGAGGGGATGCCTTCCCGGGGCATCCCCAAGCTTAGGTTTTTGGCTATCCTTGAATATATTGGGGTGCCATGGGCATCCCCAAGGTTAGGCTCTTGCCACTCCTTATTCCATAGTCCATAAAAGCTTTACCCAAAACTTGAAAACTTCACAACACAAAACTCAACAGGAAATCTTATAAGCTCCGTTAGTGAAAGAAAACAAAATCGCCACATAAGGTACTGTAATGAACTCATTCTTTATTTATTTTGGTGTTAAACCTACTGTATTCCAACTTCTCTATGGTTTATAAACTATTTTACTAGCCATAGATGCATCAAAATAAGCAAACAACACACGAAAAACAGAATCTGTCAAAAACAGAACAGTCTGTAGAAATCTGTAACTAACGCAAACTTATGTAACTCTAAAAATCCTACCAAAATAGGAAGTCCTGGACAATTTGTCTATTGATCAGCAGCAAAAAGAATCAACACAAAAGCACTTTTCTGTGATTTAACAAAACTAAATTTGTGTGCGCAAAGTTTCTGTTTTTTAGCAGAATCACATCAACTATCATCATAGGTTATCCTATAGGTTCTACTTGGCACAAACACTAATTAAAAGATAAAAACACATCTAAACAGGAGGTAGATGAAAGATTTATTACTAAACAGGAACAAAAACAAAAAACACAAAGAAAATTGGGTTGCCTCCCAACTAGCGCTATCGTTTAACGCCCCAAAGCTAGGCATAAAAGCGAAGATAGATCTAAGTAGTGCCATCTTTGGCACTAAATTCATAAGTAGCCCGCACGATAGATTCATAAGGCAATTTGACTTTCTTTCTTGGAAAGTGCTCCATGCCTTTCTTTAATGGAAATTGGAATCTAATATTCCCTTCCTTCATATCAATAATCGCACCAATCATTCTAAGGAAAGGTCTACCAAGAATAATAGGGCAAGAAAGATTGCAATCTATATCAAGAATGATGGGCACCAAATTTCTATTTGCAACGATGAGAACATCATTGATCCTTCCCATTGCCTTTTTAATGGTGGAATCCGCAAGGTGCAAATTTAAAGAGCAATCATCAAGATCATGGAAACCTAGAATATCACATAAAGTTTGCGGAATCATGGAAACACTAGCACCCAAATCACACAAAGCAAAACACTCATGATCTTTAATTCTAATCTTTATAGTAGGTTCCCACTCATCATTAAGTTTTCTAGGTATATAAACTTCCAAATTAAGTTTTTCATCATAAGATTGCATCAAGGCATCAACGATATGTTTGGTAAAAGCTTTATTTTGACTATAAGCATGAGGAGAATTAACAACGGATTGCAACAAGGAAATACAACCTTCTAAAGAACAATTATCATAATCAAATTCCTTGAAATCCGAGATAGTGGGTTCAATGCTATTTAGAGTCATGACCTCTCCAATCCTACTTTTACCAAATTTAGCATCAAGATCTAAAGACTCCGAATTATTAGGATGCCTTCTAGGCAAAGTTGACTCATCATCAGTCCCATAATTATCAAGATTCATATTGCAAAACAAAGATCTAATAGGAGATGCATCAATAACTTTAAGATCTTCATCATTATTTTCATCTAACTTTTCTGGTTTGGCGGCCATCTTATTGACTAAGGTGACTTGCTTATCAGAAATTTTGGCTATAGCATCTTCAAGCCGGGCAATTTGAGAGTTCACACCATAAAATTCTTTATTCATATCATCAAGCTCTTTGTTCATAAACCCCAAAAAACCTTTTTGTTCCTTAAGCTCTTTTCTGAAGAAATTATTATGCTCAAATTGTAAATTTATAAAGCTTCTAATATTTGATTCAATCTCTCCCAAACTTCTAAGAAGGTGGTCGGAACCCTTAGGCAAAGCCATAAGGACAAACAAGCACACATGCAAACAGAAAAAGGCAAGCGAAAGAGAGAGGAGGAGATTGGGAAAGAGAGGGCGAATAAAACGACAAGGGTGAAGTGGGGGAGAGGAAAACGAGAGGCAAATGGCAAATAATGTAAATGCGAGGGAGATGAGTTTGTGATGGGTACTTGGTATGTCTTGACTTGAGCGAAGACCTCCCCGGCAACGGCGCCAGAAATCCTTCTTGCTACATCTTGAGCTTGCATTGGTTTTCCTTGAAGAGGAAAGGGTGATGCAGCAATAGTAGCGTAAGTATTTTCCTCAGTTTTTGAGAACCAAGGTATCAATCCAGTAGGAGGCTCCTCAAAGGTCCCAAGCACCTACACAAACAAACAAAGAACTCGCAACTAACGCAATAAAGGGGTTGTCAATCCCTTCACGGCCACTTGCGAAAGTGAGATCTGATAGAGATAGTATGATAAGATAAATATATTTTTAGTATTTTATAATATAGATGCAAAAGGTAAAGATGCAAATAAAAGTAGATTGAAAGCAAATATGATAAAAGATAGACACGGGGGCCATAGGTTTCACTAGTGGCTTCTCTCAAGATAGCATAAGTATTACGGTGGGTGAACAAATTACTGTCGAGCAATTGATAGAAAAGCGAATAATTATGAGATTATCTAGGCATGATCATGTATATAGGCATCACGTCCGTGACAAGTAGACCGACTCCTGCCTGCATCTACTACTATTACTCCACACATTGACCGACTCCTGCCTGCATCTACTACTATTACTCCACACATTAACCGACTCCTGCCTGCATCTAGAGTATTAAGTTCATAAGAAGAGAGTAACGCCTTAAGCAAGATGACACGATGTAGAGGGATAAACTCATGCAATATGATATAAACCCCATATTTTTATCCTCGATGGCAACAATACAATACGTGCCATGCAACCCTTTCTGTAACTGGGTAAGGACACCGCAAGATTGAACCCAATGCTAAGCACTTCTCCCATGGCAAGAAAGATCAATCTAGTAGGCCAAACCAAACTGATAATTCAAAGAGACTTGCAAAGATAACTCAATCATACATAAAACAATTCAGAGGAGATTCTAATATTTCTCATAGATAAACTTGATCATAAACCCACAATTCATCGGATCTCGATAAACACACCGCAAAAAGAGTTTACATCGAATAGATCTCCATAAGAGAGGGGGAGAACATTGTATTGAGATCCAAAAAGAGAGAAGAAGCCATCTAGCTAATAACTATGGACCCGTAGGTCTGTGGTAAACTACTCACAACTCATCGGAGGGGCTATGGTGTTGATGTAGAAGCCCTCCGTGGTCGATTCCCCCTCCGGCAGAACGCCAGTGAAGGCTCCAAGATGGGATCTCGCGGATACAGAAGGTTACGGCGATGGAAATTGTGTTTCCGTGGCTCTCTGGATGTTTTTGGGGTACGTAGGCTTATATAGGAGGAAGAAGTATGTCGGTGGCCGCCAAAGGGGCCCACGAGACAGGGGGCGCGCCCTATAGGGGGGGCGCCCTCCTATCTTGTGGAGGCCTCGGCTGCTTCTTGACTTGCACTCCAAGTCCTCTGGATCACGTTCGTTCCAAAAATCATGCTCCCGAAGGTTTCATTCCGTTTGGACTCTGTTTGATATTCCTTTTCTTAGAAATACTGAAATAGGCAAAAAAACAGCAATACGGGTTGGGCCTCCGGTTAGTAGGTTAGTCCCAAAAATGATATAAATGTGTAAAATAAAGCCCATAAACATCCAAAAGGGGTAATATAATAGCTTGGAACAATCAAAAATTATAGATACGTTGGAGACGTATCAGAATGCGAGGTGTTTGTATGCTTTCTTGGCTGAAAGTTTTGGAAATATCCTGAAACCAGCTCGCTAAAAGTGGCAACTTATTTTGGCTCTTGGGCCGGCCCAAAGTGCTTGAACCAGTCCTCAACCACACCTTCAGCCCAGGTGCTGGCAGGCAGGCAACTGAAGTGGCCAGAGGTAGGAACGGCCAAAGCCCAGTCAACCTTGGTCGATTACAAAAATGTGCAAAGTGGCCTACGTCACCATATGCAAAGCATGCACGTTCAAACGGACGTGAATGATCATTAGTTTCTGACAAAAGCTCCTGCCCCTCAATTCCCGACTCATTAACAACAAATTGAATATTACCATTAACTTGCTGACCCAAATCACGTACCTCATGAATTGCACATGAAATACGCTGGAAAGTCGACCTATTTGCCCTCGTTGGAGAAAGATTCCGATGATCGCCGGAAGTAGGAACTATGGCCTTACCATTCCGACCAACCACCATCCATTCATCATCCAATTCTTTGTAAAAGAGAGCCTCCTCATGGCACCAATTAGGCCCACCATTGCCCCAAAGACTAAAACACATCTCAAATGCCACTTCAACCACTTTACCAGCATTGTAAATATGAAAACCCACAGATTTTGAAGCAACCGAGAATTTGAAAGATCAATCTTTGAGGAAAGAAACACTAAAACCTTGCGAATAACCACCAAAAGTGGCCTATAGGGCAATACTTACCGTGTGTATATCCAACTTGAATGATGCACGACAAAATGAGACCACCAACGTGAATTCTCTTTGACGAAATCCTGGAGAGAATACCACTGGATGACCAAACTTACTCCTCATACTCGCTTGAAACGCCTTGCCCCTCTCGAAGTTTAGTGAAAAAGGAGCCATGACTCCCTAAAAACTAAACCAAGAAGGTGGAAATCTGGCTAGGTGGTTGCCGTGACCGGAGTGGCCACAAGCAGAGGGCAGAAAGGTGGCTGCCGGGGCCGGAGTGGCCACCGGCAGAGGGCAGCAAGGTGGCCGCCGGTGCCGGAGTGGCCACCGGTGCAAGGCTCCTAGGAGAGGAGAGGAGAGGAGAGGGTGGAAAAATAGGTTGTGTGGTTGAATTGGAGCTAGCCAAGTTACTTAAGGCCGGATTCATCAGAGAGATAAAACACCCGGACTGGCTAGCAAACCTGGTAATGGTACCAAAGAAGGATAAATCCTGGCGCCTATGTGTCGATTTCAAAGACCTTAACAAGGCCTGCCCTAAGGATCCCTTTCCCCTCCCCCACATTGATCAGATTATCGATGCTACCACAAGACACAACTCACTGTGTTTCCTCGATGCATACTCCAGATACCATCAATTCAAGATGAAGGAGTCTAATCAGGCCGCAACAACATTTATCACCCCATACGGGCCTTTCTGCTTCAACACTATGCCTTTCGGGCTCAAAAACGCCGGTGCCACCTATCAACGCATGATTCAAACATGCCTGGAGAAACAAATTGGCAAGACAGTTGAAGCATACGTGAATGACGTAGTCATCAAAACTAGGCACGTCGAGTCCCTAATAGATGATCTGCGTCTCACATTCGACAACCTCCAAACATATGACATCAAGCTCAATCCGGAAAAGTGTGTTTTCAGCATTCCTGCTGGAAAGCTTCTGGGCTTCATTATTTCCAATAGAGGAATTGAGGCAAACCCAGATAAATCCGAGCTTTGTCACAGTTGGCTACGCCAACAAACCTTAAACAAGTCCAATAACTATCCGGCTGTGTGGCTGCTTTAAGCCGCTTTATCTCCAGACTAGGAGAAAAGGCGTTGCCACTCTATCGCCTTCTCCGACGCACTGATCACTTCGAGTGGACGGACGCGGCAATGGCGGGACTGGAAGAAATAAAGGCTCTTCTCGCAAGCAACCCAATCCTAGTCGCATCGAACGTCGGTGAACCCATGTTATTATACATATTGGCCACAGACCAAGTCATAAGCGCGGTGCTCATCGTCGAATGAGAGGAAGACGGACACAAATTCTTGCTTCAGAAGCCAGTATACTACGTATCCACCATCCTCACACCATGCAAATCCCGGTACCCTCACTACCAAAAAATAGCATACGCGGTCTTCATGGCATCCCAGAAACTATGACACTACTTTCAAGAGTGTTCAGTAATGGTGGCCTCCGAAGTACCACTCAACGACATAATAAACAACTGTGACGCTACAGGCCGGATTGCCAAGTGGGCCATTGAGCTCCTCCCATTCGACATATCATAAAAACCGCACCGGGCCATTAAATCTCAAGTACTGGCCGACTTCGTCGCCGAATTGACAGAGGCCAAACTCCCTAAAGAGCATGACACGTATTCCAACTCGGTCATGCACTTCGACAGCTCCAAAATGCTAGCAGGCTTAGGGGCAGGCGTTGTCCTAACATCCCCTACTGGTGATACAGTTCAGTACGTCCTCCAAATATTATTCACGAACTCCAAGAATGCAGCCAAATACGAAACCTTATTGCATGGTCTCTGGATGGCCGTCTCCATGGGCATACAACGCCTGGAAGTGCGTGGGGATTCAAACCTCGCAATATCTCAAATAAATGGAGATTTCGATGCCAAAGATCCGAAGATGGTGGCTTACCGTAACGTCATTCTCAAAATGTCGGCTCGGTTTGAGGGGCTCAAGTTTCACCATGTGGCTCGAGAAAGTAATCAAGCGGCGGATGTCCTTGCTCGCATCGGCGCCAAGCGCGACCCTGTCCCACCTAACATCTTTCTGGAAAGACTCTTCAATCCATCCGTGGTGTGGCAAGGGGAGAGCGGCAACACCAATCCGAATCCGAATACAACCCTAGATTCCGAACATATCAACATCATCGGGGGCTCAGCCACCGAAATTACACCATCGACCCATCTCATCATGGCAGTCATTGCCCCATGGACCGAACCCTTCTTGGCCTACCTTAATAGGTGAGAGCTTCCTGAGGATCGGAATGAGGCACGCTACATTGTGCGGCGCTCTAAAGTCTACAAGGTTCACGAGGGAGAACTCTACAAGAAAAGCGCTACCGGAGTACTTCAAAGATGTATCTCCGAGGAAGAAGGGCGGGAGCTCTTGGATGAAATTCATGCCGGTCTTGGTGGTCACCACGCGCAGCTCGGGCCCTTGTAAGCAAGGCCTTCCGTACAGGTTTCTATTGGTCAACGGCCCGAGCAGACGCAAAAGACCTTGTCCAACATTGCGTCGGATGCCAGCTTTTCGCCAACCAAAGCCATATGCCACCCACCGCTTTACAAACAATCCCCATCACTTGGACTTTTGCAGTCTGGGGGCTTGATATGTCGGACCCCTTAAAGGAGGAAGCCATAAGAAAAAATATCTGTTGGTCATGGTGGATAAATTCACTAAGTGGATAGAAGCCAAACCAGTTAAAACGGCCAAAGCCGGGCCAGTGATAGACTTTATATCCGGTGTGGTGCACCTCTATGGTGTTCCACACAGCATCATCACCGACAACGGCTCCAATTTCACAGCCGATGAGGTGAAATCCTGGTGTACTAATCTGGGCATCAAGCTCGACTACGCCTTCATCTATCACCCACAAACCAACAGACAAGTCGAACGTGCCAATGGTCTTATTATGAGCGGCATTAAACCCAGGTTAGTGCGGTCTTTGAAAGAATCAGACAAGCATTGGGTCGAGGAGCTTGACTCCGTACTCTGGGGGCTGCGGACCACGCTCAATCGTTCTACTGGATATACACCTTTCTTCATGGTGTATGGCGCAGAGGTTGTGTTACCCTGCGACATTATTCATGACTCACCTCGAGTGCGCATGTATGAAGAGAGAGAAGCCGATTTGGATCGGCAGGACAACTTAGATGCCCTGGAGGAGGAGCGCGACGTCGCAAAAGCCCGTTCCGCATTTTATCAACAACAGGTCCGCAGGTATCAAAGTAGAGAAGTACGGGCCAAGACTTATAATGTTGGCGAACTCGTTCTACGCTTGCCAGAGAAGAAAAACGACAAACTCAAGCCCAAGTGGGAGGGTCCCTTCATCATTGCCGAAGTCCTCACCGAAGGAGCATACCGACTGCGTGACGCATCAGACAACCGCCTAGAGCCGAACCCATGGAACGCGGCCAGACTCTGAAGATTCTATGCCTAGCACTGGACTCTTCGTTCGTCTCCTTCTTCCCTTTTTGTTTCCATTATTTATTTTCCTCTCTTTTCACTTTTTTTTTAAAAGCCATAAAGCTCTCGTGTGGCTAGGCAGCACAACTACGACACATACATTTTTGAATATGTACGTCAGTTATATCTGGGGGCTTCCTGTATAGAAGTTTATTATTATTATTTTCTGAGCATCAAGCTCACCGCATATGTGTCTTTCCCGCGTATGCACCTTTTCTCCACCATTGTACGGAAGCTAGCGTTCTTAAGGGAATATTCGGTCGGCGGACTAAAGATGTCTTTTACTTGTCACATTATGAACCCCCCTGACATTATGTATACTGTGGTTTTTCGAACACAGTTCAGACATGCACGTTAACGCATGCTGGCCCAGGGAAAGGAAACCTTAACGGAACTATTCTCCCTGGAAGATGTTTCTTACTATAAAAAATGTAATATAACAAAGCTAGACGGATACTTGTCTGTTCAAGCAACTATGATATGCCTGGTTTCCACTCGTACCCTGGTATATCTTACCGAGCGGGTATTCAGAAACACTCCACACCTTCGGGTCTAGAGGTTGAAGCGAAAAGGTCTGCCATGACAATCGTTCTACAATCCGACTAGGGAAAAATTTGTCAATTGAAGTACATAGTCACTTGGACTCAAAAACTTCTTCCTCTATGCCATCCAACAGGCTATCTAACCTACAATCCTGTTGGGAATACTTGGCGGCTACTTGTACCTGGTCATATACCAAACTAACAGGAATTTCTTTTCCATTTGACCCTAAAGGTCCGACCCGGGCCATGTGATTCGGGTCAAGCTTGGTATACGAAGTTTTCACCATCACCCAAGCCTCTCGCACCTTCCCGGCAGGCCGATATCTTCCATAATCGGAAGCGTCACCGCGCTCCCTTGAATAGTTGTACAAGCCCCCTCCATACTTCCTGGAGGGGACTCGGATGTCCATAAGGCCTTGGCAATGCTTTGCATCGCCTGCCGAGCTCGCTCGTGCATTTGCGACAGCTCTTGTAGCAGATTGCTCGACGATCCGGACACCTCCTCTTCGGGACGGCCCGTCAATATACCTACAGACATAATTCTGTCAGTTTCTTCCCTAGCCGAATTACGCAGGGGTAAGTTTAAACACATACTAAACATGCCGCCTTGCAGCTTCTTATTCTCCTTCACGGAGTCAGCCAGCTGGGTCCGCACGTCTTTCAGCTCTTCGCCTGGTTTGGTGTGGGAATCTTGGAGTTTGTTCTTCTCATTCCTGACCCGTGTCAATATAAGTTGGCCCGTGCCCAATTGCCTTTGGGCTTCTGGACCTCCCGCTCGTGCGACTTCCGGTGCCTCTTCCAGATGGTCTGATGACTCTGCCATAAGATTTGCACCTGCATTAATAATCCTGGTATATGATTATGTTTTCTCGATAAGGGGAACATTACCAGACACTGCCTTCTTGGATTTCTCTAGTTTGGTGGTAGCAGCAGCTAGCTAGGCCTAACACTTTTTCAGCTCTTGAGACAACATGCTGTTCTTATCTGTGAGCACCTGTTCATACAATGATCCTTAAATATTGTTGCAACTGTTTCAAGTCTCAGGGGCTATTAGTATATAATTATCAAAATTATGCAAGTATGAACTTACCCGCATATCTCTCAAATACTGGTCTGTGGCTCTGAAAAGCCCATCTCAAGCAGCTCGGATGTATGCATCACCAGAGTTGAAGGCGTTGAAAGCCTCTTCTGAAAAACCGGGGTCGCGGAGAGCGGCCCGCCGGCGCCGATGATTAATGGTGCTTTCCACTTTGGAGTTTGCGACAGATACTTTATCTGAATCCTCCGCAGAAGGAAAATCCAGTGTCACTTCCGCGTTAGCCTCGGTCCTCGAGATAGGGTCCAGAATCCGGCTCGTAGAGGCATGATCGGCAGGATCCCCGGACACAGTCCGGTGAATGTTTTTCCTGATAAGACACAATGGATAGCGTCATACTCCAAGATGACAGCCATGAAGCATATTTAAAACCATACCTCTTCGATGAAGGCTCGTCCATATTTCTATTTGCCTTCCTCTTTGAAGGCCTGCCCGGCGTAGGCGCCGCTTTCTTGCGAGTTTCTTCAGGTGCAGCGTGGCGCGCCGATCGCCTTCCCTTTAGAGCACAAGATAGTGTGGTGGGTAAGGCGGAAAGAGGAAATTATTTTGAAGGATAAGTCTCCTGATTACTTACATGCGACGCAGGGAGAAGGCCGGGATAGTCAGGGATGATGGCCACTTCTGTGCCGTCATGGCTTGCCTGGTAAAACACTCCTTCCCCAAGCTCCACGAATATACCCAGATCCTCTTCGAATTCGGGGTCAAGGGCCCGGTTGTGGTCCTCAGCTGGCTGTGGTGCGGGGATATGGATCTCCTTGGTGATTTTCCGCCATTCCTGTTACAAATGGATGGATTAATATTTATGGAAACGGACTCAGGGAGTAAATGGAGTATAGTAATGGGATGGAAACACACCCAGTTGGGAGGGTTGTACATGGAAAATCCATGTCTGGGCTTAATGCGGATGAACTCCTCTTTCTCCCCTTTGTATAATCCGGACAATATTTTCGCCAAAGCAGCGGGAGTGTCCAGACCCTTCTGACCGTAGCAGGTGGCATCATCTTCTCCATTGAAGTGCCACATAGGATGCCCTCGGTATTGGAGTGGCCGAAGCCCTCGCATTATGGATATCGCCATAACTTCGACTATTGAAAATCCGGACTGAGCAAGCGTCTTTATCTTGCTCATCAATTGGAGGACTTCCGTGCTATCTTCCTCCCCAAGGCTCCGAGGATGCCAGTTGAGGTGTTTCTTTAATGGAGCACCTGAAAATTCAGGAAGACCCATTTGGATTGGGTCGGGAAGGGAGACGTCCTTGATATAGAACCATTCGGAAGGCCATTCTTCGGATGCCTTCTTCGGTGTGCCGGACAGGTACCCGGTCCCAGCGATACGCCATATTTTTGCGCCGCCCACTTGGAATATTGACCCCTCTTGATTACGAGGGATGAGGCAGAACAACTTCTTCCATAACTCAAAATGGGCCTTACAGCCCAGGAATAGCTCACAAAGAGCAACATAACGCGCAATATGCAGGATGGAGGTAGGAGTGAAGTTGTGCAGTTGGAGGCCATAGTACTCCAGAAGCCCTCGGAGGAACAGATGGATTGGAAATCTGATGCCTCTCAACAAATAGGGAATAAAGCATACTCATTCCCCCCTGGATGGGTTGGGGAACTCCGCCTGCTCCCTACCATCGATGGAAGCCAATCCGGCTTGAACGGGGACTAGATCTGTAGGGGGGAAGAAGTCCCTGTGTCTGCAGCTTCACTAGTTGGTCGTGGGAGACGAAACACTTTTCCCAGTCACACTGTTTGGGGCCGTGAGGGCGGGAGCAAGAGCTAGGAGCACTAGCCATGTTGGGGTGGTTTCTGCTGGCAACCTCTGAGGATTCCGCGCTTGGTGTGGGCTGGATCTGAAGATCCCCATCTCTTTAAATAGACGACTTTCTTGTATGGTCAGGGTGGTAAGTGTAAAAATGCCCCGACCTCTCGTATTCGCTTGACACGTGGAAGCTGAAATCATGAAGGTGCAGAAGCCGATGAGCCCGACATTAAATGGAAAGCCGGAACTGCTCTTTAAGTCAGGTACTTTGAAGAATTCGGAGAAGGAGCCCGCCTTGCAATGCCGAGGACAATCTGCGCGCCGGACTCATCGTCATTGAAGCCTGGTTCGGGGGCTCCCGAGGAAGTCCTGGATTAAGGGGTCCTTGGACAGCCGAAAAATTAGCATGGGCCGGACTATTGGGCTATGAAGATACAAGACAGAAGACTTCTTCCCGTGTCCAGATGGGACTGTCCTTGACGTGGAAGGCAAGCTTGGCGATTCGGATATGTAGATTCCTTTCTCTATAACCGACCTTGTATAACCCTAGCCCCCTCTGATGTCTATATAAACCGGAGGGTTTCGTCCATAGACAACAATCAAAATCATAGGCTAGACTTCTAGGGTTTAGCCATTACGATCTCGTGGTAGATCAACTCTTGTAATACTCATATTCATCAAGATCAATCAAGCAGGAAGTAGGGTATTACCTCCATAGAGAGGGCCGAAACCTGGGTAAACATTGTGTCTCCCGCCTCCTGTTACCATTAGCCTTGGACGCACAGTTCAGGACCCCCTACCCGAGATCCGCCGGTTTTGACACTGACAGGGGGGGGGGCATGGTGGTGGAAGGCGGTTCAGGGGAGGGTAGGGCAGTGGCGGCAGGCAGTTAGGCATGTGGCGGGCTGAGAAGATGAATCGTGCATCAGTTTCGGAGGTTGAAGAAGCCCTTCTAGCCATCCATGTTGCATCCAACGGCTCACAAGAGTCGACTAACCCAAATTGCTCCTTCAGATTGCAGGATCCATGTGGCATTCAAGGTCTCAAAGGTAGATTCCATGTCCGCACCAGGTTTGTGGGCTCGGCGCGGGCGCGACCGGCTTCTGCCACGACAACCACCATGGGCGCCTCCTTCACGCGGGTGGAGACGACAATGACACGCTAGTTCCTCCTCGCCGACATGCTAGAGCACGCGCTCGTCCTCCTCTTCGTACGCTACGTGAATAGACGCAGCTCCACCAGCTGCTCGCGTGCTTGGCAGCGCGGCGGCATCGCGAGGAGGGACTGCAGACGACGTGAGCAAGCGATCCTTCGGCTTCATGACACAGGGATGGCGGCGACACGACGGTGATGGGCGAGAAATTGTTGACCGGAGCAGGCGGGCGCTGGCATGCGCAACGGCGGCGGCGGCATATTGATGAGTGCGTGTATGGGAGCTTAGTTTAGTTTTATATAGGGTTGGTCAAACTTAAAAGAAAACCGTACTAGTACACGTAAACATTAGACTGAGGCAGCGCTTATATTAGTTACCACAGCCACGATACGGAATCCTATGCAAGCGCGTGAACTGCGGCCGCACGGTCGATCGAACGGTGCATCACCGTGTCGTGCTTGAAGGACATCCACCAAACCTTTTTGTGTGTGTGAAAACAATCCCCGAATATTACTCAACTTTTTTTCCTGGAAAAGTTCTTGATGCTACAATATTTCTATATATTTGAATTTAGCATTAGTTCGTGTTTATTTGGATTTGTACGTTTTAGGTGCACCCTAGTTTTTTTAATACTGATTTTGTGTGTGTGACTGAGAGAGAACGTGTGTATGTGTCCATATGTGTGTTGTGGCGGAAGGGCAATGTGGAGACGGTGTGCGTGTGATAGAGACATAGAGAGGTGTGAATGTGCAAATGATCATGCATGAGTGAGACATAGACAGATGCTGATACGTTGTGTATACATGAGAGAACGGTCTTCTATTTTACTTGTGTGTGTGTGTGTGTGAGAGAGAGGAGCATCCGTAACACAACAACCATCTCTCTCGATTCGTCCGTTCCTCGCACGACCGCATGTAACACATGCATCAACACGCACATTTTGACACCCTCACCCGGCCCTTGCCCACCTCAAGGCCCGCAAATCGCTCTCTATCTCGCACGCACAATCTCTTCGTGAATACCCTGTTTAGCATGTAGCTTTCCATCACATACACACACATTCCTCTCCATAGGTTTGTTTTCTCTCAATATCTGACACACCCACCCACCCACCCACCCACACACACACACACACATACACACACACACACACACTCCCCCGAGCACACAATTCATCCCCATCCAAGGTTATATGGCGATCACTCTCGCTTGTGCTTCTCTGCACCCCAACATGCACAACACCTCAATCTTCAAAGAGGGCATGAAGGAGATCAAAGACAGGGACCACACTGCGCTAGAGAATGCAGGGCCATTTGCCCCCACCCTCTCTCTCCCACACAAAATTACCAATCCCTCTCACCCCCGCACAAAATTATCAATCCCTCAACCCACGAGACCCTTCCCCTCTCGTCCATGTTTTTCCAGCTCTCTCATCAAACCTGTTGTCTCTTATCCTTCCACGTGTACAGAATCCGGATGCACACGCATCTCACGTATATTACATGTCTCCATCTTTCCCACAGACCTAACTTCTTCCTCTCTCTCTCTCTCTCTCGTTAGTGTTGTCTCCTACTCTCTCTTCCACATACATACTATCTTTCCCGCCCTATCTGCTCCATCTTTGCAAGGTCTCTCTACATGTTTCATTCACACATTGGGATATGTTCAAAATGTTGCTTTTATAATGGATGATGTAGAGTTATGATTGGTTTTGTTGCATCCTACACAGTAATAACTATGGAATGAATTTAGATTCTCATTTGGCTGGGATTATGAGAGTTTGAGCATGTTGTGAAGTACTATAGACCTCGTATACATCTTGGAATTTGACAATGATTGTAACTATTGAATTGTGTAGACCATTACATTCGAAGTCAGTAGCCTAATATATTTATTTCACAATTACAACAAATGATTAATTCACTACAAACTAAGAAAACAAATGTGTACTCCCTTCGTTTTTATTTAAGTCCGCGTATTAGCATTGGTCAAAGTCAAGTTTTGTAAACTCTCAGAAAGTTTATAACAAAAAATATTAACATATACAATAACAAATAAATACCATTAGATTCATTATTGAATGTACTTTCACATCATACATATTTTTTATGGTAAATGTTTATATTTTTCTATAAATTTGGTCAAACTTTAGGAAGTTTGACTTCGGTCAAACCTAATATGCAGAGTTAATAAAAACGGAGGGAGTACTAGCAGTTACTAGTACTACTCGGTAGTTGCTTAGCCAAATCACCCAGCACGCCACATGGGGAGTTCAGTGTCGGAAAATCTCCCGCGGCCCTGATTCAAGCAGTCGGAAGTTACCATCATAGCCTTCGAAACAGGCCTACGGATGACGCTTGGTAGGAGGCTGTTTTCGTAACTTCAGGTTCATCCTACCCAGCCAACCCCGCCCCGGCACCCAAAGTAGTACACCTGAATACTCCCCATTTTCTATCCCCACCGCAAAATAGACTTCTCCACGGCACCGCAACCATCGTGCTCCTCCCCATCTACATCGGCGCACTCGTCCACCGCAGCGCATCTGCCTCATCGATGACCTCGTATGCCGCACTGGAGCCAGTCCACTATCGTCGTTGTACACTGAGCCTCTTCCCCGGCACCATCTTCCATGGTCTTGGATCTGCTTCCCAGAAGCTAACGCCAAGCGCAGAAGCACCACCATTGTGGACAATGAACTGACTCCCGTTGCCGACCATGATGCACAGAGGCCGCCACGACCATCGTTCTCCTCCTTGATTGGTAATGTGTGTATTGAATCACTTAGCAGTACATGTGCAGTTCCAATTTTGTTCATACCTACCCTTCAAATTTCCTGGTTGCTATTGTTCCCGTAAAAGTAATTGGTTATAGCCTCCATTATCCAACAGAATATCAGCTTGTAATTGTGCGTCTCTCCTATATCGCGCTGTGCTTAGTTAGGTTCTTCATCTACAACCAGCAGTGTGGCAAATGATGGAAAGTTTTTTAGAACTAGCAAGATGCCCATGCATTGCACGCATCAAGATGCATTTGTATGAGTAGTTTATCTTGTGGGAGAAAAGGATGAAGAGGGAAGGCCTTAAGCAAATCTGGAGAGGGGTGTGGGTATCTTTCTGCAAAATTGCCATAATTTCCTTACTATCCGTCGGATATAAATCGGACGGCCTATACTATAGGATGGCAAGCACACCATCATCACCAACTCTGTTTTTTAAAGAAACAAACCTAGCAAGATGCCCATGCGTTGCACGGAACATCAAGATGCATTTGTATGAGTAGTTTATCTTGTGGGAGAAAAGGATGAACGAGGGAAGGCCTAATTTGCAAATGTGGAGAGGGGTGTGGGTATGTTTTTGCAAAATTGCCACTGTTTCCTTCCTATCTGTCAGATATAAATCGGACGGCCTATATTGCAGGATGGCAGGCACACCATCATCACCAACTCTGTTTTTTATAAGAGTAGAGAAAAAAAAGTATAGAGTAGAGAAGTAGAGATAAATATTAAATATAGAATAAATATAATAGTAGCGGAGTAGAGATAGCAGGGACGTCGAGAAAGGATCACGCGTGCGCGGGAAAAAGCGTTTTGGCGCGCAGCGTCCGGCGCGCTTTATAAAATCCAACGCCCTCCCACCGCTCTCTCCCCGCTCTGTGCCTCGTCACCGCTCTCTCCCTGCTCTTTCTCGCCTCGCCGCTGCCGCACCACCATGCCGCCGCATCGCCGGGAAACTTGCGGATACCGCGGCATCCGCGCGCGCCCCTCCGGCGGCTTCTCCGCGGAGATCCGGTTCGGCAGGATGTGCCTCGGCCTCGGCAATTTCGACACCGCCAACAAGGCCGCCCGCGCGTACGACGCGGCGGCGTGGCACCTCCGGTGGCCTCATAGAACACTGAACTTCCCCAATGTGCCAACGCAGGAGCGGGCGCAGGAGGTCGCACCTCTGCTGCGGCTTATCACGGACGAGGATCGTCGCGACAACCGGAGGTGGGAGCACCGTCTTGGCATCACCGAGATGGATGAGGAAGCGATGGCGCTGTGGCGCCAATGCTTCCAGTAGGACATCATCAATGAGCGCGAGTTCTACGCGCAAAGGAGGGCGGAGAGGGAGAAGAGGAAGGGGGAGCGAGCCGCCTATCGTGAGGACAAGCGTAGGCGAAAAGCGGACGCTCAATTCAACATGAGGCTAGGAGCAGCGTCGCCCTGGGAATCCGATGACAATCGGTATCTTCACGCCTACATTCAGACGTCAGAGGAGGACATCACTGAGGAGGAGTCGGACGACGAGGAGTAGTTGAATTATCTATTTTTTATCTATCTATGCCGAGAACTATCATCTACTCTCTAGTCTCTACTCTCTATGTCTACTTCTCGATCTTAGCACTGTAAACACTTTTTTAAAGAGCCGCGCGTTGTGATTCTGTTGGAGATGCTCTAACATGGCAGATGAGTGATTTAATGTTGCCCACAAGATGCGTGAGTATTACTAGTAGTATATTTTTCTTGCCATGTTGAGATTTTCAAACCACGAGTGTGAACATGCAGAGGAGCAATGAAGACCAAACACGGGATATTGGGGACATCTTCAAGGAGTGTGGCAAGTTAAAGAGGAGATGCACCGGACCTGTAAAACGAGCTTTGGTAAGTAACACCTTTCAATTACTTTCGTTTAGCCTCGTGTTCATCGATGTGTATATGTTGTAGTTTCTGTTTCTCTTAGCCTCGTGTTCTTCGATGTGTAATAAGAAGAGTCTTAATCGTCCTAATGCTTTCATTTTTAGCTTGATGTAGCAAGTGGGTGTTCTCACCTTGTAGTCTGTTTTTATTTATTTATTTCCTTTTGAATTCACTTCTCCGAGTCCTGTTTATCTGGCTTCTACTAAATGGATCTGGGTTGCTCTGAGTATTGATCTAAAAAAGAAGTAACTTCATGTCAGGATGCAGTTCCTGCGAGGAGGGAAGTATGGTCAACCTCGAGATCATGTTTCCAAAATGAGGCTGGATTACACACAAGGTGCTAGTTCCCTAATGATGCTGGATTAGACACAAGGTGCAAATTCCCAGATGATGTTGGATTACACACAAGCCAGGTGGAGTCGTCAGCTGTTTGTGTCCTCATGGCTCTAGTAAAGGCTGAAAGAAAGTGTGCAGCAGCCCTTGAGAATGTAGCTGAGTTCCTGAAGAAGCAAAAAGAGCAATCAGATGCTCTCTTCACCCAAGCCAAAGAATAGATGGAAGAAGACAGAAATAAGCTAGCAGAGGCAGAGCAGGCTAGGTGTCTCCTGCTATCTAAAACTGTTGTCAATACAAAATTTCCTTCATAATAGCTAGGTTCAAATGTCTATCCAAGTCAGCATGCCTGTTGTGGTGTCCGTGCATCTACTGATGTGGCATCAAATAATTTTTTTGGGTCATGTAATAACAGCAATTACTTTCCAAACAATAGCAGACGAAGCATTGGACATGGTATAGTTCACGCGCAAGCCCGACATTCCAAGTTCAACTTCCACATCAAACTCCTATTCACAGATATCTGCACATTCATAGGTAATGTCCACAACCATGATTCACTTCAAAGCCAAAAAAATGTGAGGAGAGTTATAAATAAAGAAAACCTCTAGTTCCTGCTACCAGTGCAAGCACAACAAGTCAAGACCATGCGTAATTAATTATATTTTGGTCATTTTTTGTGTTCTAAAATGCCGGCCGGCTCGCGGAAGGACGTGTTGCTGGCACACGCGCGGATTCAATGGAGGCAGGTGGGGCAGTCTGAAACCGGTTGCATGCGGCGAGGAGGCGTGTTCAGCCGGGCCTGCAGCGAGTGGGGCCCTCTTGGCTGGTGCGCGGGTTCAATGCAAGTGCTATGAGAGGTCGCGTCCGGTCAGAGCAATCACTCCCTCCAGTCCTTTTTTGTTTGCGTATAACAAAATCTCGTTCTCCATTCACATTTTACAAGTAAAATTCGTGGACAAACTTTGACCCAAAATACGATGGGGACTAGTAAACTAGAATGGAGGTAGTATTTTTTTGATCAAAGATGGGTTTCCCCCTTCCCATTTTCATTACTAAAAACCAACATCTACACCATAGTATTTGCCCAAGAACTACCAGGTTCGACATCTCGCAAGATAAACCCATACAACCATATGCCAAGGAGGTACGTAGTAGTAGTTATGAATTCCATTTTCGCTCAATACCAATCGTTCTAAAAACTACTTAGTACGTATAATGCGCCATTGCGATACTACCAAACAAAGTCTATTTTAATGAAAACTCTAATGTTCCTAAATTTTATGTACTTTCCCAATATCGACGATTCGCAAGATAATAGCTATTATTCTTTTAAGTTACCTATTATTTGAAGTTAGTCGCCATGGTAAAATTGGTAGACACGCTGCTCTTAGGAAGCAGTGCTCAAGCATCTCGGTTCTAATCCGAGTGGCAGCATTCTTGAAAAAGAATACAATAGATTAGAAATCAATTCGAAATTTACAATTTTGTAATGGGACCTTCCCCTTATGACATTTGCAACTTAAAATCGGAACTCTTAACCCCGCTAAAAAAATGATATTTTAAACGTGGCTACTCGGTCTGTGGCAACTGGCGAGCCACCGCCTCCAAGTCATTCACCTGTGGTCCCGACCATCAACTCCTACGGATCAAATTATCACGCGAGCTGACTATTCCTACAAAGGTGCGCTCCACCACTTACCCGGTACCCGCGCATGCAGCAATCGGGCACCTAGGGTTTTAGGGCTTATTTGTTAATGGTGCCTTTACGTAACTCTCATGTGTGAGACATAGCGAGAGACCAACTGCGTGTGTGCGCCTCTTCTCTTTGTATATGTACTCCACCGTTTTTCTGGTGTCCAAAAAATTATATAGTGGTAATAACTACTAGCAATGTGCCAATGCGTTGCCACATGATCAAAGTAGATTAATACATATTCACCGATTTGATAGAAAAAAAGAGTCTAGTTTTGAAATACATATATCACTAAAATATGTTATGTTACTCAAAATATATTCCTTTGGCGGTTTTGATGAGATAAGGGAGGAATGTTGTTGGTTTCAAGATTCGAGAAGTGGTATATGTCTAATTTCTACTCTTACTAGCAAACCTGTGCGTTACACGGAACATCAAGATCTTGTGGGAGAAAAGGATGAACGAGGGAAGGCCTTCTCTGCAAATGTGGACAGGAGTGCGGGTAAATTGCCATAGTTTCCTTCCTATCCGTCATATATAAATTGGACGGCCTGTATTGCAGGATTGCAGGCCCACCATCATCACCAACTCTGTTTTTTATCCCTGCTCTTATAAAAATCATAGTTGGTGATGATCTTGTGCCTGCCATCCTGCAATATAGGCCGTCGGATCTATATCTGACGGATAGGAAGGAAACTATGGCAATTTTGCAAAAAGATACCCACATCCGTCTCCATATTTGCAAATAAGGCCTTCCCTCGTTCATCCTTTTCTCCCACAAGATAAACTACTCATACAAATGCATCTTCATGTTTCGTGCAATGCATGCGCATCTTGCTAGTTGTTGCAAAAAGCCCATGTGTGTGAGGGAGAGAGAGGAAGAGAGGAGGAGGATGGAGTGCATGTGTGACAAAGACACAAAGAGTGTGTGTGCGAAAGGTATTAGCTTAAAATGAGGCGATAGTGTGTGTGTGCACGATCAAGAGGGCGTGTCTCAAGAAGGGAAGAAAAATCTACATAGATACAAGGAGTGGGAGAGAGACATGTATGCGATAGTGGAAGCACGAGTGTGCGGGTGTATAAACTGTCGGCGTTCTAGGAACGGGGGTCCCCAAACATGCCTGCCTACGGCCTGTAGTGCGGCTCAGTCGGTGGCCCAGTACAGCCCGTCTTCATAAACCAACACTCAAGACCATCGCGAGGGGCCAAGCCTCGCGGGGCGGATGTCGGTGTCAAAACCGGCGAATCTCGGGTAGGGGGTCCCGAACTGTGCGTCTAAGGCTAATGGTAACAGGAGGCGGGGGACACAATGTTTACCCAGGTTCGGGCCCTCTCTATGGAGGTAATACCCTACTTCCTGCTTGATTGATCTTGATGATATGAGTATTACAAGAGTTAATCTACCACGAGATCATAGAGGCTAACCCTAGAAGCTAGCCTATGATTATGAATGTTGTTGTCCTACGGACTAAACCCTTCCGGTTTATATAGAAACCGGAGGGGGCTAGGGTTACATAGAGTCGGTTATAGAGAAGTGAATCTACATATCCGAATTGCCAAGCTTGCCTTCCACGCAAAGGAGAGTCCCACCCGGACACGGGGCGAAGTCTTCAATCTTGTATTTTCATAGTCCAACAGTCCGGCATAAGCATATAGTCCGGTTGTCCGAGGACCCCCTAATCCAGGACTCCCTCAATAGCCCCTGAACCAGGCTTCAATGACGATGAGTCCGACACATAGATTGTCTTCGGCATTGCAAGGCGGGTTCCTTCTCCGAATACTCCAAAGTAGATCTTGAACACAAGAATCGTGTCCGGCTCTACAAAAAAAATTCCACATACCACCGTAGCGAGCACAGTATTCCACAAGTCTAATCTGCTGACAACTTTCCCATAGCATGACATCACGTCGTGGCCCGGTCATTATTTGAACCGTTTTTTCAACCTGCTACTTCACATCTTGCGAGGCGATTTTATTGGCACGTCTTGTCGAAGCAGAGATCGTGTCCCCTTATCACGGGATTCTCATCAATATGGGTGTGGGTAACCCAACCGCACCATTAACACGGCTCTTGGGGAATAAGCGAGTTTCCAGGGCAAGTGGGGAGGCGCATGATTTCTACTTCCTTTATAAAGAGACAAGGATTCCCCTTTTTCACCCACGCCTTCTTCTTCCTCTGCTCATCCATTCTCTCTCGCTCGAGCTCCAGTGCCCAAGCATTCACCTTCTCCGCCCACATAGGCCCTCCAAAAATGTCTGGATCTAGAGCAGGAGGCAAGTGGATGGCCTCTGCCATCCAGGAGAAGAATATCATGAAACTTCAGGAGGCCGGGTATCTGACCAAGAAGATCGGCCACCGCCTTCCGACGGCGGGACAGATTGTCCCTACTCCAGAACCCCACGAGAGGGTTGTATTCCTCCCACACTTTGTCCGCGGGCTAGGGTTTCCCCTCCACCCATTCGTTTGCGGCATTATGTATTACTATGGGATCGATTTTCATGATCTATCCCCCAAATCCTTCCTCAACATCTTGACATTCATCGTCATGTGCGAGGACTTCCTCCGCATCTCTCCACACTTCGGATTATGGCTAAAGATTTTCAATGTGAAGACCAAGGTGGTGAGCGGTGAGCACACTGAGTGCGGAGGAGCCATGGTGAGCAAGATGTCCAACGTCACATGGCCATCAAGTACCTTCAATGATTCCGTCAAAGGGTGGTAACAACAGTGGTTCTATGTCACTAAGCCACGTGGCACAAAATTGGTCGCAGCTCCCGAATTCAGATCCGGAGCTCCATTGCGGCTTACATCCTGGCCCAAGAAGGGCCTGAACTGGTCTTCGCCAGATGAGTTGGCGGTGCTCTAGGCGTGTGTCAAGGGTATGGAGGACAAGAATATCAAACTCGTCAACATCGTCCAGGTGATGTTAGTTCGCCAGATTCTCCCTTGTCAACACAGGGCTTGCAATTAATAGGAATCCGACCTGGCCAAGCACCAGACCCTACTAGGGTTCTTCGACTGATCGCACAAGGACATCTGGAAGGTGCTCTTTAATTCTGGAAAATCGTGGCCGGATTCAACCGAGGACCGCAGGTACCAACTGTCCCCACCCACGAGTTCGGTAAGTCTTCGTATGTTGGCAAGTCATATGCTTTATCTGCATAATCCGAGGGAAATGCTTAATGTATTTTCCCACAACTCTCCTAGGGCTAGACAAAGAAGGCATGGCAGATCTACTGCCCAGCCTAGCTGCCAGAAGAACCAGCTGGCCCACTTCTGACGAAGATGCTGGTCCCGACACCTTACAAGGCGCCGAAGAAGAAAGCCAAGAAAGAGGCCAAAGAGACCAGGGGCAGCCTTCATCGCCAAGGCACTTCAGACGTAATATCCGAAGACTCCGAGGCCTGCTCTTCCTCCAAAGAGGATGGGGAAGAGGAGGAAAGCCGATCCCCCCAGCGAGGGGGAGAAAGAAAAGGACGGCCTCCACACATTTGGAGGCTGAGTCGCCTAAGAAGGGAAAAACTCCCCTTCCGGAGGAATCCGCCACCGCCGCCGACAACAGCCCGGAGTGGGATCCCAGGGTCCAGCCCCTGGTGAAATCGTGAGTATATAAAACCCGGACATGTTTGTGCATCCAGACTCACTATCGTATGATGTTTAATCGCATTGAGTCACACTTTTTTTGCAGTCCGGCGAGGTTCCGCGCCGAACAATCCTCATCGGAGTATTCACTTGGTTCGGATGCTATGGACAGCGGGACACCCCCGATGCCCCCCTCCCCAAAACACGTGAATGACACCTGGGTATCATCCCAAAGGGACCCAACCCGAGGAGGGGGCGGGGAGATTGTCAAGGCGGCGCCAGAGGGTCAAACCTCGGTGGCCGGACACACAGGGGAAAAGGCTCCAATGGATATCGATGGCGGGGGCTATCTTGAATTCGGCCCCCAGCTGGACCCAGTTCCGGAGACCAACACGGCTCCAGAATCAGGCAGGCAACCTCCCTCGACAGAAGGGGGTGCGACTTTTCCCAGCGGCAACCTCTGCCCAACCAGAGGTTCCAGATACCTTATTTGCAGCGCTGAAGAGCGCCTCCATCATTGAAGAACACCGTGCCCTTATGGGTGCGGTGATTGAGAAGATTCAGTCTGCTGAAAGCGGGCTGAATAAAGCCTGCATCAGCCTTATAACGGGCTTTGAGGTATGTTGTGAGGTTTCAAAGAGTGTCATAGTATAGATAGTAGCCCCTGATACACTGTTCAGTGTTCGAAAGAAAGAACCGGACAGAGGATCAAATATATGTTTGCAGGAGACTTACCTTGTGGTACCTCTCCCTCTTTTGTTTTTTGTAAGCAGGCATCTGTAGAGACTGCTGCCTCTCATACTGCGGAAGTCTCTGGAATGAAGCAGAGTCTGGAACGGGCCAAAGAAGAACTTGGCCAAGTGAAAAAGCAGTTGAAGGATAACCAAGGTATGCAAAAAACCTTGTTCGCATTCAGTGCGAATGAATAATTGAGTATGATGAAATTTTTTTCATGATGTTCTCTAGGGGCGACGGCCGAAGTCGAGGCTCTTAAGAAGGTGGTGGCCGAGGCCGAGAAGAAGGCAGCCACAGAGCAGGCTCTTCATGAAAAGCACGAGGCCAGGGTTATTGAAGTTCAGCAAGAGCTCCAAGAGGCCGTGAAGAAATGCGAGACCTTGGAGCAGAGTTTAACGGAGAAAGAATCTAAACTCACCAAGGCTCGTCAGGCCGCACATGATGCCTGGGGCGAAGCCCAAGGCGCCCTGCAGGAAATCTAGGAGGCCAGGAAGATCGCGGCGGGTAAGGATTTTTCTATGCAAAGCAAATATTTAAAGGGAGAAAATCATGTTACTAATTTGAATTCGGATTTCTCCATAGGTGTTTGCGGAACTACCGCACAGCGTATCTGATGCCGCACAATTCTACCGAGCTGAAGAAAGGAGCTCCACGGAGAAGCTCTTCTGGTCGCAATATCTGGCGCCAGAGTATCCAGTGCCCTTTGCCGACCAACTGAAACAGTTGATCGAACTGCATAGGGCGGCCTAGCCATGAAGGATTTGATTATTCGGCTATGGACCGCCGAGGCAATTCCCAGCACCTACTTCGGGCTCGTGAAGCGGCGTGTAAGTGCCTGCCCTCGGCTTGAAGTCATCAAGCGGTTGGTCTGTATGGAAGGTGCGCGAATGGCCTTCGCCCGCGCAAAGGTGCACTGGGCGAAGATGGATGCCGAAAAGCTGATGACCGAAGGACCGGTTGCGGGGAAGGAGCATCGCAAGCCCGAGTTATATTATGACAATGTCCTGAAAAGATCCCGCCTATGTAGTGTTGAACAAGGTCATTTATATGATATAATGCATTTTATTTGAAAATTTTACCTCCTGTGCGGCCGTTTTATATATTAATCCTAAGAGTTGCCGAGTCGTCGGCTTCTGCCCCCACGAAGGAAGTACGGGGGTGTTCGGGATAAACCTAAGCACTCTTTACCCCAGTTTTGGGTCCTTGAAGGAGGTTTTCAGCGCAACGAACCAGGCAACCGGAATATAAGGCTTTATCACCCTCACTTAGCCATACGAGTTTGACAAAAGAAAGGTAGGCGCAGCCCCTGGTGTTCGGAAGACCACACTACGGGCTCTATAAGCACCTGATCGGAAGAAAAAGCCGACCCATCGCACGCTGCATTAGTTATCACATAATGCGGAAGAAATCCTTAAAGATTTTATAACCTCTCGAACAGCTGACCAGCTCTTGCCGTATCATGACAGTCAGTTTTCGGCTTTCTCTACTGAGGCGCTCGTCCAGAAGAACAGGGACACAATCGCAGTAGTTCTCCCTTTACTACCCTAGCCGATATAGCAGAACGTAGGGTAGCAAGCACAGGAGCCGGACAACCCAACTATTGACCCAAGACATGATTTGGAGCCGATGCATATAATGCTATAAGTTCGGGGTGCCGAACGACCATGAAGGTATTCGGACTTTATTGCCGTATTATGGGTACAACGAGGCCCCTGGCATATTAAGGCCTACCGTAGTGTACAGATACCATTTGACAAAGAATATCAATAAGAAAGAATAGAAAGTAAGCATCATACGAAGCCACGTGTTGTAATTGAGTAATACGTCGAGGCATACGAGTACAAGTAGTGCGATAAAAATAAATATGACTTCAGAACCTGCTGAGACCAGGGGGGAGGCTGTGTGCGGATCCTGGTAATAATCGGATGGTCATCAAGGGGAATATCTAAGGATTCCCTTACGCGTTCGAGCTGTTTCCCTCCTTGGTATGTTCGTCCCCTAATGGGTATGGTTGCCATGTCGCCAGTGATGGCCTACACAAAAGTGGACCTGCAAAGAAAATGCAAAAAATGTTTGAGTGCCACGGAGTGGTTAAGCCGCATTGTGTGTCCTAACCTAGCTTTGCATCCGCGTATCGCCTGAGTGGTTAATTGAGCTCTTGACGAGCTGGGCTATCCTGCCACGGAGTAGTTCGGACTCTTTTGACGGTGTTTGGGAACCTGGCTGTCGAATGAAGGTTCGATTGAAAAATGCCACTCTACACTTCTACTATTAAGGCGGCGGTGTGCTCTTCAGTACGGAGGGAGCATTCGACTTTGCCATTATTTGTTATGACGCCGCGTGGACCAGGCATCTTGAGCTTAAGATAAGCGTAATGTGGCACCACGTTGAATTGAGCGAATATGGTTCGTCCAAGCAGCGCATGATAGCTGCTGCAAAAAGGGACGATATCAAAGATCAACTTTTCGTTACGGTAATTATCCGGGGGTCTGAAGACTACCTCCAGAGTGACGGAGCCTGTACAGCGGGCCTCCACGCCTGGTATAACACCTTTGAAGGTGGTTTTAGTGGGTTTGATCTTTGAAGGATCGATGCCCATCTTGCACGCAGTATCCTGATAAAGCAGGTTCAGACTGCTGCCTCCATCCATAAGGACTCGTGTGAGGTGGAATCCGTCAATTATTGGGTCAAGGACTAGTGCGGCAGAGCCGCCCTGACGAGTATTGGTCGGACGATCCTTGCGGTCAAAGGTGATCGGGCCGGACGACCATGGGTTATATTTTGGGGCGACTAGCTCCATTGCGTCGATGTCCCTAAGTGTGCGCCTCCGCTCCCGTTTGGGAATATTGGTGGCGTTTATCACATTCACCGTTTTAATTTGCGGGGGAAACTTATTTTGCCCTCCTGTGTTCGGTGGCCGGGGCTCCTTGTCGGCGTCATTGCTTTGCGACCCCTTCTCCTTGTTTTCGGCACCTGACTTGTCGGCTTGTTTGAAGACCCAGCATTCTCTGTTGGTATGATTGGCTGGTGTTCCTGGGGTGCCGTGAATTTGACATGGACGGTCGAGTATATGGTCCAAACTGGATGTGCCCAGACTGTTTCTTTTGAATTGCTCCTTCCTTTGACCAGTATTAGAGCCGCTGAACCCGACATTGATGATCGTGTCTTCGGTGTTGTCGCCATTATTTCGACGCTTGTGTTTGCTGCGTCGGGGCTTGCCGTTGTTATCTCTGGCGTCTGAAGTGCCAGGATTTCTTGATGTGCTGTTGCTACGAGCCAACCAGCTATCCTCGCCCGCACAAAAGTGGGTCATGAGGGTCGTAAGGGCTGCCATGGACTTCGGCTTCTCTTGGCCAAGGTGTCAGGCAAGCCACTCATCACGGATGTTATGCTTAAAGGCCGCTAGGGCTTCGACATCCGGACAGTCGACGATTTGGTTCTTTTTAGTTAAGAACCGAGTCAAGAATTTCCTGGCCGACTCTCCGGGCTATTGGGTTATGTGACTTAAGTCATCAGCATCTGGTGGTCGCACATAAGTGCCCTGGAACTTGTCAAGGAATGCGTCTTCCAGGTTCTCCCAACTGCCAATGGAGTTTGTCGGCAGACTATTTAGCCAATGTCGAGCTGGTCCCTTGAGTTTTAGTGGGAGGTACTTGATGGCATGTAGATCATCTCCGCGGGCCATGTGAATGTGGAGAAGGAAATCTTTGATCCATACCGCATGGTCTGTTGTCCCATCATATGGTTCGATGTTCACGGGCTTAAACCCTTCTGGGAATTCATGCTCCATTACCTCGTCAGTGAAGCATAGGGGGTGTGCGGCGCCTCTATGTTGGGCTACATCGCAACGTAGTTCACATGAGTCTGGTCTGCTGTATTCGGCCCGGACAGATTTGTCTTTAGTATATCCGGCGTGGCGGTCATCGTCACGCATTGGGGCGCGCCCCCGTGATCAGTAGATCGATCTTGACTGTCCTGCTTTATTTTCCAATTTGTCTCGCAGGTCATGCGTGTAGCCCCGGGCCTTCGTGTTTTTATTTGTTTGGCGACGGGGTGCAGGCTGGTGTTTGGGCTAATACGCCG
Source organism: Triticum dicoccoides (assembly GCF_002162155.2). Lineage (NCBI taxonomy): Eukaryota > Viridiplantae > Streptophyta > Magnoliopsida > Poales > Poaceae > Triticum > Triticum dicoccoides. The sequence continues at coordinate 337,763,835 of NC_041381.1, read as the reverse complement.
CTTTGTCTCGGCCACGAGGTGGTCGGTCAGCCGCATCCTGCGCTGGTATTATAGGTTCTAGTGCCTCATCCTCGAAGTGAGGTAACAACCTGCGCCTCGGGTAACTTTTTGTTGGGCGCTCGAGTCCATATTCCTCGGCCGCTAGGACCTCGGCCCATCTGTCAGTTGGCAGATCTTGATCAGCTTGAAGCTGCTGCTGCTTTTTCTTCAGGCTCTTTGCAGTGGCTATAAGCCGGCGCTTGAAGAGCTCCTGCTCGACGGGATCCTCAGGCACGGTAAATTCTTCGTCGCCAAGGCTCACCTCGTCTTCGGAGAGGGGCATGTAATTGTCATCCTCCAAATCTTCATCCATTGCCTGTTCATCAGGGCAAGCTTGCCCGTCCTCCCGCCCTGCCTGCTCAAAGCTTGGCTGGGCGGGATTGTTTTCGTCTTTGGCATCATCCGGAGTGCTATTGTCTCTTGTGCCGGTATCGCTTGTAACACCCCGGATACAACTTTCCATATTCGTAACTCCAACTCTTGCCATTTTCGGCTAGGTGATATATTATTTTCTCCGTGGTTGGGTTTTTGTCTTTTGTTTTGCAGTTTGTTCATGTCATGCATTTCATCTCATGTCATCATTCGCTTTGCATCCGCATGTTTTCATAGAACTTGCATCCGCACGTAGTTGCCGCGTCCCCCCTTGCTTTCGTTGACCGCTCCGAGACCAACCAGATTTTGTTTCCCTCTTGCCTGGCTTCCTAACCTCTTTGCGCATCCCGCAAACCCCTCGCGTGCGCGTCCGAAACTTCTCCGAACCCGACCCGAGCAGTCATGACCGATGGGTCCGGATCATCCCCCAACATCTATAAAACATCTCCGTTTTCTTATTTGGACTCCCTATCTATTTATTTCTAGACCATCCGATTAAGATCGGAGGGACCAAATACCCCTATCCAAAATTCACTTATTATATAAAGACTAACCCTAAAACCTAGGGACCTTGTCCCATCCACCCGTCGCCGCCGCCGCCACTCCACCAAACTCCCCTCGGGATCCATCCCCAATCAGCCTAGCTTCCTTCCTCCAACCCGCACCAGCAGCCTCCTCCCTCAGGGTCGGCCCTGGGGGTATGGCCAGGGGGCGACGGCCCAGGGCCCACGCCGGAGGGGGGCCCATGATGTAGTACACACGTATAGTATAGCCCAGCAAAAAATAGACAAGAAAAAAATTATGAGAGGAAGAAAACAAGATGGGCTCGGCCCATCAGATCGCCTGGTAATGCGTAGCGAAGCGTCGGCATGCAAGTCACGGCCGCGCGACGCACGCGTACGTGTGAAACAAATCAATCGGAATATCTGACTTTTCCTGTTCGTCGCTCATCGGTTCGTCTTCGTCATCTCATCAGCCCGTCGCTCGATCGTTCCTTGCTCGGTGCCTCAGCCACTCGTTGCCGCCGCGGCATGTAGTAGTCCGGCAACTCGAACTTCCAGCAATACGGCAATACATATGTATGTGAATGCAGGTACGTATCCAATATCCATGTTCCGATGTTCTTGATCCATTCATCCATGCCCCAATTTCAGTAGTTTCTTTAGCACGTATATTTAACTATTCATCCATGATCCAACCCATGAAGTATCAAAAAAATTATGTATAATTTTCTAATTCGATCTTTCATAGTATGTATTAAACTATTATTGTAGTCAATTTTCAAACTAAAGATGCGTGGTTGAAAGTTTACTTTTAATATTATGCAAATGAAGTTATATATATATATATATATATATATATTGTTTATTTATCACGCAAATACATAGATACATACATATATATGGTCTTAGGACTTAGGGCCCATGTCATCGAGTTCGCCTAGGGCCTCCCGAAACACAGGGCCGGCCCTATCCTCCCTCGATCTACGCAGCCATCCAACCAGCGCCCGAGCCCGAGCTCCTTCAGTCGGAGCCACCAAGAGATCCCTGCTGCCCTGACCAAGATAGAGCTTCTCCCGTTTTCTCCTTTCTCCATGGCGCCGTCGCCGCCGGCGAACCCAGCCACCCCGAGCGCCGCCCTCATGCTCGAGCTCCTCCAGGAACCCGTCGCCCCTTCCCCTCTTCTTCTCCTCCTTCCCTCCTCTCTCTGGTTCACTCCCTCGGTTCTCATGCCTCTCCTCTGTGTACTAGGAGCCGCCATGGTTGCCCGCAGCTCCATCGCTGCCGGGAACGAGTCCCTCCGCCCCGAATCTGGCGACTGCCTCGTCTCGGACCTCACCTGCGGCTCGACCACCCCGTCAAGTTCCCGGAGCCAGCGCCGCCTCACCAGCGCCGCTCGCCTCCCCTCGTCAAGCTTCCGCGTCGCTGCGCCAAGTCCCCTGCATCGCAGTGCCACCTGCATCGAGCGGGACAACCCCGCGTTGCCCCGTGCCTCGTCCGTTCCAGTCGCGCCGCCCCTTGTCTCCCCTGCTCCGGATCAAACGCCAAGCCTCCACCGTCCCCGCGACGTCCCTGGCGCCAAGTCCACGCCGCGGCCTCTGCTTCCTCTTCATCGAGCAGGAGCTCTACTCGTCCCGCGCACCTGGAGATCGAGCGCCGCTCGCCTCCCGTTGACCGTGCACTCACTTGGTCTGCCTCCAAACCACCCCTTGGGCCAGATCCACCGACCGGCCTTGAGGCCCCGATGTGAGCAGCTCCCCAGCGTCCTGGGCCAGATCTTAGATTCAGCCCGATGCGTGTTTTTTTCCTCTGTTGCGATTTAGCTATTATCTGGGACTTACTATTTTACAGAAAAGTCCCTCTAGATCATGTATTTAATAACTCACAAATGGTGCATCGGTTTAAAATGATTTAAATATGTAAAATGCTTAGAATTTCATCTATTTTAATATTTTGCCATGCTAATCCATGTTTAACATGTTTAAAATGTTGTTTGTTTAAATTTGCTCAAATGCCATGTTAAAATGCTTTATTTCATAACTAATTAACCATAGCTCCAATTTTAATAAACTTTATATGTAAATGGGGTAGAAAAATGCCTAGTTTAACATGGTGGAATTTATTTTCCTGTTTAACAACAATATAATATGTTTTAGGGCAGAACAGTACCAAATTTGAAATATGCATATGGGGATTTTTTGGAATTGTTGTTTGTTGTTCCGGCCTCATATAAACTTGCCTAGATAGGTAGTTTTCTTATGCTTCACCCCTTGCAATGTTTAACAACATTTAATATTATTGGGTACATAAACACGAGAGAACTAAATAATTGATGTTGTGTTTTGTCAATATGCAACTCGTTGCATATTGAGCTCCACTTAATTTGTAGTATTGTGTGTTGTAGTTTGCCATGCCATGCCCTATTAAACCGGACATGCATCATACTTGTTGTGCATCATGCCATGTTTATGCTTGTGCATTTACCATGTTGTTTGTTTCTTTCCGGTGTTGCTTCTTAGTTCCGGTAATGTGAGGATTCGTTCGACTACTCCCGTTCGTCTTCTTCATGGACTCGTTCTTCTTCCTAGCGAGATTTTAGGCAAGATGACCGTCACCTTGGATCTCATTACTATCATTGCTATGCTAGTTGCTTCATTCTATCGCTTTGCTGCGCTACCTATCACTTGTTCTTCAAGCCTCCCCAAATTGCCATGTCAGCCTCTAACCTTTTCACCCTTCCTAGATGATTGAAGGGGCCATCAAGCCTTATGGTGACGACACAGTGGAACTCTCAATGAAAGCACCAATGTCGGTGTCAAAACTGGCAGATCTCTGGTAGGGGGTCCCGAACTATGCGTCTAAGGCTAATGGTAACAGGAGGCGGGGGACACGATGTTTACCCAGGTTTGGGCCCACTCTATGGAGGTAATACCCTACTTCCTGCTTGATTGATCTTGATGATATGAGTATTACAAGAGTTGATCTACCACGAGATCGTAGAGGCTAACCCTAGAAGCTAGCCTATAATTATGATTGTTGTTGTCTTATGGACTAAACCCTTCTGGTTTATATAGACACCGGAGGGGGCTAGGGTTACACAGAGTTGGTTACAGAGAAGGGAATCTACATATCCGAATTGCCAAGCTTGCCTTCCACGCAAAGGAGAGTCCCACCCGGACACGGGACAAAGTCTTCAATCTTGTATTTTCATAGTCCAACAGTCCGGCATAAGCATATAGTCCGGCTGTCCGAGGACCCCCTAATCCATGACTCCCTCAGCGGAGGACGCAAGGACTCCTCAGGGGCGGCCTCACCAGGCAGGCTCGCGAGGAGGCGGAGAGATTAAGGCAAGGGGTACCTCGCGAGGTCCTCGTGATGCAAGCCATGACGACCAAGGCTAGGCGGGCGCCAGGCGGGCGCTAGCCTGCGCAGTGTCCTCAATTCCTCTTTGGTGCAGAGGGGGAAAGCGTAGGCGCGGAGTACCGAGGCATCAGGCAAAGGTTTCCTTATTGGTGCAACAAGACCAAGACTAGCAGGACGGCAGGACGGAGGTCACCTTGGAGCCCAAGACAACGTCATCACCAGCACCTTTGGCAGGCGAAGACCACCTTTAGTCAGGATAGCTTGTACTAGCTGTCCCCTTTTCAAAATGGCCGTTGTTGGATCCCTTCCCGCTCAATATTTGGGAAGAGGACCAGGGCCTCTATAAATAGGGCTAGCCACCACAGTAGAGAGGGATCCAAACACAGTTCCTCTAGCACACCACCAAACACAAGAACACCTCTCCTCGCGAGGTTGTTCTTCCCTTGTACTGTTCATCATCAGCCCAAGAGGCAATCCACGACCACACACAGGAGTAGGGTATTACACCACAACGGCAGCCCGAACCTGTATAAATCTCGTGTCTCTTGTGTTGTTCATCGTGCTAGCTTAGAGATCACGGCGAGGCTGAGGGTGTGTTTTGGTAGGGAGAGATCTTCGTGCGCACCCCAGAGTTTGAACCTTAAGGGTTTTGCTGGAACCCGATATCCGACATTTGTCACGCCAGGTAGGGGTGTGCCGAAATCTTCTTTCCGCTGATCTGTGTCCCATTTCTTTGTCGCATCCATGGCAGACACTCGCCGAGCTCGCGACGAGCACCGGGCTGCTCTCATCGCCTATGTCGCCCAGATGGCTCCCGTCGGCGGGCCTCCTCGTTGTTCTCCATCGCCTGCCACCAACACCGCCACTGGCCCGGCAGGGAATGAGCAGCAAGCATCTTCGCGGCACCCCTCGGTGCGGCGGGAAGACCGCACCGCCACTCCATCGCTGACCCAGCAGGTTCGTCGTCTCACGCTCGTCGCGCCCCCACGGACGCACAGGACACGTTGCTCTTGGCACGTGAGCTCCTGCACTACCGCCCCGTCGACGACCTCTACGAATAATGGCTCGCTCACATCACCGAGCTCGTCAGCGCCGCAAGGGGCTCTCCCGCGCCATCCCTCTTGTTGCCTCGTCCTCCGTCATGCGTGGGCAAGCGGCTCAGGGAGCACCTCCACCACCTCTCCCCCAAGACGGCGCCCTGGCTCCAAGGCACGCGGTCCCTAGACGTGACCCACCGCATCTAGTGCACGTGCGACAAGAAATAAGCTGCCAAGAAATCCCTGGGCCTCAAGAAGGTGCTCCCATGCTTCCTGCTCCAGCACGACAAGACCACGTCCCTGCACCCGCGCATCGTGCTGCCCCTGGCGGCGGTGCACGGGTACCATCGGGAGCAAGCCCTGCGTCAGCAAAGGGCTTTGGTGGCCACAACAGGTTGTCGTGCCTTCACCACCGAGCTGCGTAGCGTCGTCTGGCCGGGCAAGTTCAAGCCGGACCTACCTCCTCGCTACGACGGCACCGCCAACCTTGCGGAGTTCCCGCAGCTCTATGAGCTTGGCATTGAGGCGGCCAATGGAGACGAGAAGGTCATGGCAAACTGGTTTCACATGGCGCTCAAGGATGGTGCCCGCACCTGGCTCCTAAACCTGCCTCCCAGCTCGATCTCCTCCTGGGACAAGATGCGTATCTGCTTCGTCACCAACTTCCAGGGCACTCGCGACCGCCCTCCGGCCGTGGGTGACCTGCGTTGCATCAAGCAGCAGCCTGGAGAGACCCTGCAGAAATACATCCAATGCTTCAACAGCGCCCGCCTTAAGATCCCCAAGGTGATAGACGAGGCCATCATCTCAGCGTTCTCTGATGGCATCCGTGACGTCAAGATGAAGGAGGAGCTCGCCATCCACGAGGAATTGTGCACATCCCTTGAGTTGTTCAACCTAGTGACCAAGTGCGCAAGAGCTGAGGAAGGACGCCTCTCCCTCCTCGAGCTTCCAGCTGCTGGCCCATAAGAAAAGAAGGCCAAGGCCAAGGACGTGAAGCGCAAAGGAGCAGTCGTTCTTGCAGCAGAACCAGACACGAAGCACGGCAGGGACCAGCCGGAGTCATCCAAGGGCAGCCGACCGTTCTGTGCCTACCACAACCTGCACACCCACAACACCAACGAATGCCAAGAGCTCAGGCCCGTTCAAGAAGGACGCTTTGGTCGATGCCCCGAGCGCAACGACCGGGGCTACGTCCAAGGAGGAGGACGAGGCGGAGGACGATGGGACGACCGTGGCCCTCGCTAGGAGTGGCGTGACCGACCTCGTAAGGATCACTGGAAGGACAAGCCTCACGAGGGCGCCTAGAGGGATCAACCTCGCGAGGACCGCCCGCAGGGCAACGTAGGCCTTCCTCCTCTGTCGCCACCGTCAAGAAGGAATGACGACAACCACCAGGACGAGGGGGATGGGGGCTTCTAGGAGCCACGCGCTATCACTTGCATCTTGGGCGGAGCTTAGTCCCTAGCCTCTCAGCGCATCTTCAAGCAGTTTGCTCGCGAGGTGAATGCAGTCCTCCCCAGGCTCGAGGCCATGCGCCTGCTCAGGTGGTCCAAGTGCGCCATCACCTTTAGCTCAGCAGATCAACTCAAGTGTGCGGCTACTGCTGGCGTTCTGCCGATGCTTTGTTCCCCAGTCATCAGCAATGTGCAAGTCACCAGGACCCTCATCGACAGTGGCACAAGGCTTAACGTCTTGTCCATAGAGATGTTCGACAACCTTCAAGTGCCATATGATGAACTTCAGCCTACCAAGCCTTTCTCAGGAGTTACTGACAGCTCCACCACCCCGATAGGGCAGGTCCGCCTCCCTATCACCTTCGGGCAGTGCATCAACTACCGCACGGGACTCATCGACTTCGACGTCGCCCACATCCACCTGCCGTACAATGCCATCCTCGGGTATCCAGCGCTGGCCAAGTTCATTGCGGTAACCCACCACGGCTACAACATCCTCAAGATGCCAGGAAGCAGCGAAATCATCACGGTCCCCTGCAAGGAAAGAGATGCGGTGTGCTCCCTTGAACACGCCTTGCAAGCTGCATCAATCGAGGACCCGAACGACAAGGGCGAGAACCCTCCTGAGGTAGTCCCCAAGAAGAAGAAGACACCGCTCAGCTCAAGGCCTCAGGAGATTGGCATCTCAGGAGGTGCCGCATCAGGATCCGCGCCCGTGCAAGGGGCACCTCCTTCCATCGCATAGGAAGGCATGCCCGGCGCCCTCCTCGGGCAGGGCTTGGGGGCTCTCTTCTGGAGGGCCTCGGACTTTACAAAAATCACGAGGGAGGCGCTCGGGCACCACTTGGAGGCGTGCTTCGCAACACGTTTCCCTCAGGAAGGCACAGGGCATGGAAAGCCCAACCCTCAGGAGTTCATCACCAAGACCACTCAGGAGCTTCAGGAAGCAAGAGCCATGTGCGGCGATCACCGTTTGCCTGGCGTGGCTCCCCATCAAGGCGAGGATGGTGGGCTGCGCGTCTGCATCGACGTACCAGGGCTCAACCGAGCCGCATCTCAGGAGCGCCTCTGGCCTTCGCATGTGGGATGCTGCAAGGGCCCATCGCACAGCTATGTTCGCATGCCTTTTGGCCTGCCGAACGTGGCTGCTACCCACCAGCGTCACCTGCGGAGCATTCTGGCGGCTTAGGAGGCTAGGCACCATGTGGTCCTAGCGGAGATGGAGATTGTCCTCGAGGAGCCGCCTGGACCCCCAGAGCCTCCCGAGGCTCAGGGCTCCGGTTGCTCGTGAGGGTCAACCTCTTCACTGCACATCTTCAACTACTCCAACACCCCTTCTACAATGGTACCAGCTGACATCTTCCAAGTTCATTTCAGTTGGGAGTGCCCTCAGGGCTGCATCAATCCCAGACCACATGGGTTCGTCCCTGCGACATGTATCCCTTTTTCTTATGTCTTTAGTTTACCTTGCTGGGGGCGCCCCTCAGGCTGCATCATTGATAACCCACAAGTGTAGGGGATCGCAACAGCTTTCGAGGGTAGAGTATTCAACCCAGATTTATTGATTCGACACAAGGGGAGCCAAAGAATATTTTTTAGTATTAGTAGTTGAGTTGTCAATTCAACCACACCTGGATAACTTAGTATCTGCAGGAAAGTATTTAGTAGCAAAGTAGTATGATAGCAATGGTAACAGTGGCAAAAGTAAAGATAGCAATTTTGTAGGAGTTGTAACAGTAGCAATGGAAAAGTAAATAAGTGAAGCACAATATGTGAAAAGCTCATAGGCATTGGATCAGTGATGGATAATTATGTCGGATGCGATTGCTCATGTAATAGCTATAACATAGGGTGACACAGAACTAGCTCCAATTCATCAATGTAATGTAGGCATGTATTCCAAATATAGTCATACGTGCTTATGGAAAAGAACTTGCATGACATCTTTTGTCCTACCCTCCCGTGGCAGCGGGGTCCTAGTGGAAACTAAGGGATATTAAGGCCTCCTTTTAATAGAGAACCGGAACAAAGCATTAGCACATGGTGAATACATGAACTCCTCAAACTACGGTCATCACCGAGAAGTATCCCGATTATTGTCACTCCGGGGTTGTCAGATCATAACACATAATAGGTGACTATAGACTTGCAAGATAGGATCAAGAACACACATATATTCATGAAAATATAATAGGTTCAGATCTGAAATCATGGCACTCGGGCCCTAGTGACAAGCATTAAGCATAGCAAAGTCATAGCAAAATCAATCTCAGAACATAGTGGATACTAGGGATCAAACCCTAACAAAACTAACTTGATTACATGGTAAATCTCATCCAACCCATCACCGTCCAGCAAGCCTACGATGGAATTACTCACGCATGGCGGTGAGCATCATGAAATTGGTGTTGGAGGATGGTTGATGATGACGACGGCGACGAATCCTCCTCTTTGGAGCCCCGAACGGACTCCAGATTAGCCCTCCCGAGAGAGATTAGGGCTTGGCGGCGGCTCAGTATCGTAAAACGCGATGAAACTTTCTCTCTGATTTTTTTCTCCGTGAAACGGAATATATGGAGTTGGAGTTGAGGTCGGTGGAGTGTCAGGGGGCCCACGAGACAGGGGGCGCGCCCATGGGGGAGGGCGCGCCCCCCACCCTCGTGGACAGGGTGTGGGCCCCCTGGCCTTGATTCTTTCGCCAGTATTTTTTATATTTTCCAAAACTCAGCTCTATGGATTTTCAGGTCATTCCGAGAACTTTTGTTTTCTACACAATAAACAACATCATGGCAGTTCTGCTGAAAACAGAGTCAGTCCGGGTTAGTTTCATTCAAATCATGCAAGTTAGAGTCCAAAACAAGGGCAAAAGTGTTTGGAAAAGTAGATACATTGGAGACGTATCAACTCCCCCAAGCTTAAACCTTTGCTTGTCCTCAAGCAATTCAGTTGATAAACTGAAAGTGATAAAGAAAAACTTTTACAAACTCTATTTGCTCTTGTTGTTTTCAATATGTAAAGCCCGCATTCAGGTTTTCAGCAAGTATTATGAACTAACCATACTCACAATAACACTTAGGTCTCACAATTACTCATATCAATGGCATAATCAGCTAGCGAGCAATAATAATAAAACTCGGATGACAACACTTTCTCAAAACAATCATAATACGATATAACAAAATGGTATCTCGCTACCCTTTCTGAGACTGCAAAACATAAATGCAGAGCACCTTTAAAGATCAAGGACTGACTAAACATTGTAATTCATGGTAAAAGAGATCCAGTCAAGTCATACCCAATATAAACCAATAGTAACGAATGCAAATGATAGTGTGCTCTCCAGCGGGTGCTTTTTAATAAGAAGGATGATGACTCAACATAAGAGTAAATAGATAGGCCCTTCGCAGAGGGAAGCAGGGATTTGTAGAGGTGCCAGAGCTCGATTTTAAAATAGAGATGAATAAATTTTGAGCGGCATACTTTCACTGTCAACGCAACAACTATGAGATGGCTTTATCTTACATACTACATGCATTATAGGCAGTTCCCAAACAGAATGGTAAAAGTTATACTCCCCCACCACCAACAAGCATCAATCCATGGCTTGCTCGAAACAACGAGTGCCTCCAACTAACAACAGCCCTGGGGGAGTTTTGTTTAATTATTTTGATTTGCTTTGATCTTTTTGGATCATGGGACTGGGCATCCCGGTTACCGGCCCTTTCTCGTGAATGAGGAGCGGAGTCCACTCCTCTTGAGAATAACCCACCTAGCATGGAAGATATAGGCATTCCTAGTTGAAACATGAGCTGCTCGAGCATACAAAGCAGAATTTCATTTGAAGGTTTGGAGTTTGGCACATACAAATTTACTTGGAACGGCAGGTAGATACCACATATAGGAAGGTATGGTGGACTCATTGGAATAACTTTGGGGTTTAAGGAGTTTGGATGCACAAGAAGTATTCCCGCTTAGTACAGGTGAAGGCTAGCAAAAGACTGGGAAGTGACCAACTGAGAGAGCGACAACAGTCATGAACATGCATTAAATTTAATTCACACCGAGTACAAACATGAGTAGGATATAATCTACCATGAACATAAATATCATGAAGGCTATGTTGGTTTGTTTCAACTACGTGCGTGAACATGTGCCAAGTCGAGTCACTCAATTCATTCAAAGGAGGATACCATCCCATCATACCACATCATAATCATTTTAATAGCATGTTGGCACGCAAGGTAAACCATTATAACTCATAGCTAATCAAGCATGGCACAAGCAACTATAATCTCTAAATGTCATTCCAAATATGTTTACTTCATAATAAGCTGAATCAGGAACAATGAACTCATCATATTTACAAAAACAAAAGAGGTCGAGTTTATACCAGCTTTTGTCATCTCAATCAGTTCATCATATCTCGTCATTATTGCCTTTCACTTGCACGACCGAACGATGTGTATAATAATAATAGTGCACGTGCATTGGACTAAGCTGGAATCTACAAGCATTCAAGTCAAGAGAGAAGACAAAGTAATATGGGCTCTAAGTTAAATAAAAAATCATGCATATGAGAGCCACTAAACATTTTAATTATGGTCTTCTACTCTCGACCCCCAAAGAAAAGAAAAGAAAAGAAAACTATTTACATGGGAAAGCTCCCAACAAGTAAATAGAAGAACAAGAAGTCTTTTTGGGTTTTCATTTTAATTTCTACTACAAGCATGGAAATTAAACTAACTAATTTTTTGGTTTTTCTTAAGGTTTATCAAACACAGAAGAAGGAAGCTAGAAAAAGAAAATTAAACTAGCATGGATAATACAATGAAAGAGTATGAGCACCGACGACTAGTATAGTGTGTGAACATGAGTGTAAAGTCGGTGAGAAATACGTACTCCCCCAAGCTTAGACTTTTGGCCTAAGTTGGTCTAAGGCCAAGGGTAGCCTGGCTGATATCCGTAGTTGTAACTGGGGTTGTACTGCGATGCAGCATCAAATGCCTCCTGAGCTGCGGCATGTTGGCGAGCCGCCTCCGCTCTCCCCTCGTGTTCAGCTGCCTCCTCCCTGGTAACAACATATCTTCATTTTGCCTGGTAATCAAAAAAGGAAAGGAGCAGGGAGAGTAACATGGATAGAGATATGTCTGTCAAAGATTAGTCGATACTGAAGGAATTGTTTGTTCCTCACAAGAAAACGATGTTTGACCATCACGTCATAATCTAAATAAGCAGGAGGCAATTCCATATCCCCTCTCGTGGGGCTATACCAAGATAATTAGCCACACGGGTCGCATAAATTCCTCCAAATAAATCTCCATCCCTACCATTATTATGCAACCTACGTGCAACTATTGCCCCCCAAGTTGTAATCTTTATTACCTAACACAGCACTCTTGAGGACACAATGATCAGGGACACACATGTGACATGCTTCATCTTTACCGTTAATGTATCTACCAATGAAGAGAGCAAAATATTGTATAGCAGGGAAATGAATGCTCCCTATGGTAGCTTGTGCTATATCCCGAGATTCTCCCACAGTAATACTAGCAAGAAAATCTCTCTTATCATAACGTTGATTCTTTGATTGTGGGTTATCAAGATCAACCGCAGGTTCAATCTCTACATCATGATTTTTTCTAGGTTGAGCATCAACATGAACATTATCATTAACATTATCACTAGGTTCATGTTCATCACCTGATTGTGTTTCAGCATCAGAAATAGAAATATCATTGGGATTCTCAGGTGTGTCTACACCAGTTTCACTAGAAGCATGCAAAGTCCTATCATTTTTCTTTTTCTTCTTTTTAGAAGAACTAGGTGCCTCTAAATTATTTCTCTGAGAATCCTGCTCGATTCTCTTAGGGTGGCCTTCAGGATACAAAGGTTCCTGAGTCATTCTACCAGTTCTAGTAGCCACTCTAACAACAAAGTCATATTTATTATTTAATTCATCAAGCAAATCATTTTGAGCTTTAAGTACTTGCTCAGATTGAGTGGCAACCATAGAAGCATATTTGCTAATGAGTTTAAGTTCACCTTTAACTCTAGCCATATAATCACTCAAGCGTCCTATCTCGAAAGCATTATTCTTTAATTCTCTACCAACATAAGCATTAAAACTTTCTTGTCTAGCCATAAAGTCATCAAATTCATCTAAGCATGGGCTATGAAATTTAGTAGAGGGAATTTCAACTTTATCATGTTTAAAGTTTATTATGTAGTTCATAAACAAAAGTTAGTCCTTCCTCAATTTAAGTTTTCAGTTGTACAACCAAGTTCCTTCTTCATACCATGTAAATTAAACTATACAGAGAAACTGATCTTCTTTTGCACTGCATGTATGCTTCTGTTCTTGATCCTTAATCCAGTGGTGTGGTGAACCTACCCACTACAGCACAATGTCATATTCTGCAATGTCTTAACTATGAACAATGTCATATCATTCTACTATTATTTAAATCGTCTCTTTATTTGCCAATCTGAAATGGGATAAATTGACAGCACACTAACCATTGATACTTATGAGTTCTTGATCTGTAATCCAGTGGTGTCGTGAAGCTGCCAACTCCTTCAGAATGTCATTTCCTGCCATGTCTTGACCTGAACAATACCATATTGTGTTAATGCAATTTTAAACTGTGTCACTTTATTCATCAGTAAGAAATGTGATGAATTGTCAGCACTGATACTTATATGTGCAAAACCTGTCATCTGTCTGCTTGTTTATCTTTCAGAGTGAGGAGGATATAAGTGTTAAACAAGCATAGTCTCATGAGCTTGCGCTGCAGCTCTCGAGCAGGGCTAACCTTTCTTGAACTCTATTGAAGTGATGTCGGTTTTGTATGTTATTTTATTAGCGTGTTTATTTGCACTGATGGCGATCTTTGATGCCCAGTGTATGTAATCAGTTGTCTGCTTGTGCTTTATTATCATAGTGGCGAACTTTGATGCCCAGTGGATGTAATATGCCATAATTTCTTTATTGTATAGTCTAGGTTTTTTCTTATTCACAATGCTGCAGTTATTTTATTGTATATATCATGTGTTCGCAGTAAACCGGCCAAACCGTAAAATTATGGTACATAATCGGGCCGTCATGCAATCACTATGTATGATCCGCATCATGGGCCTCGTCATCTTGGTCCGTTAACAGGCCTAAACATAAACTGGCCCACTAGTAGATTCGGGTCTTTATTAGGCCGAGTAAACTGCCGGCCCTATTTTCGCAAGAAAACTCAATGGCTTTTAGGAGGCTGAAAAGTAGGTTGGGCCTGAAACGTGCCGAACAGCTCACGAGCCGGCAGCAGCCCAAAATGGACCCTGGCCCATGATTGTGCCAATCAAATCACAGGCTTTTAAAACGCCAAAATTGTCTCGGTCCTTGTTTGGCCCAATGAGATTATCGGTTGTGAGCAGGCCGGATGCAAACCGGGCCGTAGTTAGGCCCAACTATATGATGGGCTTTTAACAGGACGAAATAAATATAGTGCCGAAATGTTAAACGGGCCTTTAACAGGCCGAACTAATATCAGGCTGAATTACTAAATGGGCCTTTAGCAAGTGGGCCAAAAAGCATAGCATCCAGTTGACGGGCCGAATCTGATATGGGCCATAATTTAGCCCAAAGCCTCTTAAAGGGTCGGACCTGATCTAGGCCGTAATTTCGCCCAGAACGTGGTAGGCTTTTAACGGACCAGATCTCATATGGGCCTTTATTAGGCCCGGAACGTGGCAGGCTGTTAATGGACCGGATCAAATATGGGCCAACATTTGCCCAAAACATGGCAGCCTGTTAATGGGCCGGCCTACTAGTGTCCTCAAAATCTTGTGGGCCTTCAGCTGGGCCAGCCCATTATGGTCGGTGAAATCTCGTGGGCCTTTAGCTGGGCCGGCCCATTATGGTCCGCAAAATCTTGTGAGCCTTTAGCTGGGCCGGCCCATTATGGTCCGCAAAATCTCGTGGGCCTTTAGCTGGGCTGGCCCATTAGGGCCCACAAAATCTTGTGGGACTTTAGCTGGGCTGGCCCATTATGGTCCGCAAAATCTCGTGGGCCTTTAGCTGGGCCGGCCCATTATGGTCCGCAAAATCTTGTGGGCCTTTAGTTGGGCCAGCCCATTTAAACTTTATGGGCCACTTTTGGGCCGGTCCACATGTCAACATATCATAGGCGCATCTCGCCCATTGGATGAGTGACACTTGTGCCAACGCGGAGCTGACACGTGTTTCCTCCAGCCAATGATGATTTTACATGTGGAAAATCCCCATTGGTCCGGGCTGTTAACGGGTTATCGGATCCAAAACTGGACCCGATAGCTTAACGGCATTCCGTTATGGTGGATGCCACGTATCGGTCACCCTTGACGAAAGCACTTCTGTGATGCGCAATTTATCGTCATGGAAGTGGACACTTCCGTGATGATAATTTTGGTAATGTCATGGAACACTTCTACGACAGCACATGTATGACTATCTTGATCCTTTCATAAAATCGTCATGGATGTACATGCATAACAGAAAACGTGACCTACTGTGACAAACACGTATCATCACAGAAGTGTATTTTTTTGTAGTGAAGACTTGATAATTGGGTGGATCTCCATTGGGATAGAGACTATGCCACATGTCGCAAAGGAGGGTGGAAAGCTAAGAGGTGTAGGGGCAGCACTGAATGCAATAGGAACAACGTGGAACTCACTGGGGATGGCAACCATCTATACGCACGGAATAAACGATTTGGAATAAAGAAATGAATCTACATGCATGCTATGCGGCAGACAAATGCAACAACCAAATGCAACAAACAAGCTAGGCCCTATACTACCATTTTCTAATGCTCGCGCGGACTAGGGCGTTCTACAGCCAGATCTGCTCTGATACCAAGTCATGTGGCAGCCCGGCTCAGAGAAACCAGAACACCCCATATTCCATCCCAGAGATCAAGTCTTCTGGAATACAACACTGCTTGGCATAGAGTAAATCAGCTCTTATTACAAAGGATAGGGATACAAAGGTTCCAATAGTATAGCGGCTTACATCGGCATGGTGACACTACACCTGACAGGGTTGCTCTATGCTAGCAGCAGAACAACTCGTAGTAGCAGAACAATGATGATGGTGATGGACTCTACTCCGTAGGGACTCTGGGTGGAACGTGTATCCTAGCTCGCAAACTTGGGATCCTCGGCAATCAAGCAAACATGGCATGACCTGCAAACTGGCATGACATGCCAGGTGAGTACTTTGAATGTACTCGCAAGCTCACAACAGCCAAAGTAATCAAGACAAACAATAGTATGGCATTTACAGGTTAAAGATCAAAGATGAACATGATATTACTAGATCAATACCAGATGAGCATGGCACGAGCATATGATCATGACGATACAAGCATGCAACATGTTTACACTAACATTATTCAGCTTACTCTGTTCAGAGGTTACCGCGTAACCACCACATGCATTAACTCACCAGCGTGGATTGTTGGGGAACGTAGTAATTTCAAAAAAAATCCTACGCACACGCAAGATCATGGTGATGCATAGCAACGAGAGGGGAGAGTGTTGTCCACGTACCCTCGTAGACCGAAAGCGGAAGCGTTAGCACAACACGGTTGATGTAGTTGTACGTCTTCACGGCCCGACCGATCAAGCACCGAAAGCACGGCACCTCCGCGTTCTTGCACACGTTCAGCTCGATGGCATCCCTCGAACTCCGATCTAGCCGAGTGTCGAGGGAGAGTTCCGTCAGCACGACGGCGTGGTGACGATGATGATGTTCTATCGACGCAAGGCTTCGCCTAAGCACCGCTACGATATTATCAAGGTGGAATATGGTGGAGGGGGGGCACCGCACACGGCTAATAGATCTCAAGGATCAATTGTTGTTTCTAGAGGTGCCCCCCTGCCCCCGTATATAAAGGAGGGAGCGAGAGGCCGGCCCTAGAGGGGGCGCGCCAAGTGTGGGGAGTCCTACTAGGACTCCCAAGTCCTAGTAGGATTCCCCTTTCCTTTCCGGAGTAGGAGAGAAGGAAAGAGGGGGAGAGGGAGAAGGAAAAGGGGACTGCACCCCTTGTCCAATTCGGACTAGAGGGGGGGCGCGCCTCCTTCCTTTTGGCCTCTCTCCTCTATTCCCGTATGGCCCAATAAGGCCCATATACTCCCCGGCGAATTCCCGTAACTCTCCGGTACTCCAAAAAATACCCGAATCACTCGGAACCTTTCCGAAGTCCGAATATAGTCGTCCAATATATTGATATTTACTTCTCGACCAATTCGAGACTCCTTGTCATGTTCCCGATCTCATCCGGGACTCCGAACTACCATCGGTACATCAAAACACATAAACTCATAATATAACCGTCATCGAACTTTAAGCGTGCGGACCCTACGGGTTCGAGAACTATGTAGACATGACCGAGACACGTCTCCGGTCAATAACCAATAGCGGAACCTGGATGCTCATATTGGCTCCCACATATTCTACAAAGATCTTTATCGGTCAAACCGCATAACAAGATACGTTGTTCCCTTTGTCATCGGTATGTTACTTGCCCGAGATTCCATCGTCGGTATCTCAATACCTAGTTCAATGTCATTACTGGCAAGTCTCTTTACTCGTTCCGTAATACATCATCCTGTAACTAACTCATTAGTTACAATGCTTGCAAGGCTTATAGTGATGTGCATTATCGAGAGGGCCCAGAGATACCTCTCTGACAATCGGAGTGACAAATCCTAATCTCGAAATATGCCAATTCAACAAGTACCTTCAGAGACACCTGTAGAGCTCCTTTATAATCACCCAGTTACGTTGTGACATTTGGTAGCACACAAAGTGTTCCTCCGGTAAATGGGAGTTGCATAATCTCATAGTCATAGGAATATGTATAAGTCATGAAGAAAGCAATAGCAACATACTAAACGATCAAGTGCTAAGCTAACAGAATGGGTCAAGTCAATCACATCATTCTCCAATGATGTGATCCCGTTAATCAAATGACAACTCATGTCTATGGCTAGGAAACTTAACCATCTTTGATTCAATGAGCTAGTCAAGTAGAGGCACACTAGTGACACTTTGTTTGTCTATGTATTCACACATGTACTAAGTTTCCAGTTAATACAATTCTAGCATGAATAATAAACATGTATCATGAAATAAGGAAATAAATAATAACTTTATTATTGCCTCTAGGGCATATTTCCTTCAGTCTCCCACTTGCACTAGAGTCAATAATCTAGTTCACATCATCATGTGATTTAACACCAATATTCATATATGTATATGATTAACACCCATAGTTCACATCGTCATGTGACCAACACCCAAAGGGTTTACTAGAGTCAATAATCTAGTTCACATCGCTATGTGACTAACACCCAAAGAGTACTAAGGTATGCTCATGTTTTGCTCGTGAGAGAAGTTTAGTCAACGGGTCTGTCACATTTAGAGCCGTATGTATTTTGCAAATATTCTATGTCTACAAAGCTCTGCATGGAGCTACTCTAGCTAATTGCTCCCACTTTCAATATGTATCTATATTGAGACTTAGAGTCATCTGGATCGGTGTAAAAGCTTGCATCGACGTAACTCTTTACGACGAACTCTTTATCACCTCCATAATCGAGAAACATTCCTTAGTCCTCACTAAGGATATTCTTAACCACTATCCAGTGATCTACTCTTAGATCAAAATTGTACTCCCTTGCCAAACTCAGAGCAAGGTATACAATAGGTCTGGTACACAGCATAGCATACTTTATAGAACCTATGTCTGAGGCACAGGGAATGACTTTTCATTCTCTTTCTATTTTCTGCCATAGTCGGGTTTTGAGTCTTACTCAACTTCACACCTTGCAACACAGGCAAGAACTCTTTCTTTGACTGTTCCATTTTGAACTACTTCAAAATCTTGTCAAGGTATGTACTCATTGAAAATCTTATCAAGCGTCTTGATCTATCTCAATAGATCTTGATGCTCAATATGTAAGTAGCTTTACTGAGGTCTTTCTATTGAAGAACTCTTATTCAAGTATCCTTTTATGCTATCCAGAATTTCTATATCATCTCCAATCAACAATATGTCATCTACATATAGTATTAGAAATGCTACAGAGCTCCCACTCACTTTCTTGTAAATACAGGCTTCTCCAAAAGTTTGTATAAAACCATATGCTTTGCTCAACTCATCAAAGTGTATATTCCAACTCCGAGATGCTTGCACCAGTCCATAGATGGATCGCTGGAGCTTGCACATTTTGTTAGCACCTTTAGGATTGACAAAACCTTCTGGTTGCATCATATACAACTCTTCTCTAATAAATCCATTAAGGAATGCAGTTTTGACATCCATTTGCCAAATTTCATAAAATGTGGCAATTGCTAACATGATTCAGACAGACTTAAGCATCGATACGAGTGAGAAAATCTCATCGTATTCAACACCTTGAACTTATCGAAAAACCTTTTGCGACAAGTCGAGCTTTGTAGATAGTAACACTACTATCAGCGTATGTCTTCCTCTTGAAGATCCATTTATTTTCTATGGCTTGCCGATCATCGGGCAAGTCCAGCAAAGTCCATACTTTGTTCTCATACATGGATCCTATCTCAGATTTCATAGCCTTAAGCCATTTCGTGGAATCTGGGCTCATCATTGCTTCCTCATAGTTCGTAGGTTCGCCATGGTCAAGTAACATGACCTCCAGAATAGGATTACCGTACCACTCTGGTGCGGATCTTACTCTAGTTGACCTACGAGGTTCGGTAGTAACTTGATTTGAAGTTTCATGATCAATATCATTAGTTTCCTCACTAATTGGTGTAGGAATCACTGGAACTGATTTCTGTGATGAACTACTTTCCAATAAAGGAGTAGGTACAGTTACCTCATCAAGTTCTAGTTTCCTCCCACTCACCTCTTTCGAGAGAAACTCCTTCTCTAGAAAGGATCCATCTTAGCAACGAATATTTTGCCTTCAGATCTGTGATAGAAGGTGTACCCAATAGTTTCCTTTGGGTATTCTATGAAGACGCACTTCTCTGATTTGGGTTCGAGCTTATCAGGTTGAAACTTTTTCACATAAGCATCGCAGCCCCAAACTTTAAGAAATGACAACTTTGGTTTCTTGATAAACCACAGTTCATAAGGCGTCATCTCAACGGATTTCGATGGTGCCCCATTTAAAGTGAATGCATCTGTCTCTAACGCATAACCCCAAAATGATAGTGGTAAAACGGTAAGATACATCATAGATCGCACCATATCCAATAAAGTGCGGTTATGACGTTCGGACACACCATTACGCTGTGGTGTTCCAGGTGGTGTGAGCTGTGAAACTATTCCACATTGTTTTATATGAAGGCCAAACTCGTAACTCAAATATTTTCCTCCACGATCAGATCGTAGAAACTTTATTTTCTTGTTACGATGATTCTCCACTTCACTCTGAAATTCTTTGAAATTTTAAAAATGTTTCAGACTTGGGCTTCATTAAGTAGATATACTCATATCTGCTCAAATCATCTGTGAAGGTCAGAAAATGATGATACCCGCCACGAGCATCAACACTCATTGGACTGCATACATCGGTATGTATTATTTCCAACAAATCAGTTGCTCATTCCATTGATCTGGAGAACGGAGTTTTAGTCATCTATCCCAAAAGGCATGGTTTGCAAGCATCAAATGATTCATAACCAAATGATTCCAAAAATCCATCTTTATGGAGTTTCTTCATGTGCTTTACAGCGATATGACCCAAACGGCAGTGCCACAAATAAGTTGCACTATCATTATCAACTTTGCATCTTTTGGCATCAATATTATGAATATGTGTATCACTACGATCGAGATCCAACAAACTATTTTCATTGGGTGTATAACCATCGAAGGCTTTATTCATGTAAACAGAACAACAATTATTCTCTGACTTTAAATGAATAACCGTATTGCAATAAACATGATCAAATCATATTCATACTCAACGCAAATGCCAAATAACATTTATTTAGGTTTAACACTAATCCCGAAAGTATAGGGAGTGTGCGACGATGATCATATCAATCTTGGAACCACTTCCAACATACATCATCACTTCACCCTCAACTAGTCTCTGTTTTTTCTGTAACTCCTGTTTCGAGTTACTAATTTTTAGCAACCGAACAAGTATCAAATACCCAGGGGCTACAATAAACACTAGTAAGGTACACATCAATAACCTGTATATCAAATATACCCTTGTTCACTTTGCCATCCTTCTTATCCACCAAATATTCAGGGCATTTCCGCTTCAAGTGACCATTTCCTTTGCAGTAGAAGCACTCAGTTTCAGGCTTTGGTCCAGTTTGGGCTTTTCGCGGGAGTGACAACTTGCTTGCCATTCTACATGAAGTTCCCTTTCTTTCCCTTTGCCCTTTTATTGAAACTAGTGGTCTTGTTAAGCATCAACACTTGATGCTCTTTCTTGATTTCTACCTTTATCGATTTCATCATCATGAAAAGCTTGGGAAACGTTTTCATTATCCCTTGCATACTATAGTTCATCATGAAGTTCTAGTAACTTGGTGATGGTAACTAGAGAACTCTGCCAATCACTATCTTATCTGGAAGATTAACTCCCACTTGATTCAAGCAATTGTAGTACCCAGACAATCTGAGCACATGCTCACTAGTTGAGCAATTCTCCTCCATCTTTTAGCTATAGAACTTGTTGGAGACTTCATATCTCTCAACTTGGGTATTTGCTTGAAATATTAACTTCAACTCCTGGAACATCTCATATGGTCCATGACGTTCAAAACTTCTTTGAAGTCCCGATTCTAAGCTGTTAAGCATGGTGCACTAAACTATCAAGTAGTCATCATATTGAGCTAGCCAAACGTTCATAACGTCTACATCTGCTCCTGCAATAGGTCTATCACCTAGCGGTGCATCAAGGACATAATTCTTCTGTGCAGCAATGAGGATAAACCTCAGATCACGGGCCCAGTCCGCATCATTGCTACTATCATTTTTCAACTTAGTTTTCTCTAGGAATACATATAAAAACATAAGGAAGTAACAACGCGAGCTATTGATCTACAACATAATTTGCAAAATACTATCAGGACTAAGTTCATGATAAATTAAAGTTCAATTAATCATATTACTTAAGAACTCCCACTTAGATAGACATCCCCCTAATCATCTAAGTGATCACGTGATCCAAATCAACTAAACCATGTCCGATCATCACGTGAGATGGGGTAGTTTTCAATGGTGAACATCACTATGTTGATCATATCTACTATATGATTCACGCTCGACCTTTCGGTCTCCAGTGTTCCGAGGCCATATTTGTATATGCTAGGCTCATCAAGTTTAACCCGAGTATTATGCGTGTGCAAAACTGTCTTACACCCGTTGTATTTGAACGTAGAGCTTATCACACCCGATCATCACGTGGTGTCTCGGCACGAAGAACTGTCGCAACGGTGCATACTCAGAGAGAACACTTATACCTTGAAATTTTAGTAAGGGATCATCTTATAAAGCTACCGTTGAACTAAGCAAAATAAGATGTATAAAAGATAAACATCATATGCAATCAAAATATGTGACATGATATGGCCATCATCATCTTGTGCCTTTGATCTCCATCTCCAAAGCATCGTCATGATCTCCATCGTCATCGGATGACACCATGATCTCCATCATCTTGATATATATCAATGTGTCGTCACATGGTTGTCTTGCCAACTATTGTTCTTGCAACTATTGCTATCGCATAGCGATAAAGTAAAGCAATTATTTGGCGCTTGCATCTTATGCAATAAAGAGACAACCATAAGGCTTCTGCCAGTTGCCGATAACTTCAACAAAACATGATCATCTCATACAACAACTTATATCTCATCACGTCTTGACCATATCACATCACAACATGCCCTGCAAAAACAAGTTAGACGTCCTCTTCTTTGTTGTTGCAAGTTTTACATGGCTGCTATGGGCTGAGCAAGAACCGTTCTTACCTACGCATCAAAACCACAGCGATAGTTCGTCAAGTTAGTGTTGTTTTAACCTTCTCAAGGACCGGGCGTAGCCACTCTCGGTTCAACTAAAGTTGGAGAAACTGACACCCGCCAGCCACCTGTGTGCAAAGCACGTCGGTAGAACGAGTCTCACGTAAGCGTACGCGTAATGTCGGTGCGGGCCGCTTCATCCAACAATACCGCTGAACCAAAGTATGACATGCTGGTAAGCAGTATGACTTGTATCGCCCACAACTCACTTGTGTTCTACTCATGCATATAACATCAATGCATAAAATCTGGCTCTGATGCCACTGTCGGGGAACGTAGTAATTTCAAAAAAATTCCTGCGCACACGCAAGATCATGGTGATGCATAGCAATGAGAGGGGAGAGTGTTGTCCACGTACCCTCGTAGACCGAAAGCGGAAGCGTTAGCACAACGCGGTTGATGTAGTCGTACGTCTTCACGGACCGACCGATCAAGCACCGAAAGCACGGCACCTCTGAGTTCTTGCACACGTTCAGCTCGATGACGTCCCTCGAACTCCGATCCAGCCGAGTGTCGAGGGAGAGTTCCGTCAGCACGACGGCGTGGTGACGATGATGATGTTCTACCGACGCAGGGCTTCGCCTAAGCACCGCTACGATATTATCGAGGTGGAATATGGTGGAGGGGGGCACCGCACACGGCTAATAGATCTCAAGGATCAATTGTTGTTTCTAGAGGTGCCCCCCTGCCCCCGTATATAAAGGAGGGAGGGAGAGGCTGGCCATAGAGGGGGCGCACCAAGTGTGGGGAGTCCTACTAGGACTCGCAAGTCCTAGTAGGATTCCCCTTTCCTTTCCGGAGTAGGAGAGAAGGAAAGAGGGGGAGAGGGAGAAGGAGAAGGGGGCTGCACCCCTTGTCCAATTCGGACCAGAGGGGGGGGCTCCTCCTTCCTTTTGGCCTCTCTCCTCTATTCGCGTATGGCCCAATAAGGCACATATACACCCCGGCGAATTCCCGTAACTCTTCGGTATTCCGGAAAATACCCGAATCACTCGGAACCTTTCCTAAGTCCGAATATAGTCGTCCAATATATCGATATTTACGTCTTGATCATTTCGAGACTCCTCGTCATGTCCCCGATGTCATCCGGGACTCCGAACTACCTTCGGTACATCAAAACACATAAACTCATAATATAACCGTCATCGAACTTTAAGCGTGCGGACCCTACGGGTTCGAGAACTATGTAGACATGACCGAGACACGTCTCCGGTCAATAACCAATAGCGGAACCTGGATGCTCATATTGGCTCCCACATATTCTACGAAGATTTTTATCGGTCAAACCGCATAACAACATACGTTGTTCCCTTTGTCATCAGTATGTTACTTGCCCGAGATTCGATCGTCGGTATCTCAATACCTAGTTCAATGTCGTTACTGGCAAATCTCTTTACTCATTCCGTAATACATCATCCTGCAACTAACTCATTAGTTACAATGCTTGCAAGGCTTATAGTGATGTGCATTACCGAGAGGGCCCATAGATACCTCTCCAACAATCGGAGTGACAAATCCTAATCTTGAAATACGCCAACTCAACAAGTACCTTCGGAGACACATGTAGAGCTCCTTTATAATCACCCAGTTACGTTGTGACGTTTGGTAGCACACAAAGTGTTCCTCCGGTAAACAGGAGTTGCATAATCTCATAGTCATAGGAACATGTATAAGTCATGAAGAAAGCAATAGCAACATACTAAACGATCAAGTGCTAAGCTAACGAAATGGGTCAAGTCAATCACATCATTCTCCAATGATGTGATCCCGTTAATCAAATGACAACTCATGTCTATGGCTAGGAAACTTAACCATCTTTGATTCAACGAGCTAGTCAAGTAGAGGCACACTAGTGACACTTTGTTTGTCTATGTATTCACACATGTGCTAAGTTTCCGGTTAATACAATTCTAGCATGAATAATAAACATTTATCATGAAATAAGGAAATAAATAATAACTTTATTATTGCCTCTAGGGCATATTTCCTTCATGGATATCACACAATCATCTCATGTTCAACCAAGCTTGGTATTAACAATACTGGAGTGACCACATGACCACAAGGAGCTTGATCTTTACTCGGGATCATCACATGACACCACAAATATCAGCCAACTTCGGTATCCATGATACCACGGTGAACCTCTTATAATCACATAAAGATCAACCAACTTCTTTCCTCACCGAACCAGGGTTGTTTATTAATCAGGTTATTATTATTGTTGACTCATAGTGTGACCTAATACGAACTGGGCACATATCCGCTTGCGTGGCTATCGATAGATTATACACTCTGTAGAGATTAGTACATTGTACCCACACCACATAACCCATGGCCTAGTGCTCCCATTTGGGTGGACCAATGGTGTTCGGAAAAATACAATCTATTGCATGACACTCTCCAAGCCACTTCGACAAACTCCCCTTTGGGATAAGTCATGGGTGGCCCCGGATGCCACTCTGGACATAAAACGGCCACCGTCGTGGCAAAACAAAAACGGTCCCAAATGGGGACAACCCAGGTACAACATAACTTGTGCACACAAGGTTATTGCTGCCTACCGGGCCAAGGTAGGCACGCACCTAACCTTCCCTAGTTGGAGGCGCCAGCGAGAGGCATGACAATAGAATGCATTAAGGCCTTCCCATACAGGAAAGTGTGGCTGCACTGGTCAGCTCGACTTGATGGCACTACGACTCGGCCAAAAGGTGTTCAAGCTCAGTTAATGTCCGGCTAAACTTGAAAAGTAAATAGCCAAGTCATAAAATAACATGTTGAAATGACAATGCACAAGAACATGATATCAACATGAACATGGATGGGAAGTATAACCATTTAACATATGAAGCATTAGCATCAACCATAACAAAGCACTTAGTCTACTCGATGCATATGAACATGGCATAGCGATGATTGTGCATAGCACATGTACTTTTCATAACAGATGATAATAATGCATCGGAGAACATCATTATTACCAGCAGATAATAACAACAAGAATGACATACGAGAATAATACTAGCAAGTAGTAACATACTAACAGGGTGCAAAAGAACATAACATGGAGATGAACATGAATCCGAAAGAATACGAAAACAGTAATATCAGTAGTAGATGAGCAAACAATTAATAAATATTCAAGTATAAACCCATGGCTATTGCATCGCCATCATGCAAGTGGCTGTCGTGGCTTGCCTGGGGATGAAGGTGTTGGGGAACGTAGCATGCAATTTCAAAAAAATTCCTACGATCATGCAAGATCTATCTAGGAGATGCATAGCAACGAGAGGGGGAGAGTGTGTCCATGTACCCTCGTAGACCGAAAGCGGAAGAGTTATGTTAACGCGGTTGATGTAGTCGAACGTCTTCACAATCCAACCAATCTAGCACCGAACGTACGGCACCTACGAGCTCAGCACACGTTCAGCTCGATGACGTCCCTCGAACTATTGATCCAACAGAGGATCGAGGGAGAGTTTTGTCAGCACGATGGCGTGATGACGGTGTTGATGATGTGATCCGCGTAGGGCTTCACCTAAGCACTACGATGATACTATCGGATGAGTAAACGGTGCAGGGGGCACTGCACATGGCTAAGACAATGTTGTGTCTTTGGGGTGCCCCCGTATATAAAGGAGGGAGGAGGAGGCCGGCCACTAGGGGCGCACCGAGGAAGGGGGAAGTCCTACTAGGACTCCACTCCTGGTAGTGTCGTTGAATTGTCACGGCAGATGTCCTTAGTGTCAGGACTTAGTCGCGAGGCCAACGCATCTATGTGGTAGCTTGAGAGGGGTTTGATCGGGACGAGAGACGCAACATACAAGACAAGGATTTAGACAGCTTCGGGCCCCGGGAAACATCATCCGGTAATAGCCCTACATGCTGTTTGTGGCTAGATCTCATTATGCTCATGAGAGAGTCGCCGTAAGCCGGCTCTCCTCTTTGTGTCTAGCCCTAGACATTGTTTCTTGTTTACTTGTCCCTCTTTGGGGTGCCCTGCCCCTCCTTATATAAGTTAGAGGGGCGGATTACATGTGGAGTCCAAATAGGATTAGGACTAGCCTATCTTCTACTACAAGCCGGATACAAGTCCGGGTCTTGTGTAAGGAAGATATTCCTAACGCCTTTCCTCTTAAACTGGCCTACCATAACATAAGCCGGCCTTTCTGGGCCTTGAGCCTCCTGGGGCCCCGGGTCTTGTCTCTCCTCTGATCCGCTTACCAGGTCACCCTTAAGTCGCCAGGATTGGGCGGGTCACTTAGTGTGTCGTCCAGCCAGGGCAGGTCATTAGTGAGTCGCCAAGTCTGACCGGGTTATACTTCCGACCGAGTTACACCGCGGGGTATATCCCCGACATTAGCCCCCAAGTTTAGCTTGGATTTATCCATGGTAAACTTATGCTGCAAAATAAACACAAGAACAAATTTGACAGGTTGTGCTCCGGGTTAAGAATTCTTGTAAACCGACACCTGAACATCCTTAAGTCTTTGTCATTTCCTTCTTCTAGAAAATCCAGGTCAATAAGCCAGCTTCATACTCAATTTGCTAACATTGGTTTCACACCGAGAAATATTGTGAAGAATAATCCACTTGAGTCGGCTTCCAAAGCGTCGGCTTAAGAAATATTGGTCTTGAAATACTCATCTGATATTCAGCCGGTTTGAAGATGTAAAAATTGCCGGTTTAATATTACCAAAATTGCCGAGTTATATAACATACGATGTCGGGTCATAATTGTTGTTGACATCGGGTCATGCAATTGATCTTCCTGATTTGCTCAAAACTGATAATTTGAAGATGTTCCTCCTTATATATGCATAATACCTGTAGCCCCCAAGTCTTAAGAGGAGAACATAGTGATAGCTTAAGACTTGCTCCAATATAAGTGTTGCAACCGAAGAAGAAATCCGGTTTGTTCATCTCAATCATTAGTCATAAACTGAATATTCCACATAGGTAGCCCCCAAGTTCCGGGTTGTCATGCTTGCAGCAACCTGGGACTTGTAATTGCCTTATGCTCATAAAAACTTCAACCAGTGTAGCCTCCAAGGGCCGGGTCATTATGCAATAATGAGCAGGGACTTTATAAATATGATCATGTAGATTTGAACAGCAACGTGTAGCCCCCAAGGGCTGGCTTAGCAAGATAATACTGAGCTGGGACTTTGTATATAATTTATTGATAATAACATCATATAATACAATCCCCACCATGGGGCTTGAACCCATGTCCACAGGGTTAAGAGCTTTGCGCTTTACCAACTGAGCAGTAGACCCTTGAATATAATGGATTTAAAACTTGTGTACCTTGAATTATTGACATGAGCAATCGGTAGCCCCCAAGGGCCGGATCATTACAATGTGATGAGTCGGGTCTTCAATAAGTTGAGCAAAAAATTACTTTGCATTAGCCCCCAAGTGCCATGGTGCATGCTGGCAGCGACATGGGACTTGTATATTTGATGTAATTTCAACTTGAATAATGTAGCCCTCAAGTGCCGGGTCGTAAGCCTGCAGCGACTCGGGACTATTCCTTTCATTGTAGAATAAATCATATCCATTGATAAAATAATAGCCATTGCGCTGAAGCGACTTTGAAAACCTCAATCATAACACTGGTTATTGATAACCACAATAGAAATCCAGCCATGTTGGCTATTTAAGATTTGAACAATATAATCCGGTATGAAAACCTCAATCATTCAATTCATGAAAATCCAGTCAGTTTTGGCTATTAAAGATTTGAATACCTCATCGGTTGACAAGTAAATCTGGAGTTTAAATACCTGGTGGCTCTTGGCCGATGCGCATTCATTGTAACCCGGTCCTGTATAGCCTTTGAGAAAATCAAGAATTAATAACCCTTTTGAGACATCAATTTCAATCTTTGATGATGGGCTTGAACTTGATCATTTATGTAAGCCATAGCTCTGTAGATCCTGCACAGAGTTTAAACAACATATGCCCTGGCGACTTAATATCAAAAGCCAGGGCGGGTAACCACCCAAATATAGTCTTATCCTGCACACAAGTAGATCACAAGATCCCTATGATCCTTTGAATGATACTGCCGGTTTATGTGACCCGGACAGTGAAGTTGATAACTCAACTCTGTAAGAGCCGGCACATATGATATTTGTGACAACTCAAATACTTGCGATTGTATAAAAATAGATAAAAATTTTGAGGCTTCTGATTCGAATACGATCAGTAAACCGTTCCAAAGGGGTTAAGCTAAGAATCGAATATGATCATATAGCCCCCAGTGGCGTTGGTGATGCCGATCAAAGTGGGTATCGACAGCTATGTTCTCTTTGGTTTGAATATGACCTATGTTTGAACAGGAAGCCCCCAAATGACCTTAAGAGTTGTTTAGCGACGCTGATTCGAATACGATCCACGTCGATTCCCAAAGGGGTTGAGCTATGATTCGGATACGATCAAGAAGCCCCCAAGTAGGTTCAGCAGTTTGCTAATCAAAAGGGTATCGACAGCTATGTTCTCTTTGGTTCGAATAAGACCTATGTTTGAATAGGAAGCCCCCAAATGAACATATAAGTTTTGGCATTGCGCCAATCAAGAGGGTACTGATAGCTATGCCCGATGAGCAGGAAGCCCCCAAGTGACCATAATAAGATAAGCCGTAAGGCATGACACCTATGTTTGAACCGCGCATCATGGTAGCAAGTTCTTTTTGGCACCCTTTAATCTTTCTGAGAACTCGAACTTGCGAGAGATTAATTCTTTTTGAATCGGAAGTTTAAACCGGATTTGAAAGCTTCAAAACTTTGAGAGAGATAAATTTACCTTGAGCCGGATTTGAACCGGATTTGAGAGCTTCAAAACCTTGTGGTAAATAAATTTCCCTTGAACCGGTTTTTAAACCATATATTAAGAGTGTCAGTGATTTGTGGGAGAGAGATGTCTCTTGAAGCGGATTTTAAACCGGAGTCCTTCTTTTTAAGCCGGAAATTTTTTGATGGCCTTCAAATTTTTCACCAATATAGCGGTAGCCTCTGGAACCGGGTTACCTTCCCTCCAATGACCCGGAGTTCTTGAATCCATTGAAACCGGCTAATTTTGCCGAGCCATACCATTGTAACCCCCGAGTCTCAAGATGACTCGAAGAGTTGGCTTGAGATTCTCCATATTTGGCCATAGCAGAAGGTGTATATCATTGGTGTTGATAGCGCGATGTGAATCTAGAGAAGGTTGGGATGACTGCGATGGGTCATAAATGATCATGTATGAGCCGTGTCAACAACTCGGCCAATGGTTCCTTCCAACTGGCTGTTTGAAGTTAACTAAATTGTAGTGGCAACGACTTGTGCGCCTGCCCATTAAGCCATCCAGTGCAGACGACGGCTGATAATATATAATAATTTGCCTCCACATTGTTTAGAATAAAACCGGGCTACCCAAGCAGTGACTTGCTCATACTCAATAAATAGCTCATGCAGACAGGCGTGGCCCGGTATGCTGATATAGACCAGGCTGCAAGAGACAGACGGTAAATACGACCGTAGCATCAGAGGCGGTACAGACAGATGAGTTGGTCGCGGCGTTGTAAGCCGGCGCGGACGGGTGAGTCAAACGCAGGCGCGGTAAGCCACGGGGGCGGGCGAGTCAACCATGTTGTGTTGATGTAGTGAACAATTGTCCTGCATCAACAACATCGCAAGCCAGAGTAATTGCTCTTTTTAAAGAAAACAATATATAATATATAAAAATATACTGGATTGATGTCACCTGATATGTCAGGCCAGAAATTATCCACCGCGGAGTTGATGATCACCACGGTGAAGCTGAAATCAATCACGGCCGAGTCAACCGCGGGAGCAGACAGATGAGCCGGCCGCGGCGTTGTAAACCGGTGTGAACGGGCGAGTCAATCACAGGATCGGTAAGCCGCGCGGACGCTGAGCCAATCATGGGCGTGGTTCCAACGAGTTAATGTAGATCGACCTACATGGGCGGCGGCTTGCGCACACCCATTTAACAGCAAACGAGCGTGGACGCCAGTGCATGATGATGCTAACGCACACTCCATAGGCATAGCATGGCACCGCCTTGATAATGGATCATTGTCCTACACAAAATATATTGCGGACCAGAATAATTTGTTCTTGGAAAAAACAATATATGCGCTAATAAAATAAACTTTAGATAGATATGACCTGATTGTAGCAGAAAAACTCCATCGGGCGGTGGCTCAATGCGGCCCCATCGGATCAAGACAGTAGAGGCGACTCAACGCGGCCCTGGTGGCCCGCGCTCGACGGCGGCTTAGAATGGCCCCAGCGGCTCAAGATGGCCTCCATGGGCTCAAACGCGGCACGGACGCGGGTGAATCGGCCGTGGGAGCCGGCAGGTAATTCAGCCGTGGCTTCACAAACCGGCGTGGACGGGAGAGCCAGCAGCGGTGTCGTAAGCCGATGCGGCGAGGCGAGGAATCACAGGCACAGTAAGCGGCATGGACGAGCGAGTTGATGTAGACCGGGCTGCAAGGGCGGCGACTTGCGCACGCTCTGTATCCGTGGCATGAAACCACTTTTATAATGAACAATTGTCCTGATATTTTTGCCGGATGAAGGCGGACACTGATCCTGGATTATGTTGAGTACTAGCACTGTCCGTACGAAATCATCCGTAATAGTGCTAGTACGTGACTATTGGATGCCTTTGATGTTCGTATGGTGACACACAACATGTGAGGGAGCCAATCCATTGAGCCTTGGAACTCGTGCAGATTAATTAATGGTACTTGGTCACGTGGCCACCTTTTTTAGAAAAGTGGTATTACCCCAGCCTCTGCATCAGAAAGATGCATACAGCTCATATTATTAAAAAACAAAATGAGTCACAAAGTCTCCAATATCTAAAAGGTCGAAAAGAAAACAAGCTGCTCAAACGAGCCTAATCATGAAGCCACAACCGGTTGGCAAATAAAATAGGAGCACTACATGCCTATCCTATTACATGACCGCCATCCAAACCGGTTGAAAATAACCCGAGCTACCATCTCCCATCGGGTAGACGCAGTAGCCAAACGCCCCCTGGCCTCCGTCGGAGTGAGTAGCGACCACATACGGATCAATGTTGTGGCCCTGAAGATAACCTGCAAAAAATGAAAGTTCGTTGCTCTGTTAAAAACCAAATCATTTCTGCAGTTCCATACTGCCCATAACAAGGCACACACACCAACACGAATGTGTCTTGCTACATCCAAATTCACCCCATCAAGCCATGTTCCAAATAACATATTTGATAGAGGTAGGTGGAGTAATATTAAAAGCAATATGAATTGAACGCCAAAGAATCTTAGCCAGTGGACAATCTAGAAAGAGGTGCCTGATAGTTTCGTTACAATCACAAAAACTACACCTAGCAGAACCCATCCAATTGCGTTTTGCCAGATTATCCTTTGTCAAAATGACTTGTTTATGCACAAACCACATAAACACTTTGATTCGCAAAGGTACCTTAACTTTCCAGACGTGCTTCGAGCAAGGAATGACACTAGTGTTTATGACATCCAGATACATGGATTTGACCGAGAACCTGCCGTCCTTAGTCAGTTTCCAAAACAATCTATCTGGCTGCTGAGACAGCTGGACATCCATCAGCCTTCGTACAAGATGAAGCCATGCCTCCCAACGATCGCCTACTAGCGTCCTCCGGAAGCTAATATTGAGAGGCGTGGACTGTAAGACAGTTGCAACGTATGCTTCTCGACGTTGAACAATGTTATACATAGTAGGATATTGAAGTGCCAGAGGCGTCTCCCCTAGCCATGTATCCTCCCAAAACCTCGTACTAGCCCC
This sequence comes from Triticum dicoccoides, assembly GCF_002162155.2. Classification (NCBI taxonomy): domain Eukaryota; kingdom Viridiplantae; phylum Streptophyta; class Magnoliopsida; order Poales; family Poaceae; genus Triticum; species Triticum dicoccoides. The sequence goes on along the minus strand of NC_041381.1, from coordinate 337,731,168 downwards.
ATCACCGACTAAGATTTTTACCCTGTTAAAGAAGAGGGGCTTGACTCTCATCAACCCTTCCCAAAACGGTGAATCAGTCGGGCGCACAGTCACCTGAGCCAAAGTTTTTGACTGAAGATACTTATTACGCAGAATCTGAGCCCAAGTAGCCTCTGTCTCGAACGAAAGTTTAAAAAGCCACTTGCTAAGGAGACATCTATTCTTGATCTCTAGATTTTCAATGCCTAGACCGCCTTCGTCCTTCGGCCTACAGATGATATCCCATTTGGCAAGCCTATACTTTCGTTTCAACTCATCATTCTGCCAAAAGAAACGGGATCGATAAAAGTCTAACCTCTTCCTGGCTCCCACCGGGACCTCAAAAAAGGATAAAAGAAACATGGGCATACTCGTGAGGACCGAATTAATCAGAATTAATCGACCTGCATATGACATGAGCTTCCCTTTCCAACAGCTTAGTTTCTTTTCAAAACAATCCTCGATGCACTTCCACTCCTTCTTCGTCAGCTTACGATGATGAATGGGTATACCTAAGTATGTAAATGGTAGCGAACCCAACTAACATCCGAACAATTGCTTATACGCCTCCTAGTCCTCACTAGCTCTTCCAAAGCAAAACAGTTCGCTCTTATGGAAGTTAATCTTGAGTCCAGACAATTGTTCAAATAAGCACAACACAAGCTTCATGTTCCTTGCTTTCGCCAAGTCATGCTCCATAAAGATGATAGTATCATCAGCATACTGCAAAATGGGTATACCACCATCAACTAGGTGCGGAACCAAGCCCGAAACCTGCCCCGCATCCTTAGCCCGACCTATTAAAATAGATAGCATATCAGCCACTATGTTGAATAGAATCGGTGACATGGGATCACCCTGCCTTAGTCATTTGTGTGTCTGGAAGTAGTGACCTATATCATCATTCACTTTAATCCCTACACTCCCTTTTTGCGTAAAGGACTCGATCTGGTCTCGCCAGGCCTTGTCAAATCCTTTCATACGCAACGCCTGTTGAAGGAAAGGCCATTTAACTTTATCGTATGCTTTTTTAAAATCCACTTTAAAAACCACACCATCAAGTTTTTTTGAGTGGATTTCATGGAGCGTTTCATGCAAGACGACCACCCCTTCAAGGATATTTCTATCCGGCATGAAAGCGGTCTAGGACGGTTGCACAACTGAATGCGCAATCTGCGTGAGTCGGTTCGTCCCAACCTTGGTGAAAATTTTGAAACTGACATTAAGCAAACATATGGGTCTGAACTGCTCAATGCGAATAGCCTCTGTCTTCTTAGGAAGAAGAGTTATCGTTCCAAAATTGAGCTTGAACAAATGAAGCTGACCAGTGAACAACTCATGAAACATCGGCAACAGGTCACCTTTAATAAAATGCCAGCACTTTTTGTAGAACTCCGCCGGAAACCCATCTGGTCCTGGCGCTTTATTGTTTTTCATTTGTGCAATGGCCTCAAACACCTCCTTCTCCGTGAAAGGAGCAGTCAAAATCTCATTCTCTTCCGTCTCAAGTTGGGGAACATCCTCAACTCTTGAATCATCCAAGGACACAAAACTCTCTTCCGGAGGGCCAAACAACTGCTTATAATAGTTGGTAATGTAGACTTTCAGGTTTTCCTAACCAACTATCGTCCCTTCATCTTGTTCTAATTGAAAAATTCTCTTCTTACGATGCTTTCCATTAGCAATCATATGAAAGAATTGAGTGTTATCCTCTCCTTGGACAACCTTACGAACCTTAGCTCTCAAAGCCCATTTCAATTCCTCCTCGCGGAGAAGCTCTTTCAGCCTTAACTCGGCCTCCACTTTAGACTCCAACTCGCTGGTATCTAAAATAGAGGTTTCAGCTTTTAACTCAAGGGAATGAATAATCATAAGGAGCCTTTCCTTCTCCGCCTTATAAATTCCATTCGTATGCTTAGCCCATCCACGAAGGAACCTTCGCAGCTGACGAATCTTGCATTGCCACCGCTCACTGGGTGACCTTCCCCCCGAGTCTTTAGCCCACTCTGTAGCTAACAACTCAATGAAACCTTCTCTTTCAAACCAAGCAAGTTCAAAGGAGAAAATATTCTTATTACCCATATGAGTTTGAGCCCCTGAGTCGACTAGTAGCGGTGTGTGATCCGAGATACCTTGTGTCAACGCCTGCACCGTTACTAGAGGAAACTTCTGTTCCCAATCGACACTCGCCAAAACACGATCAAGCTTCTCAAAAGTCGGAACCGGTAGTGAGTTTGCCCAAGTGAATTTCCTACCCGAAAGCTCTATCTCTCTGAGATCCAAGCTTTCTATGATAGTATTGAACATAAAAACGACCATCTGCCGTCAAAGTTGTCATTATTCTTTTCCTCCTTTCTTCGAATAATGTTGAAATCACCCCCCACTAAGACGGGTAGTTGCTCATTACCGCAAACACGGACCAAATCAGCCAAGAAATCTGGTTTGAGTTCGGGTTGCACAGCCCCATAGACTGCCACCAAAGCCCAATCAAAACCATCTGTTTTAGTTCTTACCCGAAACGTGACCGCAAACTCACCCAACACTACATTCTGAACCTCCAACATTTCGCACTTAACCCCGAGTAAAACCCCACCGGATCTTCCTCGAGGTGGGAGGCAGTGCCAGTCAAAATCTACCCCCCCCCCAGATAAGGTACTAAGAAACTGTGGGGAAAAATTTCCTCGTCCAATCTCGGATAAAGCAATAAAATCTAAATGATGTTCAAGAGAAGCCTCTGCTAGAAACCGTCTTTTAGCCAAGTCTTTAAGAGCTCTGCTGTTCCAAAAGATGCCTCTCATATTTCATCATGAAATTTTTTGGAGGTACGGATCCTAGCACTTCTACGCACAGCCGACACCGGGTAAACCTTCCGTTTCCAGGTCCTCTTAGGCTTAACGCAAACATCAGAAGGTTCGGCACGCTCGGAATGAGCCTCTATGGCCAAAGACTCAACTTCAAGGTTAGTAGTATCCGGGGAGGGATACTCATCCTCCTCCTCCGTCTCTTGTACCGCAGGGTCAAGATCAGCACACAAGCCATCAAGAACCCTAACCCCAAGCGCATCAATCTCCGACTCATTCATCGGTCTAACTGCAGCTATGTTACGAATCAAATCTAACGCTCGTTCAGCTTCCAAATCTAGCATATCGTTAACAGACTTAGAAATCTCTAGATCATTATTACCAAGAGATACTCCTAATTGGTTGGCATTTTGCACAATCTCATCATTGGTAAAATGCATAATAGAATTAGACTTGTTAACAGACATACCAGTAGAAAGCTCGACGTCCCGCAACTTGGCCGCCCTCAACGCGCACCTGAGCTGCATGTCATCAACATCCGGGTGCTCCTGCAGTCTCCCGCTAACCCGTCTCCCTGCAGAGACAGGATCCGGGATCCCACCGAAAGCGATGACCTCCTCGTGAGAAGCAGCACTGGGGAAAGAGCCTCCTGCCCGTCCCCCAGCAGTGGTGACCAGCGCCGGGGCCACTGGAGCAACATCCAAAGACGACGAGAGCTCCTAGGGCCTATCGACGGCCATCCCGCCGATGCCCGAGCCCGGTGAACTCGTCCTAGCGCGATCCAGGGAATCCGGTGCCGCAGTGACCACACCAGCCGGCCCGCCCTCCAGAGCAGCAAAAGGGGAAACGACGGCCTCCTGCGCGCCCGTTCCCTCGCAAACCGACGACCTCACCAAAGGGGCCACGCCGCCCCTCGGCATCGCCAGCGTCAAAGACCCGGAGGGCCGAGCCTCCTGCTCGACAACTCCCCCCGCGACCACCGGCTCGGCCACCACAGCCATAGCCGAGGGAGAAACAGGAACCGAGGGCGGGACCTCCTGCTCCGCAGCACCTTCGTCCTCAACAGACCTCGCCACACGCAAACTGAGCACCAGGCTCGCAGAACCAACCCTGTCACACGACAACCTCAGCGGCGCCGAGAACGCCCCAATAGAACCCAGCTGAAGATTGGTAGTCAGAACTGTGCTAGACGGCCCAACAGGGGCGGAGTCAGCATTATCCGACGGCCCCGACGGTCCCATAGCCTTGTCATCATTACTCTTTGCAATATCATCCTGGTTCCCCGAACCCCCTCCTCCCTCAGAAGTATCCATGGGATTATCATCCTCAAACTCATTGAAAGATCAGGATCCTCATACTCAACATCCAACTAATATAAAACACCTGCGTAAGTCCAAGGCACCACGTCTGGCAAGAACTGAATATTGGCGACACTGACCAGCAGCCGTGCCACCCCAAGAGCCCGAGTGAACTGCATATCCACCTGCTCAGTCCTGCCAATCAAAGACCCCAGACTCCAGGTCACCAAGAAGCTATCCAAAGGAGCAGACTGGGTACCAGAGAAACAAACCCAAATTTGAGTTAAAGGCGTGCCCCGTGGCTCTTGCTTTTTCCACTCATCGAATTCCAGCACAAAACTAGTACCTGTGACCCTGCTCATACCAAACTTGAGAATCCTCACCTGATCCTCCTTAGACGGGAAATCCACTTTAAATGAATTATTGGAGAGCTTAAGTAAAGACCATTGAAAATTACCCGGAGCGAGCTCTCTCAACTGCTGAATGATCTGTGCTTCGGTCAACGGCCCGTGAACCACCTTCACCACACCGGGGAAGGATGTTTCCACTATGGGCGCAGAAGGCTCCGCAGACGGAGACTCAAAAAACATCAACTCCGAACAACACACTCCGTAAATCTGAACGGATGGTTTTGGCCCCAACATAAGAGGACAGTCGGCCGCAGTGTGTTTAGGCTTCCGGCACAGATCACATAACTCCGTAGTACACTGAACCAAAAAGTGACCCGGTTCCCCACACCGGAAACAAGTGAGCTTCTTCTTCTTAGCCGCCCACTTAGACAACTTCTCACTCTCGGCCTTGTCCGAACCATGCTCAGAAGCAGAATCGCCAGTCTGCATAGGCTCAGGCAGCGAAACTGCAGCCAATGCCTGCACCGTCTCCACCGCCACCTGGGGCAAATCCGATGCACCCTCCGCTACCTCCGTCACTGTAGCAGTCCTTGCATACCGAGGCTGGTGTTGCCTCCGGTTCCCGCCCCGACCTCCACGAAAGCGTCCTCGGAAAGCACGGTTGTTAGGACCTGGCGCGCCCTTGACGAAATTTCCGGTCGGTCCTTGGAACCCCCGGTTATCATTGCCATTGTCCACCCAAGCATAACCACGGCCCCCTCCGGTTGAGGAAGAGCCCCGGTGCAAACCAGCGCCATAAGCGTCATATCCGTCATCACCCCACTGACGGCGCGGGGGGTTACGGTCATCTCCTGCCGACGCACCCATCCCAAGGCCGGTGGAACCCTGACCGACAACGCCTGGGCCTCCCGCCATCTGCCTCGGCCATGGACGTTGTGCCAGCGGCGTTTCTGTCCTAGCAGCCGGCGCCGGTGCAGCCCGCTGCCCGGAGACAGGTGCTAATGGCGGAGGCATCGGCCCCCGAGGCGGAGCAGGCGCCCTAGGCGCGAACGGGGCCATCGCCCCAGCCGGAGTCGGAGACGGCGCCCGGTGCGGAGGCGGCGCTGTCCCCCTGGGCGGAGGTGGAGCTGTCCCCCTGGGTAGCCTCAAGGCTGGCGCTGGCGGAGGCGCAGCCCTAGCCATACCCGGAGCCGGCAACGCCACTGCCAAGGCCGCAGCACCCACGGTTGTCACGGCTTTCTTCGCCGGCGGCGGAGGCTTGGGCGGCATCGCGTCGTCGCCGGCCGACTTCGCAAGGTCAGAGGCGCCTGAGGCCCGCCTGGCACGGCCACGCACAGCTGATGGAAAACCCACCCGACCGCGGCGGCGAACCCTAGCGAGAAGAACGCCTCGACAGGGAGACACCGATCGTGCATGTGATGGCTCACGATCCGACGCAATCACATGCACGTATGCCTCGACTGTCCGCTCGCCAGTAGCCGGTTTTGCCTGGGCCTCTAGCCCCGCTAATCCCGGCCCACACTTAGCCAAACCATCCACACCCGACGTTCCGGTCGAAGAAAGGCCCGTACAGTGGCCCACTACTCCGAGCCCGTCAGAACCCAACAAAGTATTCAAACGCATGATCCGATCCGCCCGAATCACGAACGAGCGATCACTCGCCGGCTTCGGCCTCAGCGCCGCCGGAGGCCGCCGATCCTTCTTCTTCTTCCGCGTCACAAGAGTCCAGTTATCCGGCAAGAAATCAGACAACGTTACCGTTTTTCTCAGAATCTTTGGAATCGGTCCGCTCCACGGCTTCATGCCCGGCTTCGAGTTTTCAACAGGAGAGCTACACCGAGTGGTCTTGATCTCAAGCTCCGGTGAAGAACCAGCGCTCGGCGAGGCCAAGGGCACTCCGCCAGCTACCTTCGTAGATGTTTGGCCCTCGACCTGGTCCTCGTCGTCACTGTCCATAAGCGCCCAAAACCTCCCTCCCGGTCTCGCATTAACCACTGGCTCCGAAAGATCGACCAACTCCGGTGATCTCGGTTGAACATCCACCTGCATACATTCACGCACAACTACGTCATATAAATCAAGAGTGAATCTAGAACCAACCTCAATCTTGCCGTCGTCTGGAAGATAGTCGCCAGCGAGGACGTCATTGTCCAAATCTAGGAGAACCATCCATCTCGAACATGGAGAGAAACGAAGTCGTCCTTCGATCCAGACGGAGGAATTGATCCCTTCAGAGAAATTCGCCCGCCATTGCATCAAACGCCTCTCATCCCGTCCGATCTCACCCGGCTGCAGATCGCCGCGAGCGCCACTCGACCCTACCGTCTCCTCCGTTCCTCCCGACGGCGCCGCCGCCAGGGTACTTGGAGAGGCCGGTTGGATCTCATACGCTGGAGCGCGTCCGCCAGAGGAGGGTTGAAGTAGCAGCGGCGGCGATCCGGCCGCCTTTGGTAGCCTCGTCTCCGCCGCGCCCTCCGTCGCGCCCTCCGCCTCACTCATCACAACATCAGCGCCCTCCACCGCGCCCCTAGTGGTCGCTACTGGGTGCCACCTAATTTTAGTTTGGTAATTGGTCCAGATGATGTTGCCCTCCACTTCCTTACTCGGAATTGTTGCGTCAGGTTCAATTCGCCACATGCATGGGCCGCGGCTTGACTCTTCATTATTTTAATATTGCATGTTCCTTTGTTTTGATCGCACCAAGCCGTCGCATGAGGAATCAACAGCCGCTTTGAGATTGAGAGTTATCTTAAGTACTCCTCCTCCGACGGCTCTGTGTTGAACTGAATGTTCACAGCATGCTTCTTTCCGTAGATCATTAACAGAATCTTGATGCTGCTCTAGCACTCTAAGCACTCAAGTAGGTAACTCAGCAAAGATTCAGGGAAGCCACAACGGCACAGCGGCTCGGACAACGCAGAGGCAGGACCAGCGGCGGCAGTGGAGTAGCGACGGGACTCGGGCCGTGCGCCTGTGCTGGCGGAGAAGGCAAGGCCCGGCGCGGCCCGGGACAGAGAGCGGAGACGGAGGGCGAGGCCAGCCCTGGAAGTGGCGACTTGGAAAAAGGCTGCAAGGACGGCTCGTGGTTTGCTCAACACGGACAGCGGGTTGGAGCCCCGGCCATGAGGAGTGGTCGCAGTGAGGTGAGCCCATGGCGGCGGATGCTGGCTGTTGAGCCTGTGACCGTCACCGCAGCCGTGGATGCTCACCGATGGAGGGAGGCGAGTCAACGGAGTGCTCGAGGTCGATAGCGGCGGCCCAGCGATGCAGGAGGCTTGCAAGGACGGCGGCGACACCGGTGACTCACAGACAAGGCATGGCAGAGGCGGGGCAGGCTCCAGACGACAACTGCAGTTGAAGTGGTGAAGCGGCGAGTTTTAGGATGAGGTCTTGTCCGACAAAGCGACCTGACGTAGCCGCACGCAGAGAAAGTGACTCGGGATCAGAGACGAGACCGCCGGGGCGACTTGAAGGCGGCCGCAGGAGCGGCGTCCGGCGGAGGCAGCTTGGCAGCAGGCTCGACGCAGAGGTACGAGCCGGCGGCGGCTGGCGGGTCGGGGCTCGCAGGCGAGGCAGCCCCCTCGACGGCGGTGGCTCGAAACCGAGTTCATATCTAAATTTGTTTCTGGGTTGTGGGCTGCTTCCGATTGGTTTTGCTCCGCCCTTCACCCGGATGTGCGTTGACGAATCTGGCAGCGCCTTGGTCTCGGCGACCCCTGTACGCAGCGGCGGCGACTCGTCGAATTAGACCAAAACAACCATAATTAGATGATTTTGATCCGTACTGATGGAACCCCTTCTCCCTTTGGCTTCTCACGGCGTTGCAGCGGAAAGTGATTCGGCCACGTTGTCACGACGAATCGCCTGGTTGCGAGTGACGGTGTACACAGACGCAATTCGACTCTTCTTCGTCTAAAAATCCCTGGGGAAGATCCCTCCAAGAACTCAACACCACCATGCGCAGGCCCCACGGTGGGCGCAAACTGTCGTTGCATTGTCACGGCAGATGTCCTTAGTGTCAGGACTTAGCCGCGAGGCCACGCATCTATGTGGTAGCTTGAGAGAGGTTTGATCGGGACGAGAGACGCAACATACAAAACAAGGATTTAGACAGCTTAAGGCCCCGGGAAACATCATCCGGTAATAGCCCTACATGTTGTTTGTGGCTAGATCTCATTATGCTCATGAGAGAGTCGCCGTAAGCCGGCTCTCCTCTTTGTGTCTAGCCCTAGACATTGTTTCTTGTTTACTTGTCCCTCTTTGGGGTGCCCTGCCCCTCCTTATATAAGTTAGAGGGGCGGGTTACATGTTGAGTCCAAATAGGATTAGGACTAGCCTATCTTCTACTACAAGCCGGATACAAGTCCGGGTCTTGATTCCTTGTAAGGAAGATATTCCACACGCCTTTCCTCTTAAACCGGCCTACCATAACGTAAGTCGACCTTTCTGGGCCTTGAGCCTCCTGGGCCCCCGGGTCTTGTCGCTCCTCTGATCCGCTTGCCAGGTCACCCTTAAATCGTCAGGATCGGGCAGGTCACTTAGTGTGTCGTCCAGCCAGGGCGGGTCATTAGTGAGTCGCCAAGTCCGGCCGGGTTATACTTCCGGCCGGGTTACACCGCGGGGTATATCCCTGACAGGTAGGATTCGGCCCCCCTCTTTTTTTTCTTCTTACAGAGGTGGAAAGGCGGAAGTAGAGGGAGTAGGAGAAGGAAAGAGGGGTGGCGCCCCCTTTTTCTAGTCCAATTCGGCCTCCTCCCTTGTGGAGGGCGCACCAGCCCCTTGTGGCTGGTTAGCCTCCCTCCCATGGCCCATATGGCCCATATCTTCCACCGGGGGGTTTCGGTAACCCTTCCGGTACTCCGGTTTGTACCCGATACACTCCAGAACCCTTCTGGTGTCCGAATACCACCTTCCAATATATCAATCTATACCTCTCGACCATTTTGAGACTCCTCGTCATGTCCGTGATCTCATCGGGACACCGAACAAACTTCGGTTATCAAAAGCACATAACTCATAATACAAATCATCATCGAACGTTAAGCGTGCAGACCCTACGGGTTCGAGAACTATGTAGACATGATCGAGACACATCTCCAATCAATAACCAATAGCGGAACCTGGATGCTCATATTGGCTCCTACATATTCTACAAAGATCTTTATTGGTCGAACCGCATAACAACATACGTTGTTCCCTTTGTCATCGATATGTTACTTGCCCAAGATCCGATCGTCAGTATCATCATACCTAGTTCAATCTCATTACCGGCAAGTCGCTTTACTCATTCCATAATGCTTCATCCCCCAACTAACTCATTAGTCACATTGCTGGCAAGGCTTATAGTGATGAGCGTCACCGAGAGGGTCCAGAGATACCTCTCCGATACACGGAGTGACAAATCCTATTTTCGATCTATGCCAACCCAACGAACACCTTCAGAGACACCTGTAGAGCATCTTTATAATCACCCAGTTACGTTGTGATGTTTTTAGCACACAAGGTGTTCCTCCGATATTCGGGAGTTGCATAATCTCATAGTCAGAGGAACATGTATAAGTCATGAAGAAAGCAATAATAAACTTATCGATCATTATGCTAAGCTAACAGATGGGTCTTGTCCATCACATCATTCTCTAATGATGTGATCCCGTTCATCAAATGACAGCAGATGTCTATGGTCAGGAAACATAACCATCTTTGATTAACAAGCTAGTCAAGTAGAGGCATAGTAGGGACACTTTGTTTTGTCTATGTATTCACATGTGTACTAAGTTTCCGGTTAATACAATTATAGCATGAATAATAAACATTTATCATGATATAAGGAAATATAAATAACAACTTTATTATTGCCTCTAGGGCATATTTCCTTCAGTCTCCCACTTGCACTAGAGTCAATAATCTAGTTCACATCGCCATGTGATTTCATACCAATAGTTCACATCTGTATGTGATTAACACCCATAGTTCACATTGCCATGTGACCAACAACCAAAGGGTTTACTAGAGTCAATAATCTTGTTCACATCGCTATGTGATTAGCACCCAAAGAGTACTAAGGTGTGATCATGTTTTGCTTGTGAGAGAAGTTTAGTCAACGGGTCTGCTAAATTCAGAGCCGTATGTATTTTGCAAATTTTCTATGTCTACAATGCTCTGCACGGAGATACTCTAGCTAATTTCTCCCACTTTCAATATGTATCCATACTGAGACTCGGAGTCATCTGTACTGTTGTAAGGCTTACATCGACGTAACTATTTACGATGAACTCTTTATCACCTCCATAACCGAGAAATACTTCCTTAGTCCTCTTAGGTAACTAAGGATAACTTTGACCGCTATACAGTGATCCACTCCTGGATCACTATCGTACCCCCTTGCCAAACTCATAGCAAGGCACACAACTGGTCTGGTACATAGCATGGCATACTTTATAGAACCTATGACTGAGGCATAGGGAATGACTTTCATTCTCTTTCTATCTTCTGCCATGGTCGGGCTTTGAGTCTTACTCAACTTCACACCTTGTAATACAGGCAGGAACTCCTTCTTTGACTAATCCATTTTGAACCCTTTCAAAATCTTGTCAAGGTATGTACTCATTGAAAAATCTTATCAAGCGTCTTGATCTATCTCTATAGATCTTGATGCCCAATATGTAAGTAGCTTCACCGAGGTGTTTCTTTGAAAATCTCCTTTCAAACTCTCCTTTATGATTTCCAAAAATTCTACATCATTTCCGATCAACAATATGTCATTCACATATACTTATTAGAAAGGCTATAGTGCTCCCACTCACTTTCTTGTAAATACAGGCTTCACCGCAAGTCTATATAAAACTATATGCTTTGATCAACTCATCAAAGCATACATTCCAACTCCGTGATGCTTGCACGAGTCCATAAATGGATCGCTGGAGCGTGCACACCTTATTAGTACCTTCAGGATCGACAAAACCTTCTGGTTGCATCATATACAACTCTTCTTTAAGAAATACCCATTTAAGGAATGCAGTTTTGACATCCATTTGCTAGATTTCATAAAATATGGCAATTGCTAACATGATTCGGACGGATTTAAGCATCGCTACAGTTAGAAAATCTCATTGTAGTCAAGTGCGGTTACAACGTTCGGACACACCATTACACTGTGGTGTTCCAGGTGGCGTGAGCTGTGAAACTATTCCACATTGTTTTAAATGAAGGCCAAACTCGTAACTCAAATATTCACCTCCACGATTAGATCGTAGAAACTTTATTTTCTTGTTACAATGATTCTCCACTTCACTCTGAAATTCTTTGAACTTTTCAAATGTTTAAAACTTGTGTTTCATTAAGTAGATATACCCATATCTGCTCAAATCATCTGTGAAGGTCAGAAAATAACGATACCCACCACGAGCCTCAACACTCATTGGACCGCATACATCGGTATGTATTATTTCCAATAAGTCATTAACTCGTTCCATTGTTCCAGAGAACGGAGTTTTAGTCATCTTGCCCATAAGGCATGGTTCGCAAGTATCAAATGATTCATAATCAAGTGATTCCAAAAGCACATCAGCATGGAGTTTCTTCATGCGCTTTACACCAATATGACCTAAACGGCAGTGCCACAAATAAGTTGCACTATCGTTATCAACTTTGTATCTTTGGCATCAATATTATGAATATGTGTATCACTACGATCGAGATTCAATAAACCATCAACATTGGGTGTATGACCATAGAAGGTTTTATTCATGTAAATAGAATAATAGTTATTCTCTGTCTTAAATGAATAACCGTATTGCAATAAACATGATCTAATCATATTCATGCTCAACGCAAACACCAAATGAAATTTATTTAGGTTCAACACTAATCCCGAAAGTATAAGGAGTGTGCGATGATGATCATATCAATCTTGGAACCACTTCCAACACACATCGTCACTTCACCCTCAACTAGTCTCTGTTTATTCTGCAACTCCTGTTTCGAGTTACTAATCTTAGCAACCGAACAAGTATCAAATACCCAGGGGCTACTATGAACACTAGTAAGGTACACATCAATAACTTGTATATCAAATATACCTTTGTTCACTTTGCCATCCTTCTTATCCGCCAAATGTTTGGGGCAGTTCCGCTTCTAGTGACCATTTCCTTAGAAGCACTCAGTTTCGGGCTTGGGTCCAGCTTTGGGCTTCTTCCGGGGAGTGACAACTTGCTTGCCATTCTGCTTGAAGTTCCCTTTCTTTCCCTTTGCCCTTTTCTTGAAACTAGTGGTCTTGTCAATCATCAACACTTGATGCTCTTTCTTGATTTCTACCTTCGTTGATTTCAGCATCACGAAGAGCTCGAGAATCGTTTTCGTCATCCCTTACATATTATAGTTCATCACGAAGTTCCAATAACTTGGTGATGGTGACTAGAGAACTCTGTCAATCACTTATCATATCTGGAAGATTAACTCCCACTTGATTCAAGCGATTGTAGTACCCAGACATTCTGAGCACATGCTCACTAGCCGAGCAATTCTCCTCCATCTTTTAGGCGAAGTACTTGTCAGAGGGTCTCATACCTCTCGACACGGGCATGAGTCTGAAACACCAATTTCGGCTCTTTGGCACATCTCATATGCTTCATGGTGTTCAAAACGTTTTTGAAGTCCCGGTTCTAAGTAGTAAAGTATGGTGCACTAAACTATCAAGTAGTCATCATATTGAGCTAGCCAAATGTTCATAACGTCTACATCTGCTCCCGCAATAGGTCTGTCACCTAGCGGTGCATCAAGGACATAATTCTTCTGTGCAGCAATGAGGATAAACCTCAGATCACGGACCCAGTCTGCATCATTGCTACTATCATCTTTCAACTTAGTTTTCTCTAGGAACATATAAAAAACATAGGGAAGCTACAACACGAGCTATTGACCTACAACATAATTTGCAAAATACTACCAGGACTAAGTTCATGATAAATAAAGTTCAATTAATCATATTAGTAAAGAACTCCCACTTAGATAGACATCCCTCTAGTCATCTAAATGATCACGTGATCCATATCAACTAAATCATGTCCGATCATCACGTGAGATGGAGTAGTTTTCAATGGTGAACATCTCTATGTTTATCATATCTACTATATGATTCACGCTCGACCTTTCGATCTCTAGTGTTCCGAGGCCATATCTGCATATGCTAGGCTCATCAAGTTTAACCCGAGTATTCCGCATGTGCAATACTGTCTTGCACCCATTGTATGTGAACGTAGAGCCTATCACAATCGACTATCACGTGGTGTCTCAGCACGAAGAACTGTCGCAACGATGCATACTCAGGGAGAACACTTATACCTTGAAATTTTAGTAAGGGATCATCTTATAATGCTACCGCCGAACTAAGCAAAATAAGAATCATAAAAGATAAACATCACATGCGATCAAAATATATGACATGATATGGCCATCATCATCTTGTGCCTTTGATCTCTATCTCCAAAGCACCGTCATGATCTCCATCATCACCGGCTTAAGACTACTGCCGATAACTTCTACAAAACATTATCATCTCATACAATAACTTATATCACATCATGTCTTGACCATATCACATCACAACAAGCCCTGCAAAAACAAGTTAGACGTCCTCTACTTTGTTGTTGCAAGTTTTACGTGGCTACTACGAGCTTCTAGCAAGAACCGTTCTTACCTACGCATCAAAACCGCAACAATTTTTCGTCAAGTGTGCTGTTTTAACCTTCAACAAGGACCGGCCGTAGTCAAACTCGATTCAACTAAAGTTTGGATAAACAGACACCCGCCAGCCACCTATGTGCAAAAGCACATCGGTAGAACCAGTCTCATAAACGCGGTCATGTAATGTCGGTCCAGGCCGCTTCGTCCAACAATACCGCCAAATCAAAGTAAGACGTTGGTGGTAAGAAGTATGACTATTATCGCCGACAACTCTTTGTGTTCTACTCGTGCATAAAACATCTACGCATAGACCTGGCTCGGATGCCACTGTTGGGGAACGTAGCATGCAATTTCAAAAAAATTCCTATAATCACGCAAGATCTATCTAGGAGATGCATAGCAACGAGAGGGGGAGAGTGTGTCCACGTACCCTTGTAGACCAAAAGAGGAAGCCTTATGTTAACGCGGTTGATGTAGTCGAACGTCTTCACGATCCAACCAATCTAGCACCGAACGTACGGCACCTCCAAGTTCAGCACATGTTCAGCTCGATGACGTCCCTCGAACTCTTGATCCAGCAAAGGATCGAGCGAGAGTTTTGTTGGCATGAAGGCATGATGACGGTGTTGATGATGTGATCCGCGCAGGGCTTTGCCTAAGCACTACGATGATACTATCGGATGAGTAAATGATGGAGGGGGCACCGCACACGGCTAAGACAATGTTATCTCTTTGGGGTGCCCCCGTATATAAAGGGGGGAGGAGGAGGCCAGCCACCAGGGGTGCACCATGGGAGGGGGAGTCCTACTAGGACTCCACTCCTAGTAGGACTCGCCCCCCCCCCTCTTTTTTTCCTTCTTACAGAGGTGGAAAGGGGGAAGGAGAGGGAGTAGGAGAAGGAAAGGGGGTGGCGCCCTCTTTCCCTAGTCCAATTCGGCCTCCTCCCTTGTGGGGGTCGCATCAACCCCTTGTGGGCGGGTTAGCCTCCCTTCCATGGCCCATATGGCCCATATCTTCCACCGGGGGGTTCTGGTAACCCTTCTGGTACTCCGGTTTGTACCCGATAGACTCCAGAACCCTTTCGGTGTCCGAATATCACCTTCCAATATATCAATCTTCACCTCTTGACCATTTCAAGACTCCTCGGCATGTCCGTGATCTCATCCGGGACTCCGAACAAACTTCGGTCATCACAAACACATAACTCATAATACAAATCATCATCGAACGTCAAGCGTGTGGACCCTACGGGTTCGAGAACTATGGATGATCGAGACACATCTCCAATCAATAAACAATAGCGGAACCTAGATGCTCATATTGGCTCCTACATATTCTATGAAGATCTTTATCGGTCAAACCACAGAACAACATACATTGTTCCCTTTGTCATCGTTATGTTACTTGCCCAAGATCCGATCGTCGGTATCATCATACCTAGTTCAATCTCATTACCGGCAAGTCTCTTTACTTGTTCTGTAATGCTTCATCCTGCAACTAACTCATTAGTCACATTGCTTGCAAGGCTTATAGTGATGAGCATTATCGAGAGGGCCCAGAGATGCCTCTCTGATACACGGAGTGACAAATCCTATTCTCGATCTATGCCAACCCAACAAACACCTTCGGAGACACCTGTAGAGCATCTTTATAATCACCCAGTCACGTTGTGACGTTTGATAGCACACAAGGTGTTCCTTTGGTATTCGCGAGTTGCATAATCTCATAGGTAGAGGAACATGTATAAGTCATGAAGAAAGCAATAGCAATAAAACTTATCGATCATTATGCCAAGCTAACGGATGGGTCTTGTCCATCAAATCATTCTCTAATGATGTGATCCCATCCATCAAATGACAACACATGTCTATGGTCAGGAAACAGAACCATCTTTGATTAACGAGCTAGTCAAGTAGAGGCATACTAGGGACACTTTGTTTTGTCTATGTATTCACACATGTACTAAGTTTCTGGTTAATACAATTCTGGCATGAATAATAAACATTTATCATGATATAAGGAAATATAAATAACAACTTTATTATTGCCTCTAGGGCATATTTCCTTCAGTCTCCCACTTGCACTAGAGTCAATAATCTAGTTCACATCGCCATGTGATTTAACACCAATAGTTCACATATATGTGTGATTAACACCCATAGTTCACATCGCCATGTGAGTAACAACCAAAGGGTTTACTAGAGTCAATAATCTAGTTCACATTGCTATGTGATTAGCACCCAAAGTGTACTAAGGTGTGATCATGTTTTGCTTGTGAAAGAAGTTTAGTCAATGGGTCTGCTAAATTCAGAGCCGTATGTATTTTAGGGAAATACATTCTAGCATGATTAATAAACATTTATCATCATATAAGGAAATATAAATAACAACTTTATTATGGCCTCTAGGGCATATTTCCTTCAGAAGGATTCTCCGGAAAGAAGTGCGATGAAGTCGCATAAAGATTCGCCGGAGTAGTTCTCTCTCGGAGGGGGCTAAATAAGGGCAAGGGCAAGATGGTCATTTCCAATATGTGACAACATAGTGAAAATGGTACCAACAGATCAGGCTCGATGAGACGAGAACGTGGGCTTTGTAATCACCTGATTCGAAGTTACGGTCATGGAGATACAGATGTTTGAAGACCAGGGACTAATCTGTAAAAAGAATATTCACAAACAAACCCTTGGTGGTTAAAACAGAAAATGCCTTCGAGGGAAATACGCTTTATGCAAAAGAAAACTTACTTTCAGCAGAAGCAGAATCAGAATGCGCTTTCTTTCTCAGAAAATGTATTCCCAGGAATACACTTTCACTTAAATCCACGCGGGCCCAGCCGCTGGGTCACTTACACGCGATGCCCGCCGGGCTCTCTCTCTCTCTCTCTCCTCTCGCGCCTGCTGTCTTCTTCCTCCCGATCAAAGCAGGGGAAGACCAGAGGAGGGGCGACCGGCGACGGTCCGGCCGGCTCCGGCCACCTCGGGCCGAGGGGGAGGCACCGGCGAGCTTGGATGGATGCGCCGCTACAGGCTGGACGCAGCAGCCGCGCCGGGGCGGGCTAGAAAGACGGTGTCTCGCGGTAGCCGAAAGCGAGGGCGATGGCCGAATGCAGGGAGTGCGGCCACCTGTGGTCTGGCATCGAACGGGTGGTAGGAGAAGGATCGACGGACTTCAGGGGTCGAACGGGTGGTAGGAGAAGGATCGCCGGACTTCATGGGGTATTCTCGTGGTAGATTCAAGGAGAGGGAGGGCTCGGTTGGCATGAATTCGAGCCAAGGCCGAGGCGGCAATGACGGCCGAAGGGAGGCAGAGGGAGCTCTGGAGGTCTTGGGAGGGAGTGGAGTGGGCGGTGAGCTGCAGCAGAGGTCACTGTTGGAGTAAACCACTTTAGGTGGCGTTCAGTATAGTACTAGCTAGTCAGGTGACTCGGTTAGTTAGTTAGTGCATGGATGATTCAGTGTAGTTTGCATGGAATGAGTCCAAGCCGGTGGCTCTTGGCCGTGTGTTGGTGGCGCATGGATAGGAGTGGATGGCATCATGCATGGAGTTAGTTGGAGTAGTCGCTAGGTGTGCTGGCCAGTTAGTGCATGCGTGATGGCCGGACGTGATGGTTGGCTGTGTGCCCTCCTGTATGTATGTACTAGCAAAAGGGCCCGTGCGTTGCAACGGGAGAAAAAAAACCATAACCTTCAACGGCCATGACTACATTTTGTTGCATCACCGAAATACACTATGACCCTCAATTTCATGAAATCATGAACATTTTTTAAAACTCGTACACATATCTGAAACCGTGACTTCTAATTTTTTGAACATTTTCTAAAATCAAGATTTTTTTTTGAATTCATGAACGTTTTATACTATTTGCAAACACTATTTTTAAATTCTGAACATTCTTTTAAACAATATTCTTGAATTGGCGAACATTTCTAGAATCGACGGATATTTTATTGGAAATTGGTGGAATAATTTGTGAAATTCACGGACATTTTTTAATTTACCAATCATTTTTCGATTTAATGAACATTTTTTGAAATGCATGATTATTCTTTGAAAAAATGAACATTTTATAATAAATAAATTATTTTGTAAGTCACGAGCAGTTTTTGAATTTTTAGGATATTTTTCCATTTTTAAGATTGTTTTGAATTAGCGGAATTTTCTTCAATTTCATTAACATTTTTTAATATGCAAACTTTCTAAAAAATCATGATTTCTTTATTTTCTGAATAATTGTTTTTAAAATTGCGAATATTTTTTAAGTCCTCCTCATGAGTCATTGACCGGTGCCAAAGACGGGCTTCTCCATTTCAGCATGATACGTCGCCTGCCTATGATTCCACCCTTGTTTTATTTTTGATCTGTTAACCAATAAATTCCATACTTCCACTAACTTCCATATTTATAATGTTTTTCCTTTTGCATCTTCATTTTAATGTCATTAAATAAGTTGCACCAAATTAAAAACTATGAACATTTTCAAAAATCATTTGAGCCATCCTTATATTTTATGCAATTGCATTTCCCAATTCCTTTTGAGCCACTCCAAAAATCCCATGCCTTTTTCTACTTCAAGTTTAGTCCCCAAACTTTGCCAATAATTCTTTTATCACTTTACCAAGCTCAACAAAATTATCATAAATTTTGGACATGTCTAAAACCTATTCCTAGTTCAAGCACATTTGAATTAAATTCAAATTAGTTTGAATTTAAACCTTGCATTGCCCATTTCTAATTTTCTTGGAACAAGCACATTTTTTCGAGTCCAGGAAAATAACAACTTGCCAAAACACCATTCCTATCCCTCTATCCTTTTTACTCTGTCTCCATTTATGTTTAGTAAATAGAAAAGGAGGCGAATTGGGAGATAGGGAGAGAGAGAAAGACCAGCCTAGCAACTAACCCAGCCAGCCCATTTGGGCCAAGGCCCAGCCCAGTCGCACCTTAACCTAACCTAGCTCGATCGAACCCCTCGCTCCTCTATCCTGATCGATCCTTCCCCCACCTTGCGCCGTCAGGGGAGGCGCCGCAGGAGCGCGCCCGATGCCCGACACCCGCCGGCTCCGCCCAACGCCGGCGAGGCTGCCTCGCCGTCGGCCTCGCTCTTTCTTACCTCGCCTCTATGCTCCTCCTCTCCTGCTGCATCGTGCCACCCTGCCCGAGCCGCTCTACCTCCGTCTCCATGACGCCTGTGGCCACCAATGCCACGACGGCACCCTGCACCGCGCCGCCGCACCGTGCCGCCGCACCTTCTGCTCGCGCTACTGCTGCAGGAGGCCGCCCTCTCATCTGAACTGCATCGCCCCTCCTTTCTTTCTTCTTCTCTCCCTCACCTCCATGTCTCCTTTCTGCCCCGGAGTTGTGGATGCCATTGATCTGCCCAGGAATCCACGCTCCGGCCTTCCTCGTCGCCACCGGCGACCAGTGCCTCGCCGCCCGCCTCTGGATCCGCCTTCCCAACCCCAGTCGCGCATAAATCACTCCCTGCAAGCTCCAGCCCCTGCAGCAGTTCTCCATCGTGGGTTGAACACTCGAGAAACGCAGGGTCTTTTTCTAAACATGAAACGTTTTTAGTCACTTAAGCAGGGACTGCGGGTTTATTTCAAAGAAACAGAGGGGCTTTTTCGCAAAAACGCCGACGACGTACGGGCAGAAGCACTCCATGCTTTATTAGTAGGGAAAGATATATATATATATATATATATATATATATATATATATATATATATATATATATATATATATATATGTCACATTGAGCAATGGAAAGGAGGCGAGAGGGCTGGGCCATGATGTAGTGTATGTGCTTTTCACTTGGAGACAAGAGGCAAAGCTAGTTTCTCCATGGTGAAGTGTGTGTGCGTGTGTGTCTTCTGCCCCGTGTGTGTTCTTTGCGTTGTGTGAGACAAACCACAGAGAGACCTGTGTGAGATAGAGGAAGACAAAGAGCGGCGCTGCGAGGAGGCGGCGCCAACATTTTGTATCATGAGCTGGTTCATTTTGGGTGTCGTCCCCTTGCCGGAGGCGTGCCAGCGGTGGCGGAGTTTGCCGGCGGCTGCGTGATGCTCCGGGCCGTGTGTCGGTCTATGGAGGTGCGAGGCGCGGCAAGGAGGCCGTGGTGGCTGCGGCGGCACGGTGAGGAGGCTGCAGAGGACCTGCGTGGTGGCGGCTTCAACGATACACAGCGGCATGGAGGTGCTGCGCTGCGGTTGAGGCCGTAGCGGTGCAGGGCAATAAGCCGTGGCGGTGAGCCGGGTGTGACCGGTGCATGTTATGGGTGCGCATTGGACGCATCGAGTGCGTCGGGACAGCGGGCGCGCGTACGAGCGTGCGGTCGACGTTGGGAGGAGGCGTATGTCACCGTTGTGCTTGAGTTCGGCTACATCCTTCCAGCGTTTGTCGCTGGCGGCTGCCATGGCGGACGCGGAGGCGACACATGGTGATCGTCTAGTGTGGTCGGGCTCGTTGGGCGCGTCGGGTGCGCGAGGGACGTGCGGGGCGCAGAGGGACGCCAGGCGTGTGTTGCCGGCGAAGAAGGAGCTCAGCGTATGTCGTCGGGGTCATGACGGAGCACGGTGCAACCGGCGTCAGTGCACCAGGTCGGGTCCGCGGGCTGGGTCACGGCCGTGACGACGACAATGACAGGAGCTGAAACAACTCTGGCGACGGCGATATCGTGGTTTAGGGGGAGTATGTTGGAGTAAACCACGTTAGGTGACGTTCAGTACAGTACTAGCTAGTCAGGTGATTCGGTTTGTTAGTTAGTGCATGGATGAGTCAGTGTAGTTTGCATGGAATGAGTCCAAGCCGGTGGCTCTTGGCCATGTCTTGGTGGCGCATGGATAGGAGTGGATGGCATCATGCATGGAGTTAGTTGAAGTAGTGGCTGGATGTGCTGGCCGGTTAGTGCGTGCGTGATGGCCGGGCGTGATGGCTGGTTGTATGCCCTCCTGTGTATATATATGTCACATTGAGCAATGGAAAGGAGCCGAGAGGGCTGGGCCTTGATGTAGTGTATGTGCTTTTCACCTGGAGACAAGAGGCAAAGCTAGTTTCTCCATGGTGAAGTGTGTGCGTGTGTGTCTTCTGCCCCGTGTGTGTTCTTTGTGTTGTGTGAGACAAACCAAAGAGAGACCTGTGTGAGATAGAGGAAGACAAAGAGCGGCGCTGCAAGGAGGCTGCGCCAACATGGGCATCCTTATATTGGCACAGGGAGGCTCTGGAGAGCTCGCAGACAACGAAACAATGGAGGTGGCAGAGGCTGCAGGTCACGGATGCGGCTGATTGTGACTCGTCCAGCGAGCTAGATATGGGGGAACTTGGTCGGGAGTGAGGGCGAGGACAAGGCACAACTGCTGGACACGACGAGGCGTCGAGAGAAGGAGGAAGCAGACGAGAACAGAGGGGGTCGTCGTCTAGAGCGCAAGCACAGGCATGCCAGACGCATAGTCACCACGTGAACAGGCGCACGCGGTGCGCTTTGGCCATGCGGACCGTGTCTGGGAGATAAGGCAAGAAGAAGAGAGGGCTAAGGAGCAAAGAACAAGCATAGTGCCACTGATGTGACCAAAGCTAGCTAGATTACAAAGGAACATCAAGGTGTTTGTTATGTACTGGGGGACACATACTTGGAGGTGAAGGATGAGGTTTGGCAGGGTGTGATCATACACTAAAGGTGATCATCTCTGCAAATTTTCAGCTCATTTGGTGGAACACATATAACACTTGCTGTACAATGTACCCCACTGAACAAAAATGCAAAATATGAAGTAGCACTCACATGCTTGATTGGATTGAGCTGAATTTTGGGGAGATGAGTTATATAAGCATAAGAAGGCACTGTAAAAGTTTCATACCATTTTGTCATACCAAAATGGTACTCGCTTCACAATGCTACAATCTGGATAGAATCTTAGAAAAATTGCTGAGGGGAATAGGTCAGATAAAAATGAGCCCAAATTTTGTAGAGAGGGTTTATATGGGTAGGAGCATGTCCTGGTAAATTTTCAGCAATAATGAAGCAATAAAATATAGTTACTTCACAAACTAAAAATCTGACCAGAAACAAAGATTTGATGTTGAGCTCACATGGATAGATGACATGAGCTCAAATTCGGAGTAGAGTTATGATTTGAGCATATGAAGGATGTGACAAAATTTCAACTCATATGGATATTCCTAGCTTGTACCTCCTTCACAAAGTTCCTTTTTGGACAGAAACTTTGGAAAATTGCTGAGCAATATTTACTAGGCAGATGAAGTTGAATTTTGGCATGATGCATTATATGGATAGGAAAGGGTATCCAAAAAGTTTGGGAGCAAACAAGCAAAGATAAATAGCACTCCCTTCTCAAAGTGACATTTAGGGCAGAATAGGAAAAGGAATATTTATGAATTATTTTTTAACATGGCAAGGAAGGATTTTGACATATCTATGAAAGATATGTCCCAAAGGATTTATGAGAATTTTGTGTGATTTTTGGGAATGACAGAAATATAGGTTGCTTCACAACCTAGGGCAAACAGGGTTATTCCTTTAATAGAAAAGGGAATATTCCCAAAGAAAAGAATTTGGGATGTGGACTTGAATGTAAATGAAATGATCTTGGGATGGATTTGAGAATGACAAGCCACTTGGAAGACTAGGAAGAGGTGATCTTCCCAAGTTTCCAGATCGCAAAACCACGGAAAAGTATATCCAAAGCAAAATCCACAAAAATCCAATAGAAAAAGAAAAGGCCAAAATCCGGGGTGTTATAATTCCACCTCTTAAACAGATAAGTGAAAGGATCGAGAAGAGGTGTCTAGAGGGGGGGTGATTAGACACTAACTACCAAAAGTTGCAGTTTTTAACTTCTTTAAGTTTAAGTGGAGTTTAGGCACAAGTTTAACACTCACAATACATAACAAGCAAGCATGCAAAGAGTATATGAGTAGCGGAAAGTAAAGCATGCAACTTGCAAGAATGTAAAGGGAAGGGTTTGGAGGATTCAAACGCAATTGGAGACACAGATATTTTTGTCGTGGTTCCGATAGGTGGTGCTATCGTACATCCACGTTGATGGAGACTTCAACCCACAACGGGTAACGGTTGTGCGAGTCCACGGAGGGCTCCACCCATGAAGGGTCCACGAAGAAGCAACCTTGTCTATCCCACCATGGCCGTCGCCCACGAAGGACTTGACTCACTAGCGGTAGATCTTCACGAAGTAGGCGATCTCCTTGCCCTTACAAACTCCTTGGTTCAACTCCACAATCTTGTCGGAGGCTCCCAAGTGACACCTAGCCAATCTAGGAGACACCACTCTCCAAGAAGTAACAAATGGTGTGTTGATGATGAACTCCGTGCTCTTGTGCTTCAAATGATAGTCTCCCCAACACTCAACTCTCTCTCACAGGATTTGGATTTGGTGAAAAGAGGATTTGAGTGGAAAGCAATTTGGGAAAGGCTAGAGATCAAGATTCATATGGTAGGAATGGAATATCTTGGTCTCAACACATGAGTAGGTGGTTCTCTCTCAGAAAATGTATGCTGGAAGCGTAGGCATGTTCTGATGGCTCTCTCCACGAATGAAGAGTGGGTGGAGGGGTATACATAGCCTCCACACAAAATCTAACCGTTACACACAACTTGCCAAACTCGGTGGGACCGAATTGAGAAACTCGGTCGGACCGATTTAGCAAATCTAGTGACCGTTAGGATTTTCGGTGGGACCGACATGCAACTCGGTAGGACCGATATGGTTAGGGTTAGGGCATAACGTAATCTCGGTGAGACCGATTACACAAACTGGTGGGACCGATTTTGGTAATAAGCTAACCAGAGAGTTGGTCAGGCAAACTCGGTGAGACCGATTACACAAACTCGGTAGGACCGATTTTAGTAATAAGCTAACCGGAGAGTTTGCATTGTAATCTCGGTAGTACCGATTGCACAAACTCAGTGAGACCGATTTTGGTAATGGACATACATAGAGAGATTCCAATCCCATCTCGGTGAGACCGAGATCCCTATTGGTGAGACTGATTTGCCTAGGGTTTGTGGCAGTGGCTAAGTCATCTGAACTCGGTGGCGCGGATAGAAAGAATCGGTAGGGCCAAGTTAGACTTTTGGTTTAGGACGTATGTGGATGTGGGAAAGTAGTTGAGGGTTTTGGAGCATATCACTAAACACTATGAAGCAAGAACCTCATTAAGCAACACCCCATCCCTCCTTGATAGTATTGGCTTTTCCTAAAGACTAAATGTGATCTTGGATCACTAAAATAGAAAATGTAGAGTCTTGTTCTTGGAGCTTGAGCTAGTCCTTTGTCCTTAGGATCTTGAAGGGGTTCCACATCCTTTAGTCCATGCCACTCCATTGTTGAACTTGTCCGAAACATACTAGGTAAAAGTGTTAGTCCAATCAAGATATATGTTGACATTAATTACCAAAACCACCTAGGGAGCACTTGTGCTTTCAATCTCCCCCTTTTTGGTAATTGATGACAACATACATCAAAGCTTTAGATAAGTATATAGAGAATAACAAGTAAAGCTTTGGAAAGACATGTAACAAGCATAGGCTCCCCCTACATGTATGCAATCATGTGAATATGGAAATTAGAAACATGTGAGAGCATAACCATGACAGAGTAGGCAATGTGTTACATGTATCTTGGCTATATGCATCAGAGCAACAGATGTGAATATGGGAAATGTACCTTCATGCTCATGAGTCCTTCTTGCAAACAATATGTACATCAGCAAGAATTCCTCATACACATGATTGTGATGCATATACTTACCTTGTGGTCTTGAGTTGGCTTAGGATGGAATGAACCTGTGAAAATAAGGTTAGATAACACAGATACACCTACTAGCCAGAGCAAACAAAAGAAACCACAAGAGTACCAAGACTGGGATGACATGTAGAGTGAGTACTAAGTACCACATTTGATATAGACATGTCCCCAAAGGTAAAGATGTGCAATGAATTTAAAGAATTTCTTTCCGTTAGATGTCTTGCTCCCCCTAAATCTAGCATGGGATACTGGGAGAAGATAGGGAATAGAAAATAAGAGCTCAAAGAAACAAATGAACAGAGCTAATGCAAATAAGCACGTATGAACATGTCTTTCCCCTCAAGAAGACATGTGGCATCTCTCCTCTTGAACACCAAGCATTTGGGATCCTTGAAGATTACTCTCTCCTTGAGTATTCTCTCCCCCTAGAGATGTGAGTATTCTCTCCCCCTAGAGATATGATTAAGCTTTGGTGTGATCTCTCTCTCCCCCTCTGACATCAATTTCCAAGAAGGGCCTTATGGAATTTGTCGTGAATGGGTTTGGTCCTTGAGTCATAGCACAAAGCACTAAGATAAATGTGATGCTTGTAGAGGACTAGATTCATTGAGTGGAGTTGGATCAAAAGTAATGCAGGAATAAATGGCAAAATGTTTTTCCCGTAGTGAAATCGGTGGCACCGAGTGGTATGCTTCGGTTGCACCGAAAGGATTTGGTTGGACCGAAAGCAACAAACCGGTGAGACCAAGCTCATCGTAGAGAAAAGACTTGTCACCTCATCTCACTAGACAAGTAAGATCTCACAAGGATTTGCAAGGAATTAACTGAAAGATTTGCAATGAATTGGATGCAGGGAATGCAGAAGAAACAGAAAGAAAAGAAAAGAAATCTAGACGAAGTTTTTTTTTTGAAAGGGGAAACAAATATGCATGAG
Organism: Triticum dicoccoides; assembly: GCF_002162155.2. Taxonomy (NCBI): domain Eukaryota; kingdom Viridiplantae; phylum Streptophyta; class Magnoliopsida; order Poales; family Poaceae; genus Triticum; species Triticum dicoccoides. The sequence continues at coordinate 337,705,302 of NC_041381.1, read as the reverse complement.
ACAAATGCAAGATAAAAAAAAGAACACAAGAAAGCTTCATCTAGAGATGTTCGGCGACAAAGTCACCTATGTTAGAGTATATTGACTTAGGAGTCAAGTGAGATCACTTGATCATAGGTCATACTCATCGTTTAAGCTCAAAATGGGGTTACCATTTTTCGTTTAAGCATCTTGATGTATTCACATCTTGTCGAGTTGCTTTGACTCATGACTTGGAGTAAAGCTTCTCTAAGATGGAATAACATACCTTGGGTGGTGGTGTAGATCATGACTATGTAGTTGAACTTGTGTGGGTTGCTCAAGGTTGATGTAGCCCATAAAGAGTTGGGAGCACCACTTGGAATTTGAGTTCATCTACCTAAATGGGTTATTATTATGTTTCCTTGTTCGTGATAATTGTCTTTTATTCATGCTATAACTATATTATCCGGAAATCGTAATACACGTGTGAATACATAGACCATAACATGTCCCTAGTGAGCCTCTAGTTGACTAGCTCGTTGGTCAACAGATAGTCATGGTTTCCTGACTATGGACATTAGATGTCATTGACAACGGGATCACATCATTAGGAGAATGATGTGATGGACAAGACCCAATCCTAAGCATAGCACAAGATCGTGTAGTTCGTTTTGCTAGAGCTTTTTCAATGTCAAGTATCCCTTCCTTAGACCATGAGATCGTGTAACTCCCGGATACCGTAAGAGTGCTTTGGGTGTACCAAACGTCACAACGTAACTGGGTGACTATAAAGGTGCACTACAGGTATCTCCGAAAGTGTCCGTTGGGTTGACACGGATCGAGACTGGGATTTGTCACTCCGTATGACGGAGAGGTATCTCTGGGCCCACTCGGTAATGCATCATCATAATGAGCTCAAAGTGACCAAGTGTTTGGTCATGGGATCATGCATTACGGTACGAGTAAAGTGACTTGCCGGTAACGAGACTGAACGAGGTATTGGGATACCGACGATCGAGTCTCGGGCATGTAACGTACCGATTGACAAAGGGAATTGTATACTGGGTTGATTGAATCCTCGACATCGTGGTTCATCCAATGACATCATCGAGGAGCATGTGGGAGCCAACATGGGTATCCAGATCCCGCTGTTGGTTATTGACCGGAGAGCCGTCTCGGTCATGTCTGCGTGTCTCCCGAACCCGTAGGGTCTACACACTTAAGGTTCGGTGACGCTAGGGTTATAAGGAAGACTTGTATGTGATTACCGAAAGTTGTTCGGAGTCTCGGATGAGATCCCGGACGTCACAAGGAGTTCCGGAGGTGAAGATTTATATATGGGAAGTTGTCATACGGACACCGGAAAGATTCGGGGTCATATCGGTATTGTACCGGGGCCACCGGAGGGGTTCCGGGGGTCCACCGGGAGGGTCCACCCCTCTCGGAGGGCCACATGGGCCGCAAGGGGCAGGGAACCAGCCCCTGGAGGGCTGGGCGCGCCCCCCACCTTGGGCCCATGCACCTAGGGTTTGGGGGGGAACCCTAGAGGGGGCGCCCCCTTTGCTTGGGGGGCAAGTCCCCCCTCCCTAGCCGCCGCCCCCCTCTAGATCCCATCTAGAGGGGCCGGCCCCCCTTGCCCCTTCCCCTATAAATAGAGGGGTGAGGGGAGGGCTGCAACACACAACCAAGGCGCAGCCCCTCCCCTCCCCAACACCTCTCCTCCTCCGTCATGAGCTTGGCGAAGCCCTGCCGGAGTACTGCTTCTCCACCAACACCACGCTGTCGTGCTGCTGCTGGAGCCATCTTCCTCAACCTCTCCTTCCCCCTTGCTGGATCAAGAAGGAGGAGACGTCATCTGCTCCATACGTGTGTTGAACGCGGAGGTGCTGTCCGTTCAGCACTTGGTCATCGGTGATTTGGATCACGGCGAGTACGACTCCATCATCCACGTTCTAGTGAACGCTTCCGCTCGCGATCTACAAGTGGTATGTAGATGCAATCTCTCTCCCGTGACTCGTTGCTTAGATGAACTCATAGATAGATCTTGGTGAAACCGTAGGAAAAATTTTAATTTTCTGCAACGTTCCCCAACAGTGGTATCAAAGCTAGGTCTATGCGTAGTTCTCTATTGCACGAGTAGAACACAATTTTGTTGTGGGTGTAGATCTTGTCAACTTGCTTGCCGCTACTAGTCTTATCTTGCTTCAGCGGTATTGTGGGATGAAGCGGCCCGGACCAACCTTACACGTACGCTTACGTGAGACCAGTTCCACCGACTGACATGCACTAGTTGCATAAGGTGGCTGGCGGGTGTCTGTCTCTCCCACTTTAGTTGGAGCGGATTCGATGAAAAGGGTCCTTATGAAGGGTAAATAGAAGTTGACAAAATCACGTTGTGGTTATTCGTAGGTAAGAAAACGTTCTTGCTAGAACCCAATTGCAGCCACGTAAAAGATGCAACAACAATTAGAGGACGTCTAACTTGTTTTTGCAGCAATTGTCATGTGATGTGATATGGCCAGAAGTTGTGATGAATGATGAATGACATATTGTGATGTATGAGATCATGTTCTTGTAATAGGAATCACGACTTGCATGTCGATGAGTATGACAACTGGCAGGAGCCATAGGAGTTGTCTTTATTTTTTGTATGACCTGCGTGTCATTGAAGAACGCCATGTAAATTACTTTACTTTATTGCTAAACGCGTTAGCCATAGAAGTAGAAGTAGTCGTTGGCGTGACAACTTCATGAAGACACGATGATGGAGATCATGGTGTCATGCCGGTGACAAGATGATCATGGAGCCCCGAAGATGGAGATCAATGGAGCTATATGATATTGGCCATATCATGTCACTACTATATAATTGCATGTGATGTTTATTATGTTTATGCATCTTGTTTACTTAGAACGACGGTAGTAAATAATATGATCCCTTACAACAATTTCAAGAAGTGTTCTCCCCTAACTGTGCACCGTTGCTAAAGTTCGTCGTTTCGAAGCACCACGTGATGATCGGGTGTGATAGATCCTTACGTTCACATACAACGGGTGTAAGACAGTTTTACACATGCAAAACACTTAGGGTTAACTTGACGAGCCTAGCATGTGCAGACATGGCCTCGGAACACGGAGACCGAAAGGTCGAACACGAGTCGTATGGAAGATACGATCAACATGAAGATGTTCACCGACGATGACTAGTCCGTCTCACGTGATGATCGGACACGGCCTAGTCGACTCGGATCGTGTAACACTTAGATGACTAGAGGGATGTCTAATCTGAGTGGGAGTTCATTAAAATAATTTGATTAGATGAACTTAATTATTATGAACTTAGTCTAAAACTTTTGCAAAATATGTCTTGTAGATCAAATGGCCAACGCTCATGTCAACATGAACTTCAACACGTTCCTAGAGAAAACCAAGCTGAAAGATGATGGCAGCAACTATACGGACTGGGTCCGGAACCTGAGGATCATCCTCATAGCTGCCAGGAAACAATATGTCCTAGATGGACCGTTAGGTGATGCACCCGTCCCAGAGAACCAAGACATTATGAATGCTTGGCAGTCTCATGCTGATGATTACTCCCTCGTTCAGTGCGGCATGCTTTACAGCTTAGAACCGAGGCTCCAAGAGTGTTTTGAGCAACACGGAGCATATGAGATGTTCGAGGAGCTGAAACTAGTTTTCCAAGCTCATGCCCGGGTCGAGAGATATGGCGTCTCCGAAAAGTTCTATAGTTGTAAGATGGAGGAAAATAGTTCTGTCAGTGAGCACATACTCAAAATGTCTGGGTTGCACAACCGCCTGTCCCAGCTGGACATTATCCTCCCGGACGAGGCGGTCATTGATAGAATCCTTCAGTCGCTCCCACCAAGTTACAAGAGCTTTGTGATGAACTACAATATGCAGGGGATGGTGAAGACCATTCCTGAAGTATTTTCCATGCTGAAGTCAGCAGAGGTTGAAATCAAGAAAGAACATCAAGTGTTGAAGGTCAATAAGACCACTAAGTTCAAGAAGGGCAAGGGCAAGAAGAACTTCAAGAAGGACGGCAAGGAGGTTGCCGCGCCCGGTAAGCCGGTTACCGGGAAGAAGTCAAGGAATGGACCCAAGCCTGAGACTGAGTGCTTTTATTGCAAGGGGAAGGGTCACTGGAAGCGAACTTCCCCAAATACTTAGCGGATAAGAAGGCCGGCAACACTAAAGGTATATTTGATATACATGTAATTGATGTGTACCTTACCAGTACTCGTAGTAACTCCTGGGTATTTGATACCGGTGCCGTTGCTCATATTTGTAACTCACAGCAGGAGCTACGGAATAAGCGGAGACTGGCGAAGGACAAGGTGACGATGCGCGTCGGGAATGGTTCCAAGGTCGATGTGATCGCCGTCGGCACGCTTCCTCTACATTTACCTACGGGATTAGTTTTAAACCTTAATAATTGTTATTTGGTGCCAAGTTTGAGCATGAACATTGTATCTGGATCTCGTTTGATATGAGATGGCTACTCATTTAAATCCGAGAATAATGGTTGTTCTATTTATATGAGAGATATGTTTTATGGTCATGCCCCGATGGTCAATGGTTTATTCTTAATGAATCTCGAGCTTAATATTACACATATTCATAGTGTGAATACCAAAAGATGTAAAGTTGATAACGATAGTCCCACATACTTGTGGCACTGCCACCTTGGTCACATTGGTGTCAAGCGCATGAAGAAGCTCCATGCTGATGGACTTTTGGAGTCTCTCGATTATGAATCCTTTGACACATGTGAACCATGCCTCATGGGCAAGATGACCAAGACTCCGTTCTCCGGAACAATGGAGCAAGCAACCAACTTATCGGAAATCATACATACCGATGTGTGCGGTCCAATGAGCGTTGAGGCTCACGGAGGATATCGTTATGTTCTCACTCTCACTGATGACTTGAGTAGATATGGGTATGTCTACTTAATGAAACACAAGTCTGAGACCTTTGAAAAGTTCAAGGAATTTCAGAATGAGGTAGAGAATCAACGTGACCGAAAGATAAAGTTCCTACGATCAGATCGTGGAGGAGAATACTTGAGTCACGAATTTGGTACACACTTAAGGAAATGTGGAATCGTTTCACAACTCACGCCGCCTGGAACACCTCAGCGTAACGGTGTGTCTGAACGTCGTAATCGCACTCTATTGGATATGGTGCGATCTATGATGTCTCTTACCGATTTACCGCCATCATTTTGGGGATACGCTCTAGAGACAGCTACATTCACTTTAAATAGGGCACCGTCTAAATCCGTTGAGACGACACCGTATGAATTATGGTTTGGGAAGAAACCTCAGCTGTCATTTCTAAAAGTTTGGGGATGCGATGCTTATGTCAAGAAACTTCAACCTGAAAAGCTCGAACCCAAGTCGTAAAAATGCGTCTTCATAGGATACCCTAAGGAAACCATTGGGTATACCTTCTACTTAAGATCCGAGGGCAAGATCTTTGTTGCCAAGAACGGATCCTTTCTGGAAAAAGAGTTTCTCTCGAAAGAGGTAAGTGGAAGGAAAGTAGAACTCGATGAAGTACTACCTCTTGAACCGGAAAGTAGTGCAGCTCAGGAAAATGTTCCTGTGATGCCTACACCAACTGAAGAAGAAAATAATGATGATGATCAAGGTACTTCGGATCAAGTTGCTACTGAACTTCGTAGGTCCACAAGGACACGTTCCGCACCAGAGTGGTACGGCAACCCTGTCCTGGAAATCATGTTGTTAGACAACGGTGAACCTTCGAACTATGAAGAAGCGATGGCGGGCCCAGATTCCAACAAATGGCTTGAAGCCATGAAATCCGAGATAGAATCCATGTATGAAAACAAAGTATGGACTTTGACAGACTTGCCCGATGAACGGCGAGCGATAGAAAACAAATGGATCTTTAAGAAGAAGACGGACGCGGATGGTAATATTACCGTCTATAAAGCTCGACTTGTCGCTAAGGGTTATCGACAAGTTCAAGGGATTGACTACGACGATACATTCTCTCCCGTAGCGAAGCTGAAGTCCGTCCGAATCATGTTAGCAATTGCCGCATACTATGATTATGAGATATGGCAGATGGACGTCAAAACGGCATTCCTTAACGGGCATCTTAAGGAAGAACTGTATATGATGCAGCCGGAGGGTTTTGTCGATCCTAAGAATGCTAACAAAGTATGCAAGCTCCAGCGATCCATTTATGGGCTGGTGCAAGCATCTCGGAGTTGGAACATTCGCTTTGATGAGATGATCAAAGCGTTTGGGTTTATGCAGACTTATGGAGAAGCCTGCGTTTACAAGAAAGTGAGTGGGAGCTCTGTAGCATTTCTCATATTATATGTAGATGACATACTCTTGATGGGAAATGATATAGAACTTTTGGACAGCATTAAGGCCTACTTGAATAAGTGTTTTTCAATGAAGGACCTTGGAGAAGCTGCTTATATATTATGCATTAAGATCTATAGAGATAGATCGAGACACCTCATAGGTCTTTCACAAAGCACATACCTTGATAAGATTTTGAAGAAGTTCAAAATGGATCAGTCCAAGAAGGGGTTCTTGCCTGTATTGCAAGGTGTGAGATTGAGCTCGGCTCAATGCCCGACCACGGCAAAAGATAAAGAAGAGATGAGTGTCATCCCCTATGCTTCAGCCATAGGATCTATTATGTATGCCATGCTGTGTACCAGACCTGATGTAAACCTTGCCGTAAGTTTGGTAGGAAGGTACCAAAGTAACCCCGGCAAGGAACACTGGACAGCGGTCAAGAATATCCTAAAGTACCTGAAAAGGACACAGGACATGTTTCTCGTTTATGGAGGTGACGAAGAGCTCGTCGTAAAGGGTTACGTCGACGCTAGCTTCGACACAGATCTGGATGACTCTAAGTCACAAACCGGATACGTGTATATGTTGAATGGTGGAGCAGTAAGCTAGTGCAGCTGCAAGTAGAGCGTCGTGGCGGGATCTACATGTGAAGCGGAGTACATGGCAGCCTCGGAGGCAGCGCATGAAGCAATTTGGGTGAAGGAGTTCATCACCGACCTAGGAGTCATACCCAATGCGTCAGGGCCGATCAAACTCTTCTGTGACAACACTGGAGCTATCGCCCTTGCCAAGGAGCCCAGGTTTCACAAGAAGACCAGGCACATCAAGCGTCGTTTCAACTCCATCCGTGAAAATGTTCAAGATGGAGACATAGATATTTGCAAAGTACATACGGATCTGAATGTCGCAGATCCATTGATTAAACCTCTCTCGCGAGCAAAACATGATCAACACCAGAACTCTATGGGTGTTTGATTCATCACAATGTAACTAGATTATTGACTCTAGTGCAAGTGGGAGACTGTCGGAAATATGCCCTAGAGGCAATAATAAAAGGGTTATTATTATATTTCCTTGTTCATGATAATTGTCTTTTATTCATCCTATAACTGTATTATCCGGAAATCATAATACACGTGTGAATACATAGACCATAACATGTCCCTAGTGAGCCTCTAGTTGACTAGCTCGTTGGTCAATAGATAGTCATGGTTTCCTGACTATGGACATTAGATGTCATTGACAACGGGATCACATCATTAGGAGAATGATGTGATGGACAAGACCCAATCCTAAGCATAGCACAAGATCGTGTAGTTCGTTTTGCTAGAGCTTTTTCAATGTCAAGTATCCCTTCCTTAGACCATGAGATCGTGTAACTCCCGGATACCGTAAGAGTGCTTTGGGTGTACCAAACATCACAACGTAACTGGGTGACTATAAAGGTGCACTACAGGTATCTCCGAAAGTGTCCGTTGGGTTGACACGGATCGAGACTGGGATTTGTCACTCCGTATGACGGTGAGGTATCTCTGGGCCCACTCGGTAATGCATCATCATAATGAGCTCAAAGTGACCAAGTGTTTGGTCACGGGATCATGCATTACGGTACGAGTAAAGTGACTTGCCGGTAATGAGACTGAACGAGGTATTGGGATACCGACGATCGAGTCTCGGGCATGTAACGTACCGATTGACAAAGGGAATTGTATACGGGGTTGATTGAATCCTCGACATCGTGGTTCATCCGATGACATCATCGAGGAGCATGTGGGAGCCAAAATGGGTATCCAGATCCCGCTGTTGGTTATTGACCGGAGAGCCGTCTCGGTCATGTCTGCGTGTCTCCCGAACCCGTAGGGTCTACACACTTAAGGTTCGGTGACGCTAGGGTTATAAGGAAGACTTGTATGTGATTACCGAAAGTTGTTCGGAGTCTCGGATGAGATCCCGGACGTCACGAGGAGTTCTGGAATGGTCCGGAGGTGAAGATTTATATATGGAAAGTTGTCATACGGACACCGGAAAGATTCGGGGTCATATCGGTATTGTACCGGGGCCACCGGAGGGATTCCGGGGGTCCACCGGGAGGGTCCACCCCTCTCGGAGGGCCACATGGGCCGCAAGGGGCAGGGAACCAGCCCCTGAAGCGCTGGGCGTGCCCCCCACCTTGGGCCCATGCGCCTAGGGTTTGGGGGGAACCCTAGAGGGGGCGCCCCCTTTGCTTGGGGGGCAAGTCCCCCCTCCCTGGCCGTCGCCCCCCTCTAGATCCCATCTAGAGGGGTCGGCCCCCTTGCCCCTTCCCCTATAAATAGAGGGGTGAGGGGAGGGCTGCAACACACAACCAAGGCGTAGCCCCTCCCCTCCCCAACACCTCTCCTCCTCCGTCACGAGCTTGGTGAAGCCCTGCCGGAGTACTGCTTCTCCACCAACACCACGCCGTCGTGCTGCTGCTGGAGCCATCTTCCTAAACTTCTACTCCCCCCTTGCTGGATCAAGAAGGAGGAGACGTCATCCGCTCCGTACGTGTGTTGAACGCGGAGGTGCTGTCCGTTCAGCACTTGGTCATCGGTGATTTGGATCACGACGAGTACGACTCCATCATCCACGTTCTAGTGAACGCTTCCGCTCGCGATCTACAAGTGGTATGTAGATGCAATCTCTCTCCCGTGACTCGTTGCTTAGATGAACTCATAGATAGATCTTGGTGAAACCATAGGAAATTTTTTAATTTTCTGCAACGTTCCCCAACACCTACATGGGTTAGTTTTTGCAAGGAAGAGCACTTGTGTATCCAAAGTGACAATCATGAAACTCAACATAGAATTTGTCAAAGGATATGTTTGAATGGTTTCGTGCTTCCTTGTCTTCAACCACCATTGTGTAGAGACTTGGTGATGTAGAGATTGCTCAAGATATGAGTGGTTACAATCTCATGGAATTAGATTCATCCAAGTACCTACATGGGTTAGATAACATGCAAGGTGCAAAGATATCCAAGACATAAGATAGTCATCATAAGAGAAATGTCAAGGATTAGTCATAGGCTCATGTCTTGCATGTATCCAATGGAGTTCCTACTGCAAGTTTGAAGCATCAATGATGTTCAATTCACCTCTTAACCTGCAAAACACTTTATCATCAAGTAGTTTAGTGAATATATCCGCTAATTGCTTTTCGGTGCGAACATGCTTAAGATTAATGTCACCCTTAGCAACATGATCTCGAATGAAATGATGACAAACTTCAATATGCTTAGTTCGAGAGTGTTGCATGGGATTGTGAGCAATATTGATAGCACTCTAATTATCACAAAGTAATGGAACATGTTTCACATATATCCCATAATTTTTAAGAGTTTGGGTCATCCAAAGTAATTGAGCACAACATGAACCAGCGGCAATGTATTCCGCTTCGGCGGTGGACAAGGATACCGAGTTTTGTTTCTTGGAAGACCAAGACACAAGAGATCTACCAATAAATTGACAAGTACCCGAAGTGGACTTTCTATCAACCTTGTCACCGGTATAGTCCGAGTCGGAGTAGCCAACAAGATCGAAAGAGGCCCTCTTAGGATACCAAATGCCAAAATTTGGTGTATGGATTAAGTATCTCACTATCCTTTTCACGGCCTTAAGATGACATTCTTTAGGAGCAGCTTGATATCGTGCACACATGCAAACACTTAGCATGATATCGGGACGTGAAGCACATAGATATAACAATGAACCAATCATAGAGCGATAAACTTTTTGATCAACCGGTTCACCATCTTTGGTCAAATCAAGATGTCCACTAGTAGGCATGGGTGTAGTCATACCTTTGCATTCTTGCATATTGAACTTCTTGAATAAGTCCTTGGTGTACTTTGTTTGAGAGACAAAGGTACCTTCCTTAGTTTTCTTGATTTGCAAACCAAGAAAGAATTTGAGTTCACTCATCATAGACATCTCAAACTTCTCCGACATTAGCTTCCAAAACTTTTCACTAAAATGAGGGTTAGTAGAACCAAATATAATATCATCGACATAAATTTGGCATACAAATAGTTCTCCATTGACCCTTTTAGTTAAAAGAGTAGAATCTATTTTTCCAATTTCAAAGCCTTTTTCAATAAGGAACTTGGTCGAGCATTTATACCACGCTCTAGGTGCTTGTTTAAGACCATAAAGAGCTTTGTGAAGTTTGTAAACATGATCAGGTTTCTTAGGATTAACAAAGCCGGGAGGTTGTTTAACATAAACTTCCTCCTCTATTTCACCATTTAGAAAAGCACTTTTAATGTCCATTTGGTACAAGGTGATATCATGGTGATTAGCATAGGCAAGTAAGATGCGAATGGACTCAAGTCTAGCAACAGGAGCATAAGTCTCACCATAGTCCATACCTTCGACTTGTGTGTAGCCTTGGGCGACGAGACATGCTTTGTTGTGAACTACTTGTCCATCTTAATCTTGCTTGTTGCGAAACACCCATTTGGTACCGATGATGTTGTGGTTGTTGTCGGGCTTCTCAACCAATGTCCAAACTTGATTTCTCTCAAAGTTGTGTAGCTCTTCATGCATAGCGTTTATCCAATCCGGATCTTCCAATGCTTCTTCTACCTTCATAGTTTCAATGCTAGAGATGAATGAATAGTGTTCACAAAAGTTAGCTAAACAAGTTTTAGAGTGAGTAATTCTCCCGGTTTGGATATCTTTGTAGATTTGCTTGACGGGATGGTCTTTACCAATTCTTGCTCAAACTTGTGAAAGCTTTTGCTTGGGTCTTGGTTGAACATCTTCTTCATCTTGTTCTTCTTCTTGGCCTTCTTCATTGTTGACGTTGTCGTTTTCTTGTCATGGTGGAGAAGGAGGTTGTTGACGTTCGTCTTGGTGCACTTCCTCATTTTCTTCATCTTGGTGTGTCCCACTTGTGGATGCTTTCGTATCAACTCTTGGTTCACCTTGTCGTGAGGTAGAAGCTTCCACTTGGACGGACGAGGTACTCTCCTTCACCTCCGTTGGACGAATCTTGCCAATGGACAAGTCTTGAATTGCTTCCGAGGGGTCTTTGTCTCCTACATCAATTGGCAATTGCTCTACTTGCGAGCCATCAGATTCATCAAACTTCACATCTACCATTTCTTCAACCTTTCGGGTGAAATTGTTGTAGACATGGTATGTGTGAGAGTTTGAGCCATAACCAAGTAGGAAACCTTCATGAGACTTAGGAACGACGATGCTTATCAAGAATGTAGCACTTTGAGCCGAATACTCAAAAGTATCCAACTTGGGGTTTGTTACCGGTGAGGAGCTCGTATGCCGTCTTGCCGAGTAGCTTGTGAAGATACAAGTGATTTGTTGCATGACAAGCTGTCTCAACCGCTTCTGCCCAAAAGTGCTTCGGCGTCTTGTACTCATCAAGCATCGTTCTCGCCATTTTGATGAGCGTCCGATTCTTCCTCTCAACAACTCCATTTCGTTGAGGTGTGTACGTAGCCAAGAACTCGTGTGAAATACCTTCTTCATCAAGAAAGGTATCCACATTTGCGTTCTTGAACTCCGTTCCGTTGTCGCTGCGAACCTTCTTGATCTTCACTTCAAATTGATCTTGGGCCTTCCTAGCGAAGTTTTTGAAGATCTTTTGGACCTGCGATTTATCATCGAGAAAGAACTCCCACGTAAATCTTGAAAAATCATCAACTATAACTAGACCAAAATAATTTCCACCGAGACTTTTGTAGGCATTGGGACCAAAAAGATCCATGTGAAGTAGCTCGAGTGGCCTCCTTGTGGTCATGATGTTCTTCACGGGATGCCTCCCTCCAACCTGTTTACCTGCCTGACAAGCGCTGCAAAGTCTATCCTTATCAAATATGACATCGTTAACGCCAAGGATATGATTTCCTTTAATAAGCTTGTCAAGGTTTCGCATGCCAACATGACCTAATCGTCTATGCCATAACCAACCTTTAGAGGATTTAGCAATAAAGCAAGTTCTAGGTTGAGCCTTTTTAGTGAAATCAACAATGTATAGATCACCTCTACGTACACTGGTAAAGACCATTTTATGATTATCTCTACAAAACACTTGGCAATCTACTTCAGTAAATAGGACATTGAAACCGAAATCAGCATGTCTAGATACTGAAAGTAAGTTGTAGCCAAGAGATTCAACGAGCATGACATTTTGTATGGAGCTACCATGTGATATGGCCACCTTACCGAGGCCGACTACCTTACCCTTTGAGTTGTCACCAAAAGTGACATACTTTCGAGGACCATGGTTTTCAGCAAGCTCACGAAACATATCTTTATCTCCGGTCATGTGATCAGTACATCCACTATCAAGAACCCATTCCTTTCCTCCTGCCATATATCCCCGAAGATTTGCCATAAGACCAAAATGTCTCATTGCATCATCAAGATCAAAGTCACTATCATCATCCTCATCATAGTATCCATGTTCAACATCATCAAGTGGTGGATCAAATCCTAGAGAGGGTGATTCGTTAGAGTGAGTTTGACAATGATCTTGCTTATGAATTTTTATAGCTTCAGAAATGATATCACTAATAATTCCAACATCTCCTTTGGCACGCATAAGGTTTGTAAGCTCAAATAGACAATCACCAAACAAAGGATCACTGGAATTCATCTTACTCAAGGCAATAGACTTATGGAGAATTTCATCTAGATTTCTCAAGGAATAATTTGGAAAGCGTTACTCAAAAAATTTCCATATGGTGTAGGCACACTTAAGAGTAGGCAAACATCCAATCAAGTTTCTAGGCAAACCTCTAGTGATAAGTTCAACAGTTCTAAGATTGCGAATCATGTCAATTGAGTCATCAAGAGTAGGATGCATGGGATCAACATGAGGTGCACAAGGGCTAGCAATGTACTTGTTCAAATGATATTGATTGAAAATCACAAGCATCTCATTTTTCCACTTATAAAAGTACTCTCAATCAAGTATAGACACTCTATGTCTAAGACTCCCAATTGTAGACTCATCCATCTTCTTCCAATGGTGTTTAAACCAAAGCAATGGAGACCAAAGCTCTGATAACAATTGAAAGGATCGAGAAGAGGCGTCTAGAGGGGGGTGATTAGACACTAAGTACCAAAAGTTGCAGTTTTTAACTTCTTGAAGTTTAAGTGGAGTTTAGGCACAAGTTTAACACTCACAATACATAACAAGCAAGCATGCAAAGAGTATATGAGCAGCGGAAAGTAAAGCATGCAACTTGCAAGAATGTAAAGGGAAGGGTTTGGAGGATTCAAATGCAATTGGAGACACGGATGTTTTTTGTCGTGGTTCCGATAGGTGGTGCTACCGTACATCCACGTTGATGGAGACTTCAACCCACGAAGGGTAACGGTTGCACGAGTCCACAGAGGGATCCACTCACGAAGGGTCCACGAAGAAGCAACCTTGTCTATCCCACCATGGCCGTCGCCCACGAAGGACTTGCCTCACTAGCGGTAGATCTTCACGAAGTAGGCGATCTCCTTGCCCTTACAAACTCCTTGGTTCAACTCCACAATCTTGTCGGAGGCTCCCAAGTGACACCTAGCCAATCTAGGAGACACCACTCTCCAAGAAGTAACAAATGGTGTGTTGATGATGAACTCCTTGCTCTTGTGCTTCAAATGATAGTCTCCCCAACACTCAACTCTCTCTCACAGGATTTGGATTTGGCGGAAAGAGGATTTGAGTGGAAAGCAACTTGGGGAAGGCTAGAGATCAAGATTCATATGGTAGGAATGGAATATCTTGGTCTCAACACATGAGTAGGTGGTTCTCTCTCAGAAAATGTATGCTGGAAGTGTAGGCATGTTCTGATGGCTCTCTCCACGAATGAAGAGTGGGTGGAGGGGTATACATAGCCTCCACACAAAATCTAACCGTTACACACAACTTGCCAAACTCGGTGGGACCGAATTGAGAAACTCGGTCGGACCGATTTAGCAAATCTAGTGACCGTTAGGCTTTTCGGTGGGATCGACATGCAACTCGGTAGGACCGATATGGTTAGGGTTAGGGCATAACGTAATCTCGGTGAGACCGATTACACAAACTCGGTGGGACCGATTTTGGTAATAAGCTAACCAGAGAGTTGGTCAGGCAAACTCGGTGAGATCGATTACACAAACTCGGTAGGACCGATTTTGGTAATAAGCTAACCAGAGAGTTTACATTGTAATCTCGGTAGTACCGATTGCACAAACTCAGTGAGACCAATTTTGGTAATGGACATACATAGAGAGATTCCAATCCCATCTCGGTGAGACCGAGATCCCTATTGGTGAGACTGATATGCCTAGGGTTTGTGGCAGTGGCTAAGTCATCTGAACTCGGTGGCGCCGGATAGAAAGAATCGGTAGGGTCGAGTTAGACTTTTGGTTTAGGACGTATGTGGATGTGGGAAAGTAGTTGAGGGTTTTGGAGCATATCACTAAACACTATGAAGCAAGAACCTCATTAAGCAACACCCCATCCCTCCTTGATAGTATTGGCTTTTCCTAAAGACTAAATGTGATCTTGGATCACTAAAATAGAAAATGTAGAGTCTTGTTCTTGGAGCTTGAGCCAATCCTTTGTCCTTAGCATCTTGAAGGGGTTCCACATCCTTTAGTCCATGCCACTCCATTGTTGAACTTGTCCGAAACATACTAGGTAAAAGTGTTAGTCAAATCAAGAGATATGTTGACATTAATTACCAAAACCACCCAAGGAGCACTTGTGCTTTCAATCTCCCCCTTTTTGGTAATTGATGACAACATACATCAAAGCTTTAGATAAGGATACAGAGAATAACAAGTAAAGCTTTGGAAAGACATGTAACAAGCATAGGCTCCCCCTACATGTATGCAAACATGTGAATATGGAAATTAGAAACATGTGAGAGCATAACCATGACAGAGTAAGCAATGTGTTACATGTATCTTGGCTATATGCATCAGAGCAACAGATGTGAATATGGGAAATGTACCTTCATGCTCATGAGTCCTTCTTGCAAACAATATGTACATCAGCAAGAATTCCTCATACACATGATTGTGATGCATATACTTACCTTGTGGTCTTGAGTTGGCTTAGGATGGAAAGAACCTGTGAAAATAAGGTTAGATAACACAGATACACCTACTAGCCAGAGCAAACAAAAGAAACCACAAGAGTACCAAGACTGGGATGACATGTAGAGTGAGTACTAAGTACCACATTTGATATAGACATGTCCCAAAAGGTAAAAATGTGCAATGAATCTAAAGAATTTCTTAACCTTAGATGTCTTGCTCCCCCCGAATCTAGCATGGGATACTGGGAGAAGATAGGGAATAGAAAATCATAGCTCAAAGAAACAAATGAACAGAGCTAATGCAAATAAGCACGTATGAACATGTATTTCCCCTCAAGAAGACATGTGGCATCTCTCCTCTTGAACACCAAGCATCTGGGATCCTTGAAGATTACTCTCTCCTTGAGTATCTCTCCCATAGAGATGTGAGTATTCTCTCCCCCTAGAGATATGATTAAGCTTTGATGTGATCTCTCTCTCCCCCTCTGACATCAATTTCCAAGAAGGGCCTTCTGGAATTTGTCATGAATGGGTTTGGTCCTTGATTCACAGCACAAAGCACTAAGATAAATGTGATGCTTGTAGAGGACAAGATTCAATGAGTGGAGTTGGATCAAAAGTAATGCAGGAATAAATGGCAAAATGTTTTTCCCGTAGTGAAATCGGTGGCACCGAGTGATATGCTTCGGTTGGACCGAAAGGATTCATTTTGACCGAAAGCAACAAACCAGTGAGACCAAGCTCATCGCAGAGAAAACACTTGTCACCTCATCTCACTAGAGAAGTAAGATCTCACAAGGATTTGCAAGGAATTAACTGAAAGATTTGCAATGAATTGGATGCAGGGAATGCAGAACAAACAGAAAGAAAACAAAAGAAATCTAGATGAAGTTTTTTTTGAAAGGGGAAACAAATATGCATGAGACAAATGCAAGATCAAAAAAAAGAACACAAGAAAGCTTCATCTAGAGATGTTCGGCGACAAAGTCACCTATGTTAGAGTATATTGACTTAGGAGTCAAGTGAGATCACTTGATCATAGGTCATACTCATCGTTTAAGCTCAAAATGGGGTTACCATTTTTCGTTTAAGCATCTTGATGTATTCACATCTTGTCGAGTTGCTTTGACTCATGACTTGGAGTAAAGCTTCTCTAAGATGGAATAACATACCTTGGGTGGTGGTGTAGATCATGACTATGTAGTTGAACATGTGTGGGTTGCTCAAGGTTGATGTAGCCCATAAAGAGTTGGGAGCACCACTTGGAATTTGAGTTCATCTACCTAAATGGGTTAGTTTTTGCAAGGAAGAGCACTTGTGTATCCAAAGTGACAATCATGAAACTCAACATAGAATTTGTCAAAGGATATGTTTGAATGGTTTCGTGCTTCCTTGTCTTCAACCACCATTGTGTAGAGACTTGGTGATGTAGAGATTGCTCAAGATATGAGTGGTTACAATCTCATGGAATTAGATTCATCCAAGTACCTACATGGGTTAGATAACATGCAAGGTGCAAAGATATCCAAGACATAAGATAGTCATCATAAGAGAAATGTCAAGGATTAGTCATAGGCTCATGTCTTGCATGTATCCAATGGAGTTCCTACTCCAAGTTTGAAGCATCAATGATGTTCTTTTCACCTCTTAACCTGCAAAACACTTTCTCATCAAGTAGTTTAGTGAATATATCCGCTAATTGCTTTTCGGTGCGAACATGCTTAAGATTAATGTCACCCTTAGCAACATGATCTCGAATGAAATGATGACGAACTTCAATATGCTTAGTTCGAGAGTGTTGCACGCGATTGTGAGCAATATTGATAGCACTCTCATTGTCACAAAGTAATGGAACATGTTTCACATATATCCCATAATTTTTAAGAGTTTGGGTCATCCAAAGTAATTGAGCACAACATGAACCAGCGGCAATGTATTCCGCTTCGGCGGTGGACAAGGATACCGAGTTTTGTTTCTTGGAAGACCAAGACACAAGAGATCTACCAATAAATTGACAAGTACCCGAAGTGGACTTTCTATCAACCTTGTCACCGGTATAGTCCGAGTCGGAGTAGCCAACAAGATCGAAAGAGGCCCTCTTAGGATACCAAATGCCAAAATTTGGTGTATGGATTAAGTATCTCACTACCTTTTCACGGCCTTAAGATGACATTCTTTAGGAGCAGCTTGATATCGTGCACACATGCAAACACTTATCATGATATCGGGACGTGAAGCACATAGATATAACAATGAACCAATCATAGAGCGATAAACTTTTTGATCAACCGGTTCACCATCTTTGGTCAAATCAAGATGTCCACTAGTAGGCATGGGTGTAGTCATACTTTTGCATTCTTGCATATTGAACTTCTTGAATAAGTCCTTGGTGTACTTTGATTGAGAGACAAAGGTACCTTCCTTAGTTTTCTTGATTTGCAAACCAAGAAAGGATTTGAGTTCACTCATCATAGACATCTCAAACTTCTTCGACATTAGCTTCCAAAACTTTTCACTAAAATGAGGGTTAGTAGAACCAAATATAATATCATCGACATAAATTTGGCATACAAATAGTTCTCCATTGACCCATTTAGTTAAAAGAGTAGAATCTATTTTTCCAATTTTAAAGCCTTTTTCAATAAGGAACTTGGTCAAGCATTTATACCACGCTCTAGGTGCTTGTTTAAGACCATAAAGAGCTTTGTGAAGTTTGTAAACATGATCAGGTTTCTTAGGATTAACAAAGCCGGGAGGTTGTTTAACATAAACTTCCTCCTCTATTTCACCATTTAGAAAAGCACTTTTAATGTCCATTTGGTACAAGGTGATATCATGGTGATTAGCATAGGCAAGTAAGATGCGAATGGACTCAAGTCTAGCAACAAGAGCATAAGTCTCACCATAGTCCATACCTTTGACTTGTGTGTAGCCTTGGGCGACGAGACGTGCTTTGTTGCGAACTACTTGTCCATCTTCATCTTGCTTGTTGCGAAACACCCATTTGGTACCGATGATGTTGTGGTTGTTGTCGGGCTTCTCAACCAATGTCCAAACTTGATTTCTCTCAAAGTTGTGTAGCTCTTCATGCATAGCATTTATCCAATTCAGATCTTCCAATGCTTCTTCTACCTTCATAGGTTCAATGCTAGAGATGAATGAATAGTGTTCACAAAAGTTAGCTAAACGAGTTTTAGAGCGAGTGATTCTCCCGGTTTGGATATCTTTGTAGACTTGCTCGACGGGATGGTCTTTAGCAATTCTTGCTCAAACTTGTGAAAGCTTTTGCTTGGGTCTTGGTTGAACATCTTCTTCATCTTGTTCTTCTTCTTGGCCTTCTTCATTGTTGACGTTGTCATTTTCTTGTTGTGGTGGAGAAGGAGGTTGTTGACGTTCGTCTTGGTGCACTTCCTCATTTTCTTCATCTTGGTGTGTCCCACTTGTGGATGCTTTCGTATCAACTCTTGGTTCACCTTGTCGTGAGGTAGAAGCTTCCACTTGGACGGACGAGGTACTCTCCTTCACCTCCGTTGGACGAATCTTGACAATGGACAAGTCTTGAATTGCTTCCAAGGGGTCTTTGTCTCCTACATGAATTGGCAATTGCTCTACTTGCGAGCCGTCAGATTCATCAAACTTCACATCTACCGTTTCTTCAACCTTTCGAGTGAAATTTTTGTAGACATGGTATGTGTGAGAGTTTGAGCCATAACCAAGTAGGAAACCTTCATGAGACTTAGGAGCAAATTTAGAATGATGATGCTTATCAAGAATGTAGCACTTTGAGCCGAATACTCGAAAGTATCCAACTTGGGGTTTGTTACCGATGAGGAGCTCGTATGCCGTCTTGCCGAGTAGCTTGTGAAGATACAAGTGATTTGTTGCATGACAAGCTGTCTCAACCGCTTCCGCCCAAAAGTGCTTCAGCGTCTTGTACTCATCAAGCATCGTTCTCGCCATTTCGATGAGCATCCGGTTCTTCCTCTCAACAACTCCATTTTGTTGAGGTGTGTACGTAGTCGAGAACTCGTGTGAAATACCTTCTTCGTCAAGAAAGGTATCCACATTTGCGTTCTTGAACTCCATTCCATTGTCGCTGTGAACCTTCTTGATCTTCACTCCAAATTGATCTTGGGCCTTCCTAGCGAAGTTTTTGAAGATATTTTGGACCTGCGATTTATCATCGAGAAAGAACACCCACGTAAATCTTGAAAAATCATCAACTATAACTAGACCAAAATAATTTCCACCGAGACTTTTGTAGGCATTGGGACCAAAAAGATCCATGTGAAGTAGCTCGAGTGGCCTCCTTGTGGTCATGATGTTCTTCACGGGATGCCTCCCTCCAACCTGTTTACCTGCCTGACAAGCGCTGCAAAGTCTATCCTTATCAAATATGACACCGTTAACACCAAGGATATGATTTCCTTTAATAAGCTTGTCAAGGTTTCGCATGCCAACATGACCTAATCATCTATGCCATAACCAACCTTTAGAGGATTTAGCAATAAAGCAAGTTCTAGGTTGAGCCTTTTTAGTGAAATCAACAATGTATAGATCACCTCTACGTACACTGGTAAAGACCATTTTATGATTATCTCTACAAAACACTTGGCAATCTACTTCAGTAAATAGGACATTGAAACCGAAATCAGCAAGTCTAGATACTGAAAGTAAGTTGTAGCCAAGAGATTCAACGAGCATGACATTTTGTATGGAGCTACCATGTGATATGGCCACCTTACCGAGGCCGACCACCTTACCCTTTGAGTTGTCACCAAAAGTGACATACTTTCGAGGACCATGGTTTTCAGCAAGCTCACGAAACATATCTTTATCTCCAGTCATGTGATCAGTACATCCACTATCAAGAACCCATTCCTTTCCTCCTGCCATATATCCCCGAAGATTTGCCATAAGACCAAAATGTCTCATTGCATCATCAAGATCAAAGTCACTATCATCATCCTCATCATAGTATCCATGTTCAACATCATCAAGTGGTGGATCAAATCCTAGAGAGGGTGATTCGTTAGAGTGAGTTTGACAATGATCTTGCTTATGAATTTTTATAGCTTCGAAAATGATATCACTAATAATTCCAACATCTCCTTTGGCACGCATAAGGTTTGTAAGCTCAAATAGACAATCACCAAACAAAGGATCACTGGAATTCATCTTACTCAAGGCAATAGACTTATGGAGAATTTCATCTAGATTTCTCAAGGAATAATTTGGAAAGCGTTACTCAAAAAATTTCCATATGGTGTAGGCACACTTAAGAGTAGGCAAACATCCAATCAAGTTTCTAGGCAAACCTCTAGTGATAAGTTCAACAGTTCTAAGATTGCGAATCATGTCAATTGACTCATCAAGAGTAGGATGCATAGGATCAACATGAGGTGCACAAGGGCTAGCAATGTACTTGTTCAAATGATATTGATTGAAAATCACAAGCATCTCATTTTTCCACTCATAAAAGTACTCTCAATCAAGTATAGACACTCTATGTCTAAGACTCCCAATTGTAGACTCATCCATCTTCCTCCAATGGTGTTTAAACCAAAGCAATGGAGACCAAAGCTCTGATAACAATTGAAAGGATCGAGAAGAGGCGTCTAAAGGGGGGGTGATTAGACACTAAGTACCAAAAGTTGCAGTTTTTAACTTCTTGAAGTTTAAGTGGAGTTTAGGCACAAGTTTAACACTCACAATACATAACAAGCAAGCATGCAAAGAGTATATGAGCAGCGGAAAGTAAAGCCTGCAACTTGCAAGAATGTAAAGGGAAGGGTTTGGAGGATTCAAATGCAATTGGAGGCACGGATGTTTTTTGTCGTGGTTCCGATAGGTGGTGCTACCGTACATCCACGTTGATGGAGACTTCAACCCACGAAGGGTAACGGTTGCACGAGTCCACGGAGGGATCCACTCACGAAGGGTCCACGAAGAAGCAACCTTGTCTATCCCACCATGGCCGTCGCCCACGAAGGACTTGCCTCACTGGCGGTAGATCTTCACGAAGTAGGCGATCTCCTTGCCCTTACAAACTCCTTGGTTCAACTCCACAATCTTGTCGGAGGCTCCCAAGTGACACCTAGCCAATCTAGGAGACACCACTCTCCAAGAAGTAACAAATGTTGTGTTGATGATGAACTCCTTGCTCTTGTGCTTCAAATGATAGTCTCCCCAACACTCAACTCTCTCTCACAGGATTTGTATTTGGCGGAAAGAGGATTTGAGTGGAAAGCACCTTGGGGAAGGATAGAGATCAAGATTCATATGGTAGGAATGGAATATATTGGTCTCAACACATGAGTAGGTGGTTCTCTCTCAGAAAATGTATGCTAGAAGTGTAGGCATGTTCTGATGGCTCTCTCCACGAATGAAGAGTGGGTGGAGGGGTATATATAGCCTCCACACAAAATCTAACCGTTACACACAACTTGCCAAACTCGGTGGGACCGAATTGAGAAACTCGGTCGGACCGATTTAGCAAATCTAGTGACCGTTAGGATTTTCGGTGGGATCGACATGCAACTCGGTAGGACCGATATGGTTAGGGTTAGGGCATAACGTAATCTCGGTGAGACCGATTACACAAACTCGGTGGGACCGCTTTTGGTAATAAGCTAACCAGAGAGTTGGTCAGCTAAACTCAGTGAGACCGATTACACAAACTCGGTAGGACCGATTTTGGTAATAAGCTAACCAGAGAGTTTGCATTGTAATATCGGTATCGGTGAGACCGATTTTGGTAATGGACATACACAAGGAGATTACAATCCCATCTCGGTGAGACCGAGATCCTTATCGGTGAGACCGATTTGCCTAGGGTTTGTGGTAGTGGCTAAGACATCTGAACTCGGTGGCGCCAGATAGAAAGAATTGGTAGGGCCGAGTTAGACTTTTGGTTTAGGACGTATGTGGATGTGGGAAAGTAGTTGAGGGTTTTGGAGCATATCACTAAGCACTATGAAGCAAGAACCTCATTAAGCAACACCTCATCCCTCCTTGATAGTATTGGCTTTTCCTATAGACTCAATGTGATCTTGGATCACTAAAATAGAAAATGTAGAGTCTTGTTCTTGGAGCTTGAGCCAATCCTTTGTCCTTAACATCTTGAAGGGGTTCCACATCCTTTAGTCCATGCCACTCCATTGTTGAACTTGTCTGAAACATACTAGGTAAAAGTGTTAGTCCAATCAAGAGATATGTTGACATTAATTACCAAAACCACCCAGGGAGCACTTGTGCTTTCAATAAGATTCCTAGTCTTTTAAACAGTTTTTAGCTATTGTCAAGATCAAACTACCAACCACGATATAATTTGTCTGTTAACGGATTATGTCTGCTGAGTCTCTAGAGCATGCATTTTGTGAGCAATGCGCCATATAGTCCAGATCAAACTACCAACCACGATATAATTTGTCTGTTAACGGATTATGTCTGCTGAGTCTCTAGAGCATGCATTTGTGAGCAATGCGCCATATAGTCCAGATCAAACTACCAACCACGATATAATTTGTCTGTTAATGGATTATGTCTGCTGAGTCTCTAGAGCATGCATTTGTGAGCAATGCGCCACAGTGAGTGTAAATTTCTCTAATTATATAGATCAACATTAGGGATGTAATATAACTATATGATCTAGCTCTGTCTAATTATTAGTGCATCTGGGTAATCTTTCCAATATACAGTACATAGTATATTGTATCACATAGACAATCAGCTAACTTAGGCACATATACTTACGTTCCAGCAAGTACTAATTGCATGTTGAACATATAAAGTAATTTCATGTACAAACACATATTTAATTTCATAAATATTAATCATTCCAAATGGTTTGAATTTGCAGGACATATAATTCCAACACACTCGAGCCCACATTTCATGGCTAGTGCTTGTGCTCATGAAGCATCAATGCACATACGGTTTTCAAGTTTCCACCCCCCCCCACCCACCCCTATAAATGTGTCCTTGAAGTCTCTCTAACCCGAGCCCACCGAACCCCATAGAAAATCCTGATCAAACCATCATATTCCCTCCGCTCACAAATATAATATGTTCTAACTTTTTTAAAAATAGGATGCATGTGGACATGTTTAATGTCTTTGTTCGCTTACTTTCGTAGACTAGGAAGCTAGCCGAGCCTAGGAGGATTCGCTTAGGTAGCTGGAACATAGGGTCTCTGATAGGGAAGCTTCGGGAGCTAGTTGATGCAGCGGTGAGGAGAGGTGTTGATATCCTTTGCGTCCAAGAAACCAAATGGAGGGGACAGAAGGCGAAGGAGGTGGAGGGTACCGGCTTCAAGCTGTGGTACACGGGGACGGCTGCAAACAGAAATGTCGTAGGCATCTTGATCAACAAGAGCCTAAAGTATGGAGTGGTAGACGTCAAGAGACGTGGGGACCAGATTATCCTGGTCAAGCTGGTAGTTAGGGACTTAGTTCTCAGTTTTATTAGCGCGTATGCCCCACAAGTAGGTCACAATGAGAACACCAATAGGAAGTTCTGGGAAGGCCTGGAAGACATGGTTAAGAGTGTATCGATTGGCGAGAAGCTCTTCATAGGAGGAGACCTTAATGGCCACGTGGGTACATCTAACATAGGTTTTGAAGGGGTGCATGGGAGCTTTGGCTATGGCATCAGGAATCAAAAAGGAGAAGTTGTCTTAAGCTTTGCTCTAGCCTATGACATGATTGTAGCTAACACACTCTTTAGAAAGAGAGAATCACACATATGGTGACTTTTAGTAGTGGACAACACTCTAGCTAGATTGATTTCATCCTCTTGAGAAGAGAAGATAGGCATCTGTGCCTAGATTGTAAGGTGATACCTGGGGAGAGTGTTGTACCTCAGCATAAGCTGGTGGTTGCTGACTTTTGCTTTCAGATTCGTGTCCAGCAGGATAAGCATGCCAAAGTCGCTAGAACGAAGTGGTGGAAGTTCAAGGGGGAGGTAGCTCAGGCGTTCAAGGAGAGGGTCATTGAGGAGGGCCCTTGGGAGGAAGGAGGGGATGCGGACAATGTGTGGATGAAGATGGCGACTTGCATTCGTAAGGTGGCCTCGGAGGAGTTTGGAGTGTCCAGGGGAAGGAGAAGCAAAGATAAGGATACCTAATGGTGGGATGATGATGTCCAGAAGGCGATTAAAGAGAAGAAAGATTGCTTTAGACGCCTATACCAGGATAGGAGTGCAGACAACATACATAAGTACAAGATAGCGAAGAAGGCCACAAAGCAAGTAGTCAGTGAAGCAAGGGGTCGGGCCTATGAGGACATCTACCAACGGTTAGGCACAAAGGAAGGCGAAAGGGACATCTATAAGATGGCAAAGATCTAAGAGAGGAAGATGATGGATATTGGCCAAGTCAAATGCATCAAGGACGGAGCAGACCAACTCCTAGTAAAGGATGAGGAGATTAAGCATAGATGATGGGAGTATTTCGACAAGCTGTTTAATGGGGAGAATGAGAGTTCTACCATTGACTGGACGACTCATTTGATGAGGCCAACATGTGTTTTGTGCAGCAAATTCAGGACTCTAGGGTGAAGGAGGCTTTAAAAAGGATGAAAGGAGGCAAGGCGATGGGCCCTGATTGTATCCCCATTGAGGTGTGGAAAGGCCTTGAGGACATAGCGATAGTATGGCTAACCAAGCTTTTCAACCTCATTTTTGGGCAAACAAGATGCCCGAAGAATGGAAACGGAGTATATTAGTACCAATCTTCAAGAACAAGGTGAATGTTCAGAGTTGTACTAATTACCATGGAATTAAGCTGATGAGCCATACAAAGAAGCTATGGGAGAGAGTCATTGAGCACTGCTTAAGAAGAATGACAAGCGTGACCAAAACTCAATTTGGTTTCATGCCTGGGAAGTCGACCATGGAAGTCATTTTCTTGGTACGACAACTTATGGAGAGATAAAGGGAGCAAAAAAGGACTTGCATATGGTGTCATTGACTTGGAGAAGGCCTATGATAAGATACCGCGGAATTTCATGTGATGGGCCTCGGAGAAACACAAAGTCCCAACAAAGTACATTACCCTCATCAAGGACATGTACGATAATGTTGTGACAAGTGTTCGAACAAGTGATGGTGACATTGATGACTTCCCTATTAAGATAGGACTGCATCAGGTGTCCGCTTTGAGCCCTTATCTTTTTGACTTGGTGATGGATGAGGTCACAAGAGATATACAAGGAGACATCCCATGGTGTATGCTCTTTGCGGCGATGTGGTGCTAGTTGACGATAGTCGGATGGGGTAAATAGGAAGCTAGAGTTATGGAGACAAACCTTGGAATCGAAAGGGTTTAGGCTTAGTAGAACTAAAACTGAGTACATGATGTACGGTTTCAGTACTATTAGGTGTGGGGAGGAGGTTAGCCTTGATGGGCAGGTGGTGCCTCAAAAGGACACCTTTCGATATTTGGGGTCAATGTTGCAGGAGGATGAGGGTATTGATGAAGATGTGAACTATCGAATCAAAGCCAGATGGATGAAGTGACGTCAAGCTTTTGGCATTCTCTGTGACAAGAGAGTGCCACAAAAGCTAAAAGGCAAGTTCTACAGGATAACGGTTCGACCCGCAATGTTGTATGGCGTTGAGTGTTGGCCGACTAAAAGGCGACATGTTCAACAGTTAGGTGTGGCGGAGATGCGTATGTTGAGATGGATGTGTGACCACACGAGGAAGGATCGAGTACGGAATGATGATATACGAGATAGAGTTAGGGTAGCACCAATTGAAGAGAACCTTGTCCAACATCGTTTGAGATGGTTTGGGCATATTCAGCGCATGCCTCCAGAAGCTCCAGTGCATAGCGGACAGCTAAATCGTGCGGAGAATGTCAAAAGAGATCGGGGTAGACCGAATTTGACATGGAAGGAGTCCATTAAGAGAGACTTGAAAGATTGGAGTATCACCAAAGAACTAGCTATGGACAGGGGTACGTGGAAGCTTGCTATCCATGTGCGAGAGCCATGAGTTGGTTGCGAGATCTTATGGGTTTCACCTCTAGCCTACCCCAACTTGTTTCGAACTACAGGCTTTGTTGTCGTTGTCATTGTCGTCGTCGTCCTCGTCGTCGTCGTCGTCGTCGTCGTTGTTGTTGTTGTTGTTCACTCATTTCCGTCCTATACAATCTATACCTGCTAATAAAGTACGGAGTGCTTCTGCCCGTCCGACGTCCGTTACACGTTTTACCAAAAAGCCCATGTTGTTTTCTTTAAGCAGCCCGCGGTTCAACATTAAGTGCTCTTTATGTGTTGGGCTTCGGCCCAACTTCTGTATCCGCTATCTCGCGTGCATAGGCGCTGGTTACTATTCCGCGCTCAGCTACAATAGGCCCAGTTCGCTATGTTTTCAGCTCGTTTAGGCCCCTGGCTTTATTATTTACAGAGAATATATTAAACATGATCATGCTATAATTTTGCAACCATAACTCAGATTAAAATAATTTGTATATGTAATTTGATCGAAAAAGTGCATAGTTTCCAACCGTGCTATTGTTTGTTCCTGTTAACCACTTTAAAATTCTGTTTAGGACATAACCTTAATTAAACTAAGTAATGTTATGATGTATTTTAAAAAATGCTAACACATAATATAACCTTGATATATATGAAGTATTTCAGGAGGGCCTATATGCATGGGACGGAGTATGAATGATCGGTTTCAATGGGCATATAGGAGTAATAAACAAAGGAGAAAAATAAAATGTGTGATCAGTGGGGATAAAAAAAGGGGAGATTTAGAAAAAATATGAAGGAGAGAATAATGCAAAGGAATTAGTATTAATATCAAGGGCGTGGCATGCATGCAACGCAATAATGAAAAGGAATTAATACCGAGGGGCGTAGGAGGGAATTAATAATGGCATATACGTATTGTTTATATCAAAAAATATAAAACATGTTAGGTTGGTCATAGTGGGAGTAACATAGGTAGTAACATAGATACCACATAAGCAAAAATGTTGATGTGGCAAGTAGTTAATGAGGAGAGGGGCAAATAGAGTAACCTAATATGTTACCATCACATAGCGCTTTCCAATGCAAAATGAGTCTACAAGACAATAAATGAACATGTGTATATTACTACACATATGACACTTCCCACTATAAGAGTAGTAACATAGAGTAGTAACATATGCATGTTACTACTCTAAGTTACTCCCCACTATGACCAGCCTTATATTTGTGAACGGAGGTAGTAACATTTAGCTTAACGAGACGTGTGGCGGCCCCTTGACTAATCATAAAATACAGATTTCATTCCTAAACTCTAAAACCATACAAATTACTACCATAAAATACAGGTCTGTTTCTAAACTCTAAAACCATACAGTTGCCAGGACCTCACAAGGATGAGGACAGCATGGCTCGCAGACGGAGGAAGAATTTTTGACTACTCCCTCCGGTTGGGTTTATAAGTTTCAGGAGCCTGACCGGCTCAGCAAATAATCATTAGTTACAACACATTTTTGGCAGGCACATTTATGGCGCTGCTATGCACTCGAAGGCACATTCAACCATTCACAACAAGAAAAATGAACTGTGACATGACACTCTCTAATATAGACTCGAATGAAAACAACACCAAAATGTTTGCGGTGGTCCTCTATTTATTGGCACCATATCTGTCTGGCTGATAGCAGCGTCCTTCTTGCCTCATCTGCATACAAGAAACAGTAATCAGCTTCGCTGCGATCGAAAATGGAGTGTTATGGTGCTGCTAGAAGGAGGGTGCGAGAGGGCCGGCCGGGGCCTTTTTGCCCACGGCCGGGCAAGAGGGAAGGGATTTCCTTCTTAATTCTTACTTGATTAGATTGATACATCTCCTCTCTTTATATAGAGAGGTTTACTTGACTCCCAAACAAGGCTTACTTGACACCTAAGCAAGCGACCCTTATCTCTAATTAACCCTAAGACTAACGGGCCCATTAGGCCCATTACGTAGTCTTAACACTACACCCCACCTGGACATGCAGCTTGTCCTCGAGCTGCAGCCTAACCAACTTATAACCATGACACGACGCAACACAAACCTAACACCTAAAAACATGCCTTTTACATCTCGGCATGTTTTATTATTCTCAACCTGAAATGAAGTAGGACGCTTTATTTTGGACCCCTTAACAAAAGGTGGACACCATCCGCACGTCAGACGTGCATGTGTACAGCCACCCGGATCCCATGGACACCACCTGGACAAAAGGAGTGCATGTGTATGACCACCTGGAAGTGGTCGCAAGAGTGACCACCAGAGGCGCCCTCGCGGCGGCCGGTGGCGGAATGCAGTGCTGCTACGCGGTGCGCTGCTGTCGGTGACACCACGCCTTCTCCCTACCAGACGGCTGTTGGTCTGCACCGCACAGGGAAAAGTGGATGGCTTGCGATGGAGAAGGACGAGGAGGGGTGCGCCCCCCCAACCGTCGATGTCGCAGACTTTGAGGTCGTTGCCCGCGGGGAAAACAGCATGCCCGCCGCCCGTGGGGGAAACCGCATGCCCAAGATCCCCGTCGCAACAGATGAGATCGAGGTCCTTTGTGCAGCGAAGGGCAACTTGGAGGAGCGGCAGCTGCAGACCACGCATCTCCCGCACACGCTGACGCGCTAGGAGGCCGCGCGCAGCAGCCTGTAGCCTCATCGCCGCCAACACGTGGCGGGTAGCGATCCAAGACGGAAGCGGTGACGGCGACGGCGGGGACTGGACTTGGTGGAGCGAGACTCCCACCGGCGCGGTCGATGCGGGGCCGGAGCTGACTGGCTGGCGGTGGCTGCTGCAGCTGCAGCAGCTGCTGCGGAGCGCCAGGAGCGGCGGCTGCCACTGCAGCCAGGGCTGGGCGGTGGTGGCGATGGATGGCAGCTGCGACGGCTGCTGCAATGGCCCGACGAGCGCGGCGAAGGCCGCCTGGTGCGGCGGCTGCCATGGCAGCCACG
>NC_041381.1:337536075-337675803 GCF_002162155.2 Triticum dicoccoides | reverse complement strand
GCCCCTGGATGCGGCGAGTACCACGGCAGGGCCGGCGGCCCGGTGGCGGCGGTCGGCAGCAGGGGTGGCGGCGGCCCGTAGGGGCTGGCCAGGTACAGCCGGATCCCCTGGACGGCTGTGACGAGGTCGTTGAGGACCCCGGTGATCTCCTCCGAGGTGTAGGCGGCTGCCGGTGGTGCGGTGGAGGGCGCCGGCATCTGGGCGGTGGCGGCGCCGAAGGATGCGACCAGCGACGCGGACAGGGAGGGCAGCGGCGCGGTGGTGACGGTCGGCAGCGGAAGCGATGGGGTGGGCGGCGGCGAAGACATGATCGGAACTGAGCTACCTGATAAAAAATTGTTATGGTGCTGCTAGAAGGAGGACGCGAAGGGCCGGCCGGGGGCCTTTTTGCCCACGGCCGGGCAAGAGGGAAGGGATTTCCTTCTTAATTCTTGCTTGATTAGATTGATACATCTCCTCTCTTTATATAAAGAGGTTTACTTGACTCCCAAGCAAGGCTTACTTGACCCCTAAGTAAGCGACCCTTATCTCTAATTAACCCTAAGATTAATGGGCCCATTAGGCCCATTACGTAGTCTTAACATGGAGAGAAGATAAAACAGAGAGCATAAAACATCCTCCAAGAAGGCTGTTGAATTTCAACCTCTAAATGGATGTTTACACTTTTGACATTACAGGTGGTTTGGGACACAAGAAATATCCTACTCCCTCCGTTTCTAAATATAAGCATTTTTAAAGATTTCAATACGGACTACATACGGATGTATATAGACGTATTTTAGAGTGTAGATTCACTCATTTTGCTCCGTATGTAGTCTGTATTAGAATCTCTAAAAAGGCGGAGGGAGTAGTTACTTATGCAACGAAATATCAACAAATCAATAACCAATCCCACAAAACAGAGAAGCTGATAAAGATTCATGTGACAGACCTGCGATGCTTGCAGCAGAAAAATTGGCAGGTATGTTAGCTTCAGATTCAACGGACGCCTTTGCTACAGCAATCCCAACTGCAACACTTTGCATAATATCCAATCCCCCACATAGAGATGAAAGGAACCCACCAACCAAACAATCACCCGCGCCTGTGAGGCTGACCACAGAGGCAGATGTTGCAGGTAAATGGAAAACACAAGTTCTGGAAGAACCTTCTCTAGACAAATTAACAGGCATGCTGGATAGAGAACATCCCTCCAATTTTTCAAGTAGCTGAGTTGAGAAAGGCGTCACTTTACACCTTTTCTGATCCTTCATGAAGTTGACGTGCTCTCTGCAACATATGAAAACACCATTCGAGCCAAGTGTCACCAGGAGAAGCTTGATGCCCTTTTCGAGAAGAAAAATCATTGCTGGGCTGAGCATTTCGAACAAATAATCTACAGATTCTGCTTTGTTGTTGCACTGCTCAAGTTTGACAAAGTTGTATTTCCCTGGAGTAGACAGTGCGTTTGCCATGGCAATAAGCTCAATCTCATTCGGGGAAGTGCAAGTTATCTGAATCATCATAGAAAATCAATAAGTAAACTTTAAATATAATGGGAAGAGAAGTGCATTTACCACGTAACTCTTGCCCGGACTCCCTAAAACTACTTGAACTACAAACCCATCCAACTACCAAAATGCGAAACCAAAACTTTGGTTGGTTGGTTAAACATCGGTGACTGCTGCCGTGTTGGAAACACCATCACTGACTTTTTTCTGAGTAGACAGCCACATCACTGATTTTTTTCTGAGTAGACAGCAACATCACCGAATTTTGCCATCTAGATATCAAAACAACACGGTCCCAAATCACCTTCGTCCGCTTTCTACATGTGTCCCTACTAGTTCAAAACGATACTCTCTCTCTCTCTCTCTCTCTCTCTCTCCTCTCTAATGGTATTTGTGGTTTACCTCTAAGACTCATATATACACACATTTCTTACCCATGAAATTTGAACAGTCATGCCGATCTGCACTTGTTCTAATGGTTGGAGGGTGCAAAGTAAACAGTTTTGGAATCAAGGGGGTGCTTTCTCGAATCAGCCAAGGGGATAATTCTTCCCATATACAAACTAAAAAATGCTTACTCAATCATTTGCACTCACATGTTCCGCAATTGGTGCGATTCTTGAACTTTTTACCACCGAGACAGGCTCAAATAACACAGGCACCCCTGATTCATATGCTACTGAAACAAATAACACAATATAGTGTTTATCACTAACTTTTGACCCTACTCCAAAAAATACGATAAGAAAAAAATAACACCGGTAATAATTGGGACATTCAAGTTAAACTTCTTGGGGGAAGCTCCTCAAAAAATATGTTAAGAAGGGAGATAGGAGTTCACAAGTATACTAAAAGGTAATGTAGTGCAACAACAATGCCTTTATATAAGAAAACAGTCACTCCATTTTAATACAGAGCGCATTTTGTTTGCACACAGATTAAGAAACATTTAAAGTAACTAGACCGGAGGATAAAAAGGACACCCTTCACATAAAAGTGCATGCAGGAATAGAGCTCGGGCATGTAGACACTTGAAGGCATGCAATGGAGAGAGATACTTAAGCTCATTGGAAGTTGGGTCACTTCATGGTACACCATGAGGGGGAAATGCATTAGAGGGCAGAATGAGTAACCAAAACATTCTGGTGGCTTACAAAAAATGCAGCTGGAAACTATGCGACCTGTAATTTGAAATGGAGAAAGTACTAAAGACCAAGATTTCAGTTGTCGACGACCCCATTTGACCCTAAATTTATCAAATTAGGTTTTGAATTTGAATTTTGAAAGAAAATATCAGTTAGCTTCAATACATCGAATAAGTGCAAATTTAGTTTGAAAAATCCCCACAAACTTCTGATAATCTTCGGTTACCACTGGTAACCATTATTCTTGGTCTCAAAACTGCCATTTGTTATGGTTAATAAAATTTACTCTATCCAGTATCCAACATACACATGCATACAAAAACTAAATAAGTTATCGCCTCCAGAAGATAATAAAAAGAGTAACAACTTACCTTTGCAAGCGGCTTGAAGTGACTCAGGAGATAAATTGGCATCAAGCATTAGTAGAGGTGCAGTGGAGATGCGGCGGTAGAACTGATATATCCAGCTAGGGGTAAGAAAAGTTTCCTGCCCCAAGAAAAAAGAGATAAATATAGTGGTAATTAGCAAACAGCCAAACACTAATGTTCAATGGAAGGAAACAGTACACATTTCGTTGAATAATTCTTACAACTGCTTGCACACTCGCGACACCAGCAAATAATTCTCCATTCCCATCAAATACATTTGATACTACTGGGGTTGTAATATCAGGAACCTGCAGTATTCCTACTTAAGTGCTGTGAGATAATGTTAGCTAATAGAAAATAACTAAAGATCATTTAAAGGGAAAAAAGAAAATGAAAAAACCTTGACAATTCATGAACAGCATTCACAGTGAAATGATAAATTAAGATGTTTCTATAAAGTTATTTCAAAAAAAAGATGTTTCTATAAAGAAGATGTCATATTATCACAAGAACAATTGAGACCCTCAAGTTGCTGCAAGAGAATTGAAGGTCTTGTCCTAAAAACTGCAAGGAGATCTTCGAAAGACTTAGTATTAGCCAAGTAGTTAATTTATTATCGCTTGATTGAGGCAATTATTTAACAGAATGATTTCTTCATTCAATATTAGGGCCCATCCCGAGCTTTCTCAACAAAACATTATTTTACTCCCTGCGCTGTTTCAGAAAGGATGCTCCAGAACCCGTGTTGTGTCTTTTTACAATTTGACCATCGCTAGCTTACTATCTACATATTTATACCGGATATACAAAGGTCACAATACTAAATTTGTTGTGGACAGAAGTTTCACAACATTATAATTTTATTCAATTATACACATAAAATTCCCCTAAAAAAATACTCCCTCCGATCCATATTACTAAAGGAGCATAAATTAATATGGATTGGAGTAGTCAAAATAATATATTGGAGACCAAGAAAAGAGCCGCATAATTTTCAAAAGAGCCAAGGGAGCAATACATAATTATCACAAACAAAGTTAACAGCCTGGTCTAAAGATCATTTCACTTATCATTTAGGTGTAGTCCAAACACATAGTTTAGTCAGTTAAAACTTTTTATTTAGCTGATTATAACCAAGTGCAATTTTTTTAATTCTTTAAAGTTCACAGAAAACCCATAGAACTTTATTTTGCCTCAAAGGGGTTACATTCAGTTATCAACAAATAGGAAGGTAACTCACATGTTATGTACTCTTAATTTGCAGCATTTAACCAGTTTGTACCCTTTGATAGATTGCACAATATCTGACATATTGCTTACATGCTCAATACAGTATGTTGTAGTGAGATGGGTACATGTGAAAGTGCATTTAGTCCCCCTATTAACTTTTGGTTATTAATGACAAGACAATTAAGAGGACTATTGGTTTATCAAGTTCAGTTCAGGACTTGGTTCATTTTGATGTGAAAACATCAACAGTGACCCCTATTTTTTGCCCTGACAAGTGGTTGTTTCTTTACGCTCTTGGTTTGTAATTTCTAGTTTTTTTAGTGGATCCATGATTCAGATTGAGTTTAAGGACAATTGTACTATCAAGAGGAGTGCAAGCAAATAGCTAGGGATGAATCATATCTCAAGATCCACAACAAAATCCCCAAGTTTTCCACTCCAAACACTTCATTCCTCCAACTTTCCTACGTCCCGATACCTCCGAGTATTCCTACTTGGTACTACCAAGCCAGTGAGTTGTAAGTGATGCTGATGGGCAAACTCAGTTCTCTAAGTGTTTCCAGGACAATCGAGATTTTTTCCGGGTACCACTGAGCTTTTGTCCTACCAAGTGTATCTCTGTTAGCTCTGGTATCTCCGAGCTTAACCTTGTCTAGCAATTACGAGCACCTCTCATTTGCTTAAGGCACAGCGTCTCGGTATAGGTCCGGTATTTCCAAGCCAAATCTTTCTGGCATTTCCAAGCTGAGACTTGGCCGTTTCTGCACCATTCCATTCCAGGGCTTCCTCTATTGACCCCGGCACTTCCGAGAATTATCATTTCCGTACCTCTGACCAAGTTGATCCTTCATGCAGAAATGAACTACTCCACTGTCCAGTACTTCTGTGTCTTTTGCATTCGGTACCCCCAGGTATTTGGATTTTCAAGAGGGTTAGTCGACAGCCAGTACTTCCGAGTGCCAGGCACCTCCAAGTAAAGTCATTTTTCGCACCTCGCCGTTCAAATTTTGAACAAGTCCAGTACTGCCAGGTTTTCTGTTTGGTGCTACTGAGCAAGTTGTACGCTATTGTGCAACGGTCGGATTTCTGCTTTTTTCTATACTCCCTCCGTTTTTGTATGCAAGGCCATTATCTCGTTTTTCAGATACCAAGAAAACAAAACCAACTAAGAAATAGCAGGATTAACTGTGTGGAAAACCTCTCGTGTTCTGGGCTAATTAAACATGTGCATGTGGTGCCTCTTTCTCTATGGCTGCATGCAACGTTTGCATTAGTAAGCACCATCATACAAGGCAAAAATCAAATCAATTCTTCTCGGGAAGAGATAGTGGTATTATATAGATGCAAATTGCATTTTGATAGTGGCCTTGTAGTTAAAACCAGAGGGAGTAATACAGACGCCCACACCACTGAGTGGGCAATCATTTTTTGAGCGAGTTTCAGAGGGTTTGAAGGCAGAACTCCACCACCTCTTGGACCCCTTAGTGCTCCATCTCTCTTTGCTCCATCATTTGATTCTTAGTGAGAGAGACCCTATGGATTCTTGAGAGAGTTGAAAGAAGATCTTTTGAGTTCATGCAAGTGACTGCCCTTTGCTTGTTACTCTTGGAGGGTGTGCGCCTCCTAGACGATTAGGAGTCACCTGATAGCCTTCAAGGTGTGAAGGAATCAAGAGTTTGTAGAAGGCCTAGTGATTGCCTTCTCCGTGAAGATCAACCCCGGGTTAGGCTTTGACCTTCGTAGTATCAAGCCATGGTGACATAGGTGGCAAGAGACTTCGTGGGACCTTAGTGGTCGACCTTGCCGAGGCCTTGGTGTGGCTTAGGAATTTGTGTTTGAACCTTTACCAACGAGGAGTAGGATTGCATCAACAATCTGAACCTCAAGAAACCATCGTTGTGTTTGATGTGTTTGCAATATCTTTTCCCTTACACCTAGTTACTTGCAATTTTCGGTTCCACACTCTTATCTTGTGGTAGACTTGTTGTGTAGGCTCCCCTAGGCAACCTTGGTAGAGAAGTTTTAACTTGATCGCTTAAATTGCGCGTAGATTTTATAAGGTCTATTCACCCCCTTCTAGACCATAAACTCGACCCTACAACACGACTAACACAGAATTTGGCATAGGGTGGTTGTGAGCTATTTGATCACCGCGGTGGGGCGGGCGCGGGGGTGCTTTTCTAGTCCCACTGTAGAGTTTTAATTTTGGTTTGTACCAAACTGTAGTTAGAGTTTTAATTTTGGTTTGTACCAAACTGTAGGCCTGTACCATTGCATCACAAATAAGCACAGAGCAAATTGCCAAACAGCATTAAGCCAGTGGAGAACCAGGAACTAATTGTAAAGGAAAATATTCAACATATTAGCAACATACAAAATAAACATTACAACTGGGTTTACCAACACCCTGAAAATGCATACAAATATATGATGTGATATCACGATCAGTACGGAAAGATAGATAACTTCACACTTACCATCTGTACATAGTCCAGCTAACTTCCAGTACTTCAATAGAAAATTCCCTTTAACAGAATTAATGAAAATTATTGGATCAAATTTTAACTCAAGGCAGGAAAAAGGAAGAGTATTCTGACATGAGTACATTTATTTATTAGAAAAACTAGGTCAACATAAGTACGTTATACCTGCCATATCATCTCCAATGGCACTAATCATGAGTGGTTGAGTCCCAAGCTTAGCCATGCACTCAGCAATATTTCTAGCTACTCCCCCACCGATGTACTTAACCTATGAAGTTCAAATACATCATCAAATGGTATTGGCTCAAACTTTTCTTGTTATATGACCGAAATAATGCAAGCTCGCAAGCTATATGCCTCGACCTAAGGATGAATAACATGCATATAATATCAACCAAAATAGATAGGAGTTCAAAATAATTACACATAAACAATAACAAGGATGAAGTCTTTTACTAATAAAAGATCAAATATGACAGAACATGTAGTTTTTATGGACTAAGTGTTGGAATTTGCTAGTGGGCTTTTGGCCCAAAGCCCAACTAAAATTCTGAAATTCTCTTGGCCCATTCATGCACACATGTGAGTGGAGTGAGTGAGGCTAAAGTTTAGTCCCACCTCATAAGTTGAGAGAGAGTTGCACCTCTTTATAAGGTGAGCTCTTCTACCACTTGTATGAGCATGAGAAGAGGAGACCTACACGCGCGCGCCTCCTCCTCGCTCGCCTCGTCACGACGCGCCGCGGGTTGCGGGATTGAGCCGAGCCGAGGACAGAGCTATGCACGTTGTCTATATTTTTGCTGCTCGGGAAAAATTAATGAGTCATTAATTAATAGTTAACGGACGTGTTAATTACTGAACCGTTTCCGATTCTTTTGGATCGTGACGACTCGGACGTGGGGTTTACTCCCACGACCTACCCGGCCCGCACTATATAGTCAGGCAGACGTCTACCCTAGCCGTTGCCGCTTCATATGGTTTCTCACCACCGTTCCAGATCATTGCGCCGCCAAGCAAGTCTTATCCATCACTCCTTTCGGCGTGCACCGGGAGAAGAGACAGCAGGCCTCCGGAACCCCGCCTCTCGTGATCCTGTACGGGAGAGGGGCGATCAGGTTTTTGGGGAGGGCACTCGCGCGACTCCTGGCAGCGACGACTTCGCGAACGACGACTTCTTCCCCAACCTCGGCAACCTCATCCTCGACGACATGGGCGACAACGTCAACGCAGGCGGTGCTGCTCCCGCTGCACCGTATGTGATTCTATCTTTGCTGTTCGAGATCGTGGTAGAATTCATGTTTCTAGTATGTGCCCTAGATGTGATCTGTTCATCTGCTATGCTAGTTCGCATGATTAGTTCAATCTCTGCTACTGTAGTCATGATTTATCTTCTGTTTATTCGGATTAAATCTCGTAGTAATTTGCTCATATTTCCAACAATCCAAAAACCTGATTATAGGCAATTTGCTCCGAGTGGTTTTGCTGCGCATCTGAAGCCGCCTGCCTTTAAGGGGGCGCAATATAAGAGGTGGCGCACGAGAGCAGTCTACTAGTTTCAGACCATGGGCTGCTATGACGCCACCAAGGGCAAGCCTAAGGGCGATCTTAATCCAGCACAGCTGGAAACTTTTGAGAAGATCGATACTCTCTTTAAAGGCGCTCTTCTGGGTGTTCTTGATGACTCCATTGTGGACTCGTATATGTCGTTTGACAACGGCAAGGACATGTGGGCTGCGCTCGAGGCCAAGTTTGGTGCCTCGGACGCCGGCAGCGAGTTGTACGTCATGGAGCAATTTTATGACTAGAAGATGACTGATGAGCGCTCTGTTGTACAGCAGGCTCATGAGATACAGTCGCTCGTAAAAGAACTTGAGTACCTCAAGTGTGTGTTGCTAGACAAATTTGTTGCCGGAGGCATCATTGCCAAGCTTCCACCTTCGTGGAACAATTTTGCTACTTCCCTGAAACACAAGAGACAAGAGTTTTCCGTTGCGGATCTCATTGGTACTCTTGATGTTGAAGAGAAGGCGAGAGCAAAGGACACACGTGCTCGAGTTGCTGAGGGAGCTTCTAGTGCCCACATGGTACAGA
The DNA here is from genome assembly GCF_002162155.2 of Triticum dicoccoides. Lineage (NCBI taxonomy): Eukaryota > Viridiplantae > Streptophyta > Magnoliopsida > Poales > Poaceae > Triticum > Triticum dicoccoides. The sequence goes on along the minus strand of NC_041381.1, from coordinate 337,666,996 downwards.
AGAACTTCCAGCCCAACAAGTTCAAAAACAACAAGAACAAAACTCAGGGCAAAGGCAAGTTTGATACAAAGAACAAGCCATCGCATTCTACCAACTTCAAAAAGAATTCTCACAAGAAGGGGAAGGGACTTTGCCATGTCTGCGGTGATCCTAATCACTGGGCTCCGAAGTGTCCTAACCGCTTTGAGGAGCGCGAACATGAGAAGAGCGGCAAGTCCGCTAATGTTGTCATCGGTGATACTGATATGAAGGAATCTGGGTACGGTATTCTTCCTACCATCCTTTCAGTATTTCAATCTCCTGATTGGTTAATTGACACCGGTGCCAATGTACACGTTTGTGCTGACGCCTCAATGTTTTCTTCTTACCAGGTCACAGGGACTTCTCCCGTGTTGATGGGGAACGGGTCACATGCCATCGTTCGAGGTGTCGGTACGGTCGATCTGATGTTCACTTCCGGCAAGACCGTGCGTCTGAAGAACGTTCATCATGTGTCTTCCATCAATAAAAATCTCGTTAGCGGTTCCCGTTTATGTCGAGATGGTTTTAAGTTGGTTTTTGAGTCCAATAAAGTTGTAATTTCCAAGTGTGGACAATTTGTTGGAAAAGGCTATGAGTGCGGAGGCTTGCTCCGCCTATCTTTGTCAGATATTTGCACTAAAGTAATTAATAATGTTTGCCACAATAATGAGTCGGATATTGGGCATTCACGACTTTGTCATATTAACTTTGGTTGCATGACGCGGCTAGCCAATATGAATTTAATTCCGAAAATCCCTACTGTCAAAGGCTCCAGGTGCCAAGTATGTGTGCAAGCTAAGCAACCTCGGAAGTCCCATAAGACTGCAGAGGCAAGAGACTTGGCACCACTAGAGCTTATACATTCTGATCTTTGTGAGATGAATGGCGTGTTGACGAAAGGTGGAAAGAGATATTTCATGACGTTGATTGACGACTCCACTAGATATTGTTATGTATATCTTCTGAAATCAAAAGATGAGGCTTTAACTTTCTTCAAAAACTATAAAGCTGAAGCGGAGAACCAACTTGACCGGAAAATTAAACGGCTAAGGTCCGATCGTGGTGGAGAGTATTTTTCCAACGAATTTGACTTGTTTTGTGCGGAACATGGTATAATCCATGAGAGGACGCCTCCCTACTCACCTCGGTCTAATGGGGTGGCCGAAAGAAAGAACCGAACTCTAACTGATTTGGTTAACGCCATGTTAGACACATCGGGTCTTTCCAAGGAATGGTGGGGGAGGCGCTAATGACTGCATGTCATGTCCTAAACCGAGTTCCCACAAAGCATAAGACCATGACTCCATTTGAGGAATGGGAAAGGAAAAGGTTAAAACTCTCTTACCTACGTTCTTGGGGTTGTCTGGCGAAAGTCAATATACCAATTCCCAAGAAGCGCAAGCTTGGACCAAAAACCATGGATTGTGTTCTTCTGGGCTATGCTTTTCATAGCATTGGCTATAGATTTTTGATAATAAAATCTGAGGTATCCGACATGCATGTTGGTACGATTATGGAGTCTAATGATGCAACTTTCTTTGAGGACATATTTCCTATGAAGGATATGTCGAGTTCATCAAATCAGGAGATACCTACTCCATCTAGTGAGGAACTCACTGTAATTCCTGAACCCACCATTGCGATGGAACACATTGAGAATCCTGTTGAGGGTGACAATGAAACTCCTGTAAGGAGTAAGAGACAGAGGACTGCAAAGTCCTTTGGTGATGATTTCATTGCGTATCTTGTGGATGACACACCCAAGACTATTTCAGAAGCCTATGCATCTCCTGATGCTGACTACTGGAAGGAAGCTGTTCATAGCAAGATGGATTCCATCTTAGCTAACGGAACCTGGGAGATCATTGACCGTCCTTATGGGTGCAAACCTGTAGGATGTAAGTGGGTGTTCAAGAAGAAGCTTAGACCTGATGGTACGACTGAAAAGTACAAGGCACGGCTTGTGGCTAAGAGTTATACCCAGAAAGAAGGTGAAGACTTCTTTGATACTTACTCACCCGTGGCTAGACTAACCACCATTCGGGTGCTACTATCACTGGCTGCATCGCATGGTCTTCTCGTTCATCAAATGGACATTAAGACGGCTTTCCTCAATGGAGAGTTGAAGAAGGAAATTTACATGGATCAGCTAGATGGTTTTGTATGTTAGACCTTTCAGCCTGAGCATTGATAGATGTGGATGACACTAGGAGAGTTGGGACAATTTTCGTTGGTTTATTTCTCACACAATGCCATACCAAGACTTAGGGGGAGAATGATGGATAAGTCTGTGTACTAGGGTCCTTGTGGGGCTGCAGCACATGGTCCTTGTGGCAGTTAGGAGGATAAAGTCCTGGACCATCAAGGACTGGCTGTTAGGATAGAGTTCTGTTCTTGACCATCAAGGACTGTCAGTTAGCATCTTAGACTAGCATCTTAGACTAGCATCTTAGACTGGCATCTTAGCAGCATCTTAGCATATGCCTTGGCTGGCTAGCAGCCTATAAATATGTATCCCCAACCCCTCAGGTTGGTATGGCATTGTGTGAGAAATAAACCAACGAAAATTGTCCCAACTCTCCTAGTGTCATCCACATCTATCAATGCTCAGGCTGAAAGGTCTAACAAGTGGTATCAGAGCCTCGTTAACCTGCACCCTGAGCATTTCCTGTGAGCAGCCCAAGTCGGTAGCAGCAGCTGCTCCGTCTGCCTCTGGTTACCTTCCTCCCTCCGGACTGTCGAGCAGCAGCTCGTCTTCATCAGCCTCCTCTTCACACAACAGCCCCCCTGCAGCGAGCCATGTCTGCAGGTCGCTCTCAGCACACGGCTACCTCGAGCATGCGGCGCCGGCAAGAGGCCGAGCGCGCCGTGGCAGAGGAGCGTGAGCGAGCGGCTGTAGCAGCGGCTGCTGCGGCGGCAAGAGTGTCGAGGCTGGCTGCAGCGGAGCTGGCAGCAGCCAGAGCGGAGGTAGAAGCAGCCAGGGCGGAGGTAGAAGCAGCAGCAGCAGCAGAAGCAGCCCGTGAGGCTACGGCGGATGCCAAGGCACTCCGCGGCAGCCCCGGCAGCTCCAGCAGCTCCGCGCCTGCGGACGACGGCGCCGACGCAGATCGCGCCAAAGTGGCGCAGGAGCGGACGGCGCAGTGGGCAGCCGAGCACGCCCGCGCTCCAGGTGGAGGCGCGCACCGCGACGGCGGCTGCAACGACCAGGACCGCGGCCTCTACGAGGTCCGGACTGTGGTCAGGGATGTTGGTTCCAGTGTTGGGTGGCCTACCCTCACTAAAACCAACTACGTCGAGTGGGCCGGGATCATGAAGGTCAGGCTCCAGGTGCGGCGCATGTGGGAGGCAGTCCAGGACAGCAACGTCGACCACCTAGAGGATCGACGGGCGCTGGACACCCTCATCGCCGCAGTCCCGCCCGAGATGCAGTTCTCGCTTTCCAACAAGCGGACTGCCAAGGAGGCTTGGGACGCCATCGCCGCAGCACGCATCGGCAGCGACCGTGCTCGCAAGTCCACCCTGCAGGCACTTCGTAAGGAGTGGGAGAACCTGGGCTTCAAGCCAGGTGAGGACGTTGATGACTTTGCTCTCCGTCTCAACACTCTGCTGCAGAAGATGGTGAAGTTTGGCGATGCCACCTACACCGAGGAGAGAGCTGTCGAGAAGCTTTTTCGGTGCATTCCCGAGAAGTACAAGCAGATGGCTCGCTCGATCGAGTCGTTGCTGGACCTCTCCACGATGACGATCGAGGAGGCGATAGGTCGACTCAAGGTCGTCGACACCGACGAGCCACAGCCCCCCTCGGGGCCCGTCACCACCGGCGGGAAGCTGCTCCTAACTCGGGAGCAGTGGGATCCTAGCCTTGGTGACAAGAAGAAGGGGGAGCCTTCCTCCTCGACGGGCGGCCGCAAGCGTGGCAAGCAGCGTAAGGCGCGAAGAGGCCCCCCGGGCAGGGCACAAGGACGTGCCGAAGGTGACGCCCGCGGAGGCGCCAAGGACGGCGCCGCTGGCAAGCCCAGGCCGGCACAAGACAACAGTTGCCACAACTGTGGCCGGTTTGGCCATTGGGCCAATGAGTGTCGGCAACCACGACAAGGCCAGGCTCACGTCGCACAGGCGAAGGAGGAGACGGCTCTGTTCATGGCGCATGCAAGCATTGAGCTACCCTCGGCGACTCCAGTCGCAAAGGCTTTCATCCACCTCGATGAGCCAAAAGCACACGCTCTTCTCGGCGATGGCTCCGGGAAGGACAAGGCTATGGGGTGGTGCCTCGACACCGGCGCCACCCACCACATGACCGGTCGAAGGGAATTCTTCGCCGAGCTCGACTCCGATGCGCGAGGCTCCGTCAAGTTCGGGGATGCCTCCGCTGTGGAGATAAAGGGCGTCGGCTCCGTCATCTTCACCACCAAGATGGGAGAGCACCGGCTGCTCACCGGTGTCTACTACATCCCCGCGCTAAGGAATTCCATCATCAGCTTGGGACAGCTGGATGAGAACGGCTCACGCGTGCTGATTGAGCATGGGGTCCTACGCATCTGGGATCGCCAGCGTCGCCTTCTCGCCAAGGTGCCCAGAGGTGAAAATCGACTCTACGTCCTTGATGTGCAGGTGGCACAACCGGTCTGTCTCGCTGTCCGTCGAGACGACGAGGCGTGGCGGTGGCATGAGCGCTTTGGGCACCTTCACTTTGAGGCCCTGAAGCGTCTAAGTGCCAAGGAGATGGTGCGAGGCCTGCCATGCCTCGACCATGTGGAGCAGTTCTGCGACATCTGCGTACTGACAAAGCAGAGACGACTCCCCTTTCCCCAACAGGCGAGTTTTCGGGCTAAGGAGAAGCTGGAGCTCGTGCACGGAGACCTGTGCGGCCCGGTGACGCCAGCCACACCAGGAGGTCGACGCTACTTCCTGCTGCTCGTCGACGATCTCTCCCGCTACATGTGGGTGATGATCCTCGGCAGTAAGGGAGAAGCGGCGGACGCCATCAGGCGCGCGCAGGTTGGTGTGGAGGCGGAGAGCGGCCGCAAATTGCGCGTGTTGCGCACTGACAACGGCGGCGAGTTCACGGCGGCTGAATTCGCGTCGTACTGCGCCGATGAGGGCATCCAGCGCCACTACTCCGCGCCGTACAGCCCGCAGCAAAACAGCGTCGTCGAGCGGCGCAACCAGACGGTTGTGGGGATGGCTCGGGCTCTCCTCAAGCAGAGAGGGATGCCGGCTGTCTTCTGGGGAGAGGCGGTGCTAACGGCCGTCTACATCCTCAACCGCTCTCCTACTAAGGCACTCGACGGCAGAACTCCGTATGAGGCCTGGCATGGGCGGAAGCCGGCGGTCTCTCATTTGCGGGTCTTTGGCTGCCTTGCGTTCGCCAAGGAGCTCGGCCACATCGGCAAGCTCGACTCCGGGAGTCTTCATCGGCTACGCGGAGGGCTCAAAGGCCTACCGCATCCTCGACCCAAAGACACAACGTGTGCGCACAGCGCGAGACGTCGTGTTCAACGAAGGGCGAGGGTGGCAATGGGACAAGGCGGTGGACGACGGCTCGACGCCGACGTATGACGACTTCATTGTCGAGTACGCTCACTTCAAGGAAGCTGGGGGAGCAAGCAGCTCCTCTTCACCGGGCACGTCTACCCCGGCCCCCAAAACTACATCGACTCCGGCGCCTGCTACACCGACGACACCACAACCAGCGACGCCGCATACTCCAGCCCCGGCGGTCGCCACTCCGGGCTCGTCTTCATCAGCACCAGCTCACGCAGAGCACAACCCGATGAAGTTCGCTTCCCCGCTCACTCACGACGAGGAGCGGGTCGACGCATGGTATGGAGGCGAACCGCTGCGGTACCGTACGATGGATAATGTGCTCGGCGACCAGCCGGTGCCAGGACTGGTGCCACGTGACCTGGAGGCGCAGCTACAGCTCGTGTGTGAAGACGGCGAACCACGGTCCTTTGCAGAGGCCGAGAGAGACGCGGCATGGCGCGCCGCGATGAAGTTGGAGATGGATGCGGTCGAGCAAAACCGCACCTGGGAGCTTGCTGATCTCCCTCGAGGTCACCGCCCAATCACCCTTAAGTGGGTGTTCAAGCTGAAGAGGGATGGAGCCGGCGCCATCATCAAGCACAAGGCTCGTTTGGTGGCCCGAGGCTTCTTGCAGCAGGAAGGAGTCGACTTCGACGACGCTTTCGCTCCCGTGGCACGGATGGAGTCCGTGCGACTTCTCCTTGCGCTGGCTACCCAGGAGGGCTGGCGTGTCCACCACATGGACGTTAAGTCGGCATTCCTCAACGGCGACTTGAAGGAGGAAGTCTACGTGCATCAGCCACCGGGGTTTACGATTCCCGGCCAGGAGGGCAAGGTGCTCCGCCTGCGCAAGGCTCTCTATGGCCTGCGGCAGGCACCCAGGGCGTGGAACGCCAAGCTGGACTCCACGCTGAAGAAGATGGGTTTCGAGCAGAGCCCGCATGAGGCTGCCGTCTACCGACGGGGGAGTGGAGGAAATGCCCTGCTGGTGGGCGTCTACGTTGACGACCTGGTGATCACCGGCACCAAAGATGCAGAGGTGGCGGCGTTCAAGGAAGACATGAAGGCCACGTTCCAGATGAGTGACCTGGGGCTCCTCTCCTTCTATCTAGGGATTGAGGTGCACCAGGACCACTCCGGGATCGCGCTTCGACAGTCCGCCTACGCCAAGCGCGTCGTTGAGCTAGCTGGGCTCACCGACTGCCATCCAGCTCTCACTCCGATGGAGGAGAGGCTGAAACTAAGTCGCGACAGCACGACGGAGGAAGTGGATGCTACGCAGTACCGACGCCTTGTGGGGAGCCTTCGCTACCTCACTCACACACGGCCGGACTTGGCATTCTCCGTCGGCTATGTCAGTCGGTTCATGGAGCGACCAACGTCGGAACACCAGCAGGCAGTGAAGAGGATCGTCCGCTACATAGCAGGGACCCTCGACCACGGCCTCCATTACCCTAGGTGCCCTGGGGCGGCACACTTCGTCGGGTACAGCGACAGCGACCACGCCGGCGACATCGACACCAGCAAGAGCACGAGCGGGATCCTCCTCTTCCTCGGCAAGTGTCTCGTGAGCTGGCAATCAGTCAAGCAGCAGGTGGTGGCCCTGTCCAGCTGTGAGGCTGAGTACATAGCGGCCTCCACCGCCTGTACTCAGGCGCTCTGGCTTGCTCGACTGCTTGGTGATCTTCTCGTTCAAGACACCAGAACGGTGCAGCTCCTGGTGGACAGCAAGTCCGCCCTGGCCCTGGCAAAGAACCCCGTGTTCCACGAACGGAGCAAGCACATCCGACTGAGGTATCACTTCATCCGCAGCTGTGTGGAAGAAGGGAGCATCGAGGCGAGCTACATCAACACCAAGGATCAGCTCACAGACCTGCTCACCAAGCCCCTTGGGAGGGTCAAGTTCCTCGAACTTTGCTCCAGGATTGGGATGATTCAACTCTCCCACAAGACGACGTACAAGACTTAGGGGGAGAATGATGGATAAGTCTGTGTACTAGGGTCCTTGTGGGGCTGCAGCACATGGTCCTTGTGGCAGTTAGGAGGATAAAGTCCTGGACCATCAAGGACTGGCTGTTAGGATAGAGTTCTGTTCTTGACCATCAAGGACTGTCAGTTAGCATCTTAGACTAGCATCTTAGACTAGCATCTTAGACTGGCATCTTAGCAGCATCTTAGCATATGCCTTGGCTGGCTAGCAGCCTATAAATATGTATCCCCAACCCCTCAGGTTGGTATGGCATTGTGTGAGAAATAAACCAACGAAAATTGTCCCAACTCTCCTAGTGTCATCCACATCTATCAATGCTCAGGCTGAAAGGTCTAACATTGTAGTACCTGGTCAGGAAGGAAAGGTGTGCAAGTTATTAAAGTCTTTATATGGCCTTAAACAAGCTCCTAAGGAGTGGCATGAGAAGTTCGAAAGAACATTAACTGCTGCCGGCTTTGTAGTAAACGATGGTGACAAGTGTGTGTACTATCGCCATGGTGGGGGCGAAGGAGTTATTCTTTGTCTGTATGTCGACGACATATTGAACTTTGGAACCAAACTTGATTTAATCAAGGAGGTTAAGGATTTCTTATCTCGCTGTTTTGAGATGAAGGATCTAGGAGTAGCTGATATTATCTTAAACATCAAGCTGTTGAGAGATGAGAATGGTGGGATCACACTGCTTCAGTCTCACTATGTGGAAAAGGTCTTGAGTCGTTTTGGGTATAGTGACTGCACGCCTTCTCCAACTCCATATGATGCTAGTGTGTTGCTTCGAAAGAATAGAAGGATTGCTAGAGATCAACTGAGGTATTCTCAGATTATTGGCTCGCTTATGTATTTGGCGAGTGCCACGAGGCCTGACATCTCGTTTGCTGTGAGCAAGCTGAGTCGGTTTGTGTCAAAACCGGGAGATGATCATTGGCGTGCGCTTGAGAGAGTTATGCGCTACTTGAAGAGCACTGCGAGCTATGGGATTCACTACACCGGGTATCCAAGGGTACTGGAGGGTTATAGTGACTCGAACTGGATATATGATGCTGATGAGATTAAGGCCACAAGTGGTTATGTTTTTACACTTGGTGGTGGCGCTGTTTCCTGGAAGTTTTGCAAGCAGACCATCTTAACGAGGTCAACTATGAAAGCAGAACTCACAGCATTAGACACTGCCACTGTTGAAGCAGAGTGGCTTCGTGAGCTATTGGTGGACTTACCTATGGTTGAAAAACCAATACCCCCTATCCTGATGAACTGTGATAATCAAACTGTGATCGTCAAGATAAACAGTTCTAAGGACAATATGAAGTCCTCAAGGCATGTGAAGAGGAGACTAAAATCTGTCAGAAAATTGAGGAACCCCGGAGTTATTACGTTGGATTATATCCAAACAACGAAAAACTTGGCAGATCCCTTCACAAAGGGTTTATCACGTAATGTGATAGATAATGCATCAATGGGGATGGGCTTGAGACCCACTGCATGAGTTGTCCATAGTGGTAACCCACTCTATGTGATCGGAGATCCCGTGAAGTAGAAGTGGGAGACAAGCTGTTGGTCAGCTGAGAGGAAAGTATCCCTATTTTAATTATCCCACTCCGTGAAGATGCAATACTCTCCTGATCTGCATGGCAGGTTGATATTTATCTTAATGTGTTCCAAGTGGCTTATTTGAGTAAGCAGAGATATTGTCCTGCAGAGCATCTTCTAAGGAACACACCTATATGAATTTGACTGTTAATGTCGCAGTCTGTGAGAATTGGGTGTTCTCTAATAAATTCATGAAAGGCCCTGTAGTATGACGTATACGCTCCACCCGCGGGGAAGCCTTGCGGCAGCCCAGTATCGGTCAAGAATTTGTGTGAAACTAGTTTCGCGGAAAACTTGTAGTTCAAGGCATAGTCCACTATTCAAGTTGTGATCTAGTGTAGCATAAAACTCTAAGTGGAAGTTCAACTTCACAGTCTCCACTAAGCACCGGTATATAAACAATGTTTTGAAACCAAATGGTGAAATGTGCCAATGAGACTTTGTGGGGGATTGTTGGAATTTGCTAGTGAGCTTTTGGCCCAAAGCCCAACTAAATTTCTGAAATTCTCTTGGCCCATTCATGCACACATGTGAGTGGAGTGAGTGAGGCTAAAGTTTAGTCCCACCTCATAAGTTGAGAGAGAGTTGCGCCTCTTTATAAGGTGAGCTCTTCTACCACTTGTATGAGCATGAGAAGAGGAGACCTACACGCGCGCTCCTCCTCCTCGCTCGCCTCGCCACGCCACGCCTCGTCACGACGCGCCGCGGGTTGCGGGATTGAGCCGAGCCGAGGACAGAGCTATGCACGTTGTCTATACTTTTGCTGCTCGGGAAGAATTAATGAGTCATTAATCAATAACTAAAGGACGCGTTAATTACTGAACCGTTTCTGATTCTTTTGGATCGTGACGACTCGGACGTGGGGTTTACTCCCACGACCTACCCGGCCCGCACTATATAGTCAGGCAGACGTCTACCCTAGCCGCTGCCGCTTCGTATGGTTTCTCACCACCGTTCCAGATCATTGCGCCGCCAAGCAAGTCTTCTCCATCCCTCCTTTCGGCGTGCACCGGGAGAAGGGACAGCAGGCCTCCGGAACCCCGCCTCTCGTGATCCTGTACGGGAGAGGGGCGATCAGGTTTTTGGGGAGCGCACTCGCGCGACTGCCGGCAGCGACGACTTCGCGAACGACGACTTCTTCCCCGACCTCGGCAACCTCATCCTCGACGACATGGGCGACAACGTCAACGCCGGCGGTGCTGCTCCCGCTGCACCGTATGTGATTCTATCTTTCCTGTTCGAGATCGTGGTAGAATTCATGTTTCTAGTATGTGCCCTAGATGTGATCTGTTCATCTGCTATGCTAGTTCGCATGATTAGTTCAATCTCTGCTACTGTAGTCATGATTTATCTTCTGTTTATTCGGATTAAATCTCGTAGTAATTTGCTCATATTTCCAACACTAAGTTGGGGTAAAATTATCTGCAGATGCTAATACCACTCATGGTCGGCAGAAGTTCGGCCAAAAATCACGAAATCAACCAGTTCGGTTGGTCACTAGAAAATGGTTAATTTTAGCTAATAAAATCACTCTAATTTGGAAATCTAGGGTTAAGAAATCAGTGGAAAAGTATTGTCTTCGGTCGGGGCAAAATATGTTTCGGAACCAAAAATCGTTTTGCCTGATCAGACGAGGAATCTTGAGGTTTACCAAGTTTACGTTTAGCACAACAACCAGACTAAAAGTGTGAAAGTAGAGACTTTTGCGATGGATCCTTGAAAACTCAAGCCCATAGTAAGAATATGTGAGGGGGTATATCCTAGCAAAGCCTACTTGAATTAGGCTACTGGTCATGGCTGATCCAAACGTCGCACCGCACGCTTACACCTCGCATCATTCAATCCAGCAAAATATCATGTGATCCAAGCTATCAATTGGTGAAAATGAGGAATATGTTTTAAAGCAAGATGGTGATTTACCATCCCAGGAACGGTGGTGCCAGGATGTGGCGGCACGGATGGCTTCGCGTGGATGTCCAGCACCATTCCGCCGATGATCACCGGGCTCTGTCCTGCCTCCGGGGCGCTTAGCTGATTCTGAGCACGAAATGGGACCGATTAAGCAAGACATGACACATGATACGAGTGAGTTAGGAGGGGACTTAGTGGGATGGCAGGCTGGGGCCTCTAAGAGATAGCTCGTACCAGGCTAAGGACGGGCGGCGGCCGAGGGAGGAGATGGCGGCGGACGGCCTCCATCCTCCGGCGGGAAGACGAGGCGGCGGCGTCGGTCATGGTGACGGCCGAAGGCGTCGAGATGAAATTTCGGGCCGTGGGGAGTGGACGGGGAATTGGGAATAACTGGACGATGAAATTGCAAAGGTACGTCTGTGGGGCGTTTGGCAGCCTCCATTCTCCTCAAGCAATGCGAGCTCGCGCGCGTTCCGGAAAAACAGTAGGAGGAATTGGGTCACCTCCCGTCGAATCGGTCATCCTATTTACCCCTTCGGCTCGTTGCCAGAACCCCCGCCACCATCTCCCTCCCCCTTTGAATTCTCTGTCCAATTCAGATTCTTCACCGACGAGAAGGTAAGCAGAGCATCTTCTCTGATCGGTTGTAGAAGGCGACGACGATTTGTCTTCCTGCTCTTCTCCGACACCTTCATGATTTTATTGGAGACAAAGCACTACCAAGGCCACACTACCGTTAGCTCACATACCACTGGTTGAACTTGTTTAGCTTCTCTAACATGCCAAATACGACTAACAACATTGTGTTTCTTCGTTAGGTCCACCCCAAGGATGCTAAGTTCCTCATCACTTTCATCCAGAACTACTCGAAGATGCAGCAGATCTTCTCGGCTGGCTACCGGCAAGCATGATATGGGCTCCAGCGAGCATCTCAGTTCACCTATGCCTACACCTGAGTATCCAGATACCCACGAGTCTGAGACCAACATCCTTGAATGGTCATGAGAAGGTTGTTGACCATGTTCCTGTTCTTGAGAGGAAGAGGAAGAGCGGTGGCTTGATGGATGAGGAGTCGAGCGTCTTTAGCAGCATGACTAAGGCTGTCAAGGAAGTGTCAACTGCCATCAGGGAGAGCAAGACCGTCGACGCTCACCCTTCCCTCTACAGTTCCGTCATGGAGATGGGTAGCTTCGGTCAGGAGGCTCTGATGGCAGCTCTTAGCCACCGACTGAACATCATGGCGCGGGGGCTTAGGTTCGTTGGCATGTGTGTGTGTGGGGAGGGGGGGGATCACAAGGTGCTCTATCTTAGGACATTGTTGGGCTAGCACTACTACTATTGTTGCTTATGGTGGTGGTGATAGGGTGCATGATGATGACAGATGACACCGACGATGATGATGTACATTTTATGGTATATAGGGTTTAAAAACGTTGTTGGCCTATATATTTTTATGAGGTGGTATATACTAACCCCTCGTACCCATGATGAACTAATAGGATTACACCATCTTTAAAATATGGTGGTAGGATGACATCATAGTAGTTAGGACGAACTTGTTCTGCCTTTTGGGGTATAAGATTATGCATGCCTGTGTTGTTTCTGTTTCATATGTTGTGTTCATTTGCTTGCTGCTTAATTGTTGCTTTTTTATCATGCTAGATGAAGTGGTATGTGGTGTACATAGGAAGAGTTCTAAGAGTTTACAGTTTATGGGTTATAGCACACATGTCATGAACAAGTGACCTATTACAAAGACAACTGCTTCGAAAGTTTTATGACCAGGCGAAAAGCAGAGGATGCCTAGTTCGACTTTATCCTCTCCTGGTCAGTTTGGGCGGCGTGAGATGAAGACATCGTCATCATTCAATTCGTCCTGATTGTAGTGTCGTTTTATTGGCGTGATGCTTTCATGCAGATGGGCCATATGTAAGCTACTCCCTCCGTCCCGTAATGTAAGACGTTTTTTGACCAAACTATGTGCACAACATGGTTTTCTACCTGCATTACCTCAGCCTAAGTTGAGTGAAAGACCTAAAAACAGTGAAGGCTAACAGCCGCCTCCGACGTGTGTGCAGTGATGCAAACGCCTTGCCAAAATCTGAGCATGATAGCTGACAATTCATCTCCTACACGAACCCCTCCTATGTAGTACTCCGTCCCATAATATAAGAGCGTTTTTCAAGTTAACATAGCCTAAAAACGTTCTTATATTATGGGACGAAGGGAGTAGTAAGTACGTAGTAGTTTCCATCACTGGCTTCTCTCGTGGTGACGAGAAACCTTCGGTACAACTTGGGAAACAAAGGTACCCAAAAAGAGAGCCACCATCCGGTTGCTTCCGACGAAGAGTCGTTTTATCCTCGACTTCATCGGCAACCGGTGAGCAGGGTCTGGATTGAACTGCCCGCAGCCGCCTTCTTCTTCTGCGGCTGAAAACCCACCATCACAGGGTTAAAATACATATACACAGCACAGGTTATGGGAGTGGCAGTGCCGGGCAAGCCCACATGTACCTTCTGGTTGTTGAAGAGGTCCTCTGCAATGGATTCCATTTGCTTCCGCCGCTTCTCCTCTCTCATGAAATCGTTCAAGGTGCCCTTCTCATAATCAGACTCTCTACGGAAAGGAAGCAGAATACGATAAGCCTTTCAGTGCAAAACCTACTGATGAACGTCAAATTCCATTGGAAGTCATCATAATCTTACCTGTATGGTTCTTGTGCACATGGAATAAGGGCCTTGAAGCTGTTTCCAGACACGGTTTGCCTCTGAAAAGTCGAAGGTCAGCGATTCTGTGTGTTAGCATTCAACTCTTTGTGCCAAAAAGGACTACACGAGCATATAGAACATACCTTTTTGAATCGTTTGAAGTTAACCCCACCAGTTTCTGTCGACGCGGCAGGAGCTGGCTGAAGGACTCTTTTGACAATCAGATCTTGACTGAAAATAACATGACAAGTCTCTTCCCTGCTACTGTCCAAGTTCTCATCCTTAGGCGCCTTGTTCACGAAAACAGCATCACAAGCCTCATCCTGCACCACCTTGTTGATAACCTGAACATCCTCACCTCCAGCTCTGAACCCAGAAATTGTTGTTTTCTCTATGACCTGAACATCCTCCTCCATGGGTTCCGAAATTTCTTCTTTCTCCAGGTCGTTCTGAATATTGATGCTGACGTTTGTTTCTTCTAAATTTACAGCACTCACACTGCTTGTAACTTTACTTTCTGCTTTATCGTCAGACATATGCTGAATATGGTGCTGAGACTTGCTAGCAGCAACAGTATGATCAGATATTGCAGTATCAGTTTCAACATCAGAATCCGCCACAATAGTTTCATCCGTTGTATTGGAGGATGCAATCATGTCTGGCAAAAAAAAATACATTTGTAGGTTCAATAAGGCTGGTGTTATATATATGCTACTGCTTAATGTTAAGATGTCCAAATATCTTGAACGTTCTCCAAAAATGCATATGCATGGAACTTTTAATACTTACAAGCAGGTGGTTCAATAGCAGCTGCTTCCAAGCGACCAGACAATATAGCAGCAAATAGCTTCACGTCAGTGGTCTTGGACAAAGGAAATAGAGGACGCATCTTACTGAACTCCAAAGGAGATTTTGCAGGAACAAGAAGAATTTGTTGGTCATTGTCTCCAGCTCCAGAGTCCTGTTAATTTCATGCTTAAGTCATTCGTCTGTTTGCACCTCCCATAAACAAAGAGTACACACCCACCAATAACAAGATAAATCGTCATGCAAACAGAGGCAATGAAGCAATCACATAAGGTAGCACCAGAATAAGTAACTGACATTATTATCAGCTCAAGCCCTCTTCATCTAGAATTTGGGTGCATTATATTTTTAAAGAGAAAATGCATTATTCCTCAAAGGTGCGCCCAAAAGAAAAAGAAAAACATTTTATAACATATTAGAACACTTACCTGGCTGTTAGCACAAAACTCCTCAATACTGAGATATTTTGCTCCAGTTGATTCCAGTAGCTCTTGTATTTTCTCTCCAAATTTATACTGCAATTGAATAACGTTAGTCAACAGCAAAATGCCTGACGATATCCTTTCAACTTTAACATACACCACCTTTTCTGACAATCCCAGGATAAAAGTATGGCCTGCTAGGCAATTCTCCATGAGCTTGTTCTCAACCATCTTTATATCCATCCCATCAAGAGTCAAGTTTGGAATATATCTGGATCAAGTACCATGAATATATCACCATCTGTTGTTATGGGAGAACCACAAGTTGATGCAAGAATCAACAGAAACTACAACTCAGGTGCTGAAGGTTGCCCACAGCTTACTGTGTACAAGAAGGGATCTCTGTGTGTATGTTCTTTTCAGCCATCGCCTGAAACAGATCAAAACAAGAACTCAAACCTGAAATATACATATGAATAAGAAAGTGTAAATGACACAAGTGAAATAGTTGATCATTGCTATATAATTTACAGAATCACACCAGAGGACCTCCTCTGTCCATCTATATGCATTAATTTTATTCACATAATTCAGGTTCCCTGGCTAAAAAAGACCATATGAGCATCCAAGCAATGCTGCAGGAGGGACATAGGAAAGTACCTTGAACCAGTTTCCCAAGATGATTGGCTTTTTTGTGATGATTGCATCGAGGAGCTCAGGTGTCAATGGAGATGATTCATCCACAAGAACATGTGTACATGTATCAATCCACTTACGAGTAACATATGCACCTTGGAAGGATAATACCGACTTATCAAAATTAAGTAGCAACAAGCATGGCAAAACCTATGCTTACTAATGAACTGACAGCAAGTACATCATACAAGTGTAGTTACCACTAACCAATAGATGTCATGACAGCCTGCAATGATCGATCAATTCGTGCTGACTTTTTGCCATGAAAAAAGACCACTATGGGGACAAACGAGAACCTGTCAGGAATATCAACAGAACTAAGTGCAACTTATACATCCACCTTTTCAACCAAAGCACCAGTACATATATGAAATAAGCAAAAAATAAAATAAAAATGATTGCATGCATTGACAATCATTTCTTACAGATAGTTGCACATGCTAAATAAAAAAAAAAAGATGTGTGAGCAGGGAAGAAGGCACAAGCATACCGTTGCCCCATTTTTCTTTTATACTAACCTGAAGGTCATGTTGCCATTTCCGAAAGTCACGGTATCGCCGTCGGAAAGCACCACAACTTCATCTTTACGTAGACGACTGCCCTGAGTCCCCTGTACCTTGTTGACAAATGTGCCATATTTTGAACGATCAACTACACTGACACATGAAGGGCTTGCTGGAGCACCAGAACGTGGCTCCCAGGCAACCATCTTTTCAACTGCTATCTCCGCATGCACTCGGGATATCGACGTTTCTGTTTGAACGATATCGCAATCTGTAGCAGAAATGCCGGTGTCAATCTACAGTCTCATACATGATGTTCAATGAATACTGATAGTCTATGAATTCCAAATCACATGCTACTATATTGATAATCTATCAGTTTTAGGGGCTTGCACAAATGGAGACCATATCAACTTTACTGAAAAGAAGAGTGTGGCTCTTGTCCTTGATGGTCTAGTAAATACAGTAGGAAAGATAAAATCCTTGACTATAGACTGCATTTCAGACAAATGAAGGGACAGGACACAAATTAAAATCGTAGGAATCAATCAGCATATCTGAATCCCAAAACATCATCTCCTTTTTCCATCCTGCCAAGAGGTTGTGTACAGGAACTCAACGATTGAACCGCTAACACAGCTATCATATCACCAACCTATGTACTGACTAGTAATTGCACGCAGAAACAAAACCTGAATGAATCACAAGCCTTAAATAACAGACCTTTGCGGCCGACCGTGTACGTCCCGGCGGCGGAGATGTAGTACTTCTGCGCCCCTGCAAGACCCCATGGAAACCATTCATCACCAAACTGGAAGGAAAAAACTTGTGCACTACGAGGTCTGCGGAATCGGAGTGGGGGAGGGGGGTGGCACACCGCGCTCTGTGCCGACGGGGGTCAGCGCCCAGACCATCTCTCTCTCTCTCTCTCTCTCAAGACCTCCTCGCTCTCGTTCCGCGGGTAGAGTCCCGGGGGCCTTTGCAGCCGCGCTGGGTGGTGGCCGGCGGGAGTTTGGTCCAGATGTTCCGTGGCGGCTGCCGGCGTAGCGCGATGGCCGCCTGACACGACACGCGCGGTGGTGGGAGCGACTCCTAGTGTTGCGAGTACGTCTCTGCTGAGAGAATACGTAACAGGGAGTTTCTGCTTGTGTTCGATCTGGGCCGGATGGACCGATAGCTTAGCTAAGTAACTGGGCTTGGGCGCTCGGCCGATCACGACGGTGTAAATTCTATGCAGCTCGTCGTCGGGAAAAGGAAAGCTCGTCGTCGTCAGCTCTAAAAACAAAACTAACACCACTAGGTGCTAGCAGTTTAATCCCCTAGGTAGCTAGGGTTCCACCTATCCCCTGGCGGCGCACCGCTAGGGTTCCACCTATCCGCAACTACACCTAAATCTCACGTACGGACTGGCCTGCGTCGATCTTGACGGACTGCATGGCGGAAAGAGGGAGTGGCAAGATGCCGGCAAGCAATGCGTCAGGGAGTGGAGGAGGGCGCGATGCGCGAAGACCAGATGCAAATCTGGAAGATAGATTTTCAGGGCTAAACCTCCATGGGGAGGAAGAAGAAGATCTGGATCTGTCAGGAGAGATTGAAGGAATAATAGAAGAGACACGTTGGATTGCAATATTTAGGGTTCATACTGCTAAGCCCTTCAGCCATGTTGCTCTGTACAAGGCGATGAGGAACACCTGGGCACCGGTGCAGGGAGTAATCTTCAAGGATAAGAAACCTAATATTTTCCTTGCCCAATTCATGTGCTTGGGCGATTGGAATCGTGTCATGAACGGCGGCCCATGGTTGTTCAGAAATGCCGCGGTGGTGTTGGAGGAATATGATGGACTGACGAATGTAGAGGAGTACAAGTTAGATCGTATTGCAGTTTGGGCACGAATTATGGGCATACCGGATGGTCTTATGAGAAAGACAGAGATTGCTGAGAAAATAGCTAGAAAGGTGGGCTTACCTCCCATCAAAGTTGTTGTCAATGAGGGCCGTATCAATCCAGCAAAATACTTGAGAGCTCGTGTGCACATCATGCTGGATACCCCCATTGTTCGGTTTGTCCCACTGACGTTGAAAGAAAGTAAAAAGTACCCTGTTCAATATGAAAAGCTGCCCGATTTCTGTGATTTTTGTGGCCTGATCGGACACTTGGTAACTGAATGCGGGGATGGCACGCACCCAGTAGAGGATTGCGAGTGGGGAGATTGGCTTCTGGTGAACTTTGATGATCCCTCTAGTGGATCTAGCAGTGGCAGGGGAAGGGGAAATATGGGAAGACCCAGGGAGAGGGATGGAGATCTGGGAAGAGAGAGAGGTAATCATGATAACCCAACTCCAGAAGAGAATAATGATATGGAGATAGTTCATGGTAGAACAACTAACCAGGGGGCTGTTGTCCCTATGGCGAAAAAAAGGCTTATTGGAGATGATGGAACTGTGCTACTCCATGGTGGGAGGGATGGGCTAGCTCCACCACCAGGTTTTGTCAATGAGAAAGTTGGTCTCCTTGAAGCTGGGACAAGTGTAAGAGTGGACAAGAGCCAGACGAGCACGCCTGAAAAGGTTCATGACCCTAAGAGGCTGAGGGCGAATTCAGCCACAGCTAACCTACCAACTGATGAATCGGCGACACCCCTTGAGGGTGATCGCCGGGGTCAATGAAAATCTTAAGTTGGAATAGTCGGGTATTTTAGGCGCCCCGACAGTTCGGTCGCTTCTGGATATCCAGAGGCGGCATAAACCTGATGTGTTTTTTCTGTCTGAAACACATCTGGATGAGGATAAGGCAGAAGCGTTAATGAGGAAACTTGGCATGGACTTTTAATGGTTTGGAAGAAGGAGGTGAGGATCTACTCCCAGACCACTACCCTTGCGGGAATAGATGTAAATGTGCATGAAACCAATGGAAACATTTGGAGGTTGACTGGAATATACGGAAAGCCGAGCTGGGAGCATAAGGATCATACTTTTCAGTACATCCGAGATCTGCATGCACACTCTAGGCTACCGTGGGTAATCATTGGTGACTTCAACGAGATCTTGCTGTCTTCTGAAAAGGAAGGAGGGGTTGCATGGCACCAATCCCGTCTGGCAGCGTTTCAAGATGCTTTGTCTGAATGCTCTCTATAGGATATGGGATATGTTGGTGATAAGTTCACTTGGTTTAGAGGTGGACTGAAGGAAAGGTTAGACAGGGTTGTTACAAATGCTGAGTGGATGGGCATGCACCCGTATGCAGGCCTATGTAATCTAGAGATGGGGAAATCTGATCACCGACCCCTCCTACTAGATACAGAATACCTTGCGGGAGTGGCAGAGAATAGGCCTAAGTACAAACGATGTTTTGAGGCTAGATGGCTAGCAGAAGAAACTGTTGAAGAGGTGGTAAGGACGGCCTGGCAGAAAGCAATTCACCAAGGCTTACACCCAACTATGAAAGGAAAGATTGATTCGGTTCACCTTGACATGCATGAATGGGACAGAAAGACGCTGAAAGGGCCACGAGCCCGACTTAATAAAGCTCAAAAACAGCTAGAGAAACTCATGCAGGCACCTTATACATAGGAGGTCAGGGCAGAGCAAAAGGAACTCTCGATCCTAATAGAAAATCTGCTAGACCAAGAAGAAATTTTTTGGGCCAGAGAGGAAGAGTCAGATGGCTACGCAAAAGTGATCGTAATACACAGTATTTCAACCAGTTTGCCTCAGCGAGGAGAAGGAGAAATATGATTAAGAGGCTTCGTAATAGCAATAACTGATGGACCGAGGGTAATGAGAATCTTAGCCTGTTGATCCGTGATTACTTTGATGGTCTTTTTCAGTCGGGTGATGTAGATTGTGACCAGCAGCTCTTGCAGGCAGTGAAACCATGCGTAACACCTGAGATGAATAGCTTGCTAACAGCAGCTTATACCAGGGAAGAGGTCAAAAGGGCTTTGTTCCAAATTGGGGACATGAAAGCACCGGGGCCGGACGGGTTACATGCGGTGTTTTTCAAGAGATTTTGGCATATCTTGGGGGAGGAGCTCACTGATGAGGTCTTAGAAGCAATTCACATGAGGAAGATACCTGATGGATGGAACCACACAAATATTGTGCTAATCCCAAAGGTTGAAAGTCCAGAGGTAATTACACAATTTAGGCCTATAAGTCTTTGCAATGTGATTTATAAAATAATCTAAAAAATGCTTGCAAACAGGCTAAAGAAAGTACTCCCTGAGATAATATCCCCCACACAAAGTGCTTTTGTACCAGGGAGGCTTATAACAGATAATGTCTTAATTGCTTATGAATGCTTCCATGCAATAAAGAAAAAAACTCATGGTTCTAATGGGTTTTGTGCGGTAAAGTTGGACATGATGAAGGCATATGATCGTGTGGAATGGGGCTTCTTGAGGAAAATGATGGAAAAACTTGGATTTGATTCAAGTTGGATAGAGATGATCATGCAATGTGTCTCTTCAGTAAGTTATAAGATAAGATTTAATGGCACAGAAACTGAAGATATAATCCCCACTCGAGGCTTGAGGCAAGGAGACCCTTTGTCCCCTTACTTATTTCTGCTATGCTCAAAGGGATTATCAAGTATGTTGGCGCATGAGGAAGAGGTGGGTGGACTGGAGGGTATTAGAGTCTGTCGTAATGCACCATCCATCTCCCATTTACTTTTTGCAGATGACTCTCTCATACTTATGAAGGCAAATATGGAGAATGCTATTGCCTTGAAGAGGGTCCTCGATGTGTATTATGCAACTTCGGGACAACTTCTTAGCACGGCAAAATCAAGTGTGTTTTTCAGCCCCAACACAAGTGTAGCCGTGAGGGAAGAGGTTTGCAGAAACCTCGAAATACTAACGGAAGCTCTCTCTGATAAATACCTTGGTCTCCCTACAATTGTAGGTGTGGACAGAAGTGATTGTTTTCAGCACTTGATTGACAGAATCTATCAGAGAATTAAAGGGTGGAAGGAAAAGGTATTGTCAGTCCAAGGGAAGGAAATTTTGTTGAAAGCAGTGGCCCAAGCAATCCCCTCATATGCTATGTCAGTGTTTAAACTGCCAAAGGGAATCTGTAAAGCAATAACAGATGAACTGGCAGGGTTTTGGTGGGGGGATGGTGAGGAGAAGAGAAGGATGCATTGGTTCGCATGGTGGAAATTGTGCATGCCAAAGAGGAAAGGAGGATTGGGGTTCAGAGACCTACACAATTTTAATCTTGCTTTACTAGCAAAACAGTGTTGGCGACTACTCCAGAATCCAGAATCGTTGTGTGCTCAAGTTCTTAGTGCTAAATATTATCCTGATGGGAATATATTGAATGCAGGGCCGAAGAAGGGTTCATCTTTCACTTGGCAGAGTATTGTTGCGGGTATCCAAATGTTTAAAAGAGGATGCATTTGGAGAGTTGGTACGGGAACACATATCAATATTTGGCAAGACCCGTGGATACCTTCGAGTGAGTCCAGGAAAATTATAACACCGCGGGGTGCCACAATGTTGACAGAAGTGGAAGAACTAATTGACCCACATACCGGACAGTGGGATGAGGTACTGATCCGTGATGTTTTTTGGCCGGTGGATGTGTACAGAATACTAGAAATTCCACTCAGAGTGCATGTTATGGAGGACTTTGTATCATGGCACTATAATCAGACTGGAAGCTTTACTGTAAGATCGGCCTATCACACAGAGTTTAAACATCAATTTGGGAGACAAATGGATATGTCTTCCCCACAAGGGAGCCGAGATCAGGACATATGGAAACATGTTTGGGCTCTTCGTGTGCCTGGGAAGGTTAAGCACTTTGTCTGGAAAGTTATCAGAGGAGTTCTACCATGCTATGGAACGCTGGCTGGACGCCACATACCTGTTTCTGGCCAATGCCCAGTATGCAAGGTAGGCTTTGAAGATTCACAACACTGTCTCTTTCAATGTGAGCGTGCGTTGGAGATTTGGGATAACCTTGGAGTTAAGAATGTGATCGAACAATCAGCTATGCAGGATAGATCGAGCTCCTCCATGATGAGCACCCTAATGTATAACCATGAAACCAAGGAGGGCTTACCGATGGCTGAATTATTGGCAGTGACTAGTTGGTACATTTGGTGGCAAAGGAGACAGATGGTGAAAGAGAAAGTTATCCAGGAACCAGACAGAACAGCAGTTTCAATCAGAGTACTTGCTACAAATTTCTTTCGCTCTCTTGCTGTGCATCAACCTATGACAAAACGAGAGCATAAGTGGTAGCTACCGAGAAGGGGAGTTGTAAAGATCAATGTGGACGCTTCATTCTGCTGTGAAAATATGACGGGTGGGACGGGAGCTATCGCGAGAGATGAGCGTGGAGATTTCATTGCTGCCGCTGGTTGGTTTATACCGCATGTGGCATCTTCAGAATCAGCAGAAATGATGGCCATTCGCAATGGATTTGATCTCGCGTCAATGATCGGCTGCTCCGTCTTGCAGATTGAATCCGATTGCTCTAATGCGGTTCAAGCCTTCAACCTGGAGGGCTACTCGGGGCAAGACTCAGCTTTTGTGCTTGAAGGGAAAGAATTGAGAATGGATCTTGCCCAATACGAGATCACTGCTTGTCTCCGTGAAGCAAATGAAGTAGTTGATGCTATAGCTAAATACTCTCTTTCTAATAGACTTTCAGATGTTTGGGAGCGCTCAATCCCGGACTTTATTTCTCAGTTCATTGTAAACGATCTCGCTATTATCTGAGAAATAAAGCTTTGTTTACGTCAAAAAAAAGCTCTAAAAACAAAACTTGAAATACGTACTCTTACGGCCAATTTTGTTATTGCTTCCTCGTCTCTATGAAAAGAGAAGGACGGTCTTGCCCCCTGACAGGATTTGTTAAATTTAACGTTGATGTTTCTTTTAACCATGACTTACTCAGTGGTACGATGTAGAATGTCTTAAGAGACGACAAAGGTAGATTCATCAATGGGGAAATGGTAAGATTGACTGGTGCGCGCATCTACTGATGGCTAAAGTTCTGGCCCTAAAATTTGGTCTATCGCTAGCGCAAAGGACAGGATGCAACTACATTATTATTAACTCAAATAATATGGAGGTGATCGACACCATCAAGGAAGGAGGACGATCGTTGGGGCCAGCGGCGGCAGTTTTTTACGATTGCTTTCATTTAGCTTGTGATTTTTCTATTTCTAGATTCGAGCACCATAATAGAGAAGCAAACAAAGTTGTTCATGAACTTGCCAAATTGACTAGATTTTTGTTCATTTCTGAATGGTTCGAGGAGCCAAATAGTGAAATTGGAGCAATTCTAATAAACGGTGTAATGGTTTTTCTAATGAATAAAGCTCGAGTTTCTTTAAAAAAACTTGAAGTACCAAATGAAACTCTTTTTATTCTAAAAAATGAACTCTTTTTGAAAAATATTTGGGGATGCAAGTGATGTTGGCAACTCAAAAAATGACGCTTTCAAGTACCTACGTGATAGAGTTTGGAACAAGGTCAAGGGATGCATGGAGAAACTATTATCTGCTGGTGGTGGTGAAAAAGACGTTCTAATAAATACAGTTGTTCAGGTTGTCCCTGTTTACTCTATGTCATGTTTCAAACTCCGTAGAGGACTATTTCATCATATTAACTCGCTCATTAGGAAGTTCTGATGGGGGAGCAAGGAAGAAAAAAAATAAGTCAGCTGGGTTTACTTGGAAGCAATAACAATGCCCTAGTACATGGGAGGCTTAGGTTTCACAGACATAGAACTTTTTAACCTAGCCCTATTAGCGACAGGCCTGGCATATACTATATACTCCAGGAACCAAACTCTCTCAATGCTAGAATCCTAAAGTCAAAGTATTTCTCAAATACAGAGTTCCTGCAATTTAAATTGGGGTAGCTCACCGTCACAAGTTTGGCGTCCAACTTTTGAAGGCAGGGGTATTCACGCTCACGGGTTAATTCGCAGAGTTGGCAATGGACAAACGAAACACATATGGCATGAAAACTGGTTGCCTCGGGATTTCAACATGAGAACCATCACAAGCCTAACATCTGACCCGTCTCAGATGGTGAGCGAGCTAATATTACATAATGAGGCAGACTTGAATCATGCACTTGTCAGGAACACATCATAGCCTTCGACGCCAAGGCAATTCTGGCTATACCATTATGCACCAGACCGGTTGACGACTTTTGGACATGGAGCCACGACCCTAAAGGCAATTTTTTATGAGATCAACTTATCATATGTTGGTCACAATGAAGATCCGGCGGGAGGCGTGGCTAGAGGGCCTAGGAGATTCGTCCAATGCTGAAACAGAGCAAAAATCTTGGTGAAATATGTGGAAGGATTAAGTGCCCTAAAAATCAGAATTTTTCTTTGGAGACTAGCACAACAATCTATCCCGTCAACAGGCCTGCTCCATTACTGTAACATGAAAACCACAAGTAATTGTGCTCTACATGGAAGCGAGGACTCATGGCGAAATTCATTGATGGAATGCACTATTCTAGATGCGTTTGGCCCCTTGAAGACGAGGATTTTACGGGTATCATCGACAACACAACTGAACTTGACGCAAGATGATGGATTTTTTGTAACATGGAGACACTCCCGCACAATGACTTGATCCGGGTGTTGGTAACCCTATGGGCAATTTGGCACGCAAGGAGGAAAGCCATCCACAAAAATGACTTCCAAAGTCCCGGTGACACTCATGCATTCATTGATCGTTTCATAGCCGATTTAGTAGCCACCAAACCCACACCCGCTCCACCACATGACCAGGCTCATCATGTTGCTACGCCGAGATGGGTGCCACCTCCAGCGGGCTATAACAAAATCGAAGTGGATGGAGCGGTGTCATGGTCGTATAGGCGGGGTGCAACTGGCACAATTTGCAAAAGTAGTGAAGGAGCTTACCTGCGTGCCTCCGGATCATGTTTGATGGGATACCCGATCCATCATCTCTCGAGGCACTGGCCTGTCGAGAAGTGATGACATTTGAAAGTGCTAGTTATCGACTAGAGGGGGGGTGAATAGGCAATTTTTATGAAAGTCTTCAAAACACGATGGCTTTGAAGACAAACAAGTAAACTTAACCTATATAAACTGCAGCGGAATGTAAACTACACTAGGGTAGCATTAGTCAAGCAGGCAATACAATGGAAGCACAAAGACTAACAACAGCTAGGTAGACAGGATCAGAAAGAAAGACAGTATGAAGTCAAGTCTTCACACAGTGAAGTCAAATGAATCAGGCAGGCAAGCAATGACTTCACGAAGACAAACTGAAAAGTAAGAAGAGTAGAGGATAGAACCAGTTGCTTGGTGAAGACAAGGATTTGGTAGACCAGTTCCAGTTGCTGTGACAACTGTACGTCTGGTTAGGGAGGCTGAGATTGAACTCAGAAGACTGTGTCTTCACCTTATTCCCCTAGAGCTAAGAACACTTAGTCCTTGCCCTATCACTCAGGAAAGTCTTCAAGGTAGACTTCAAAACCTCCACAAACCTCGTTCACGGGTAATCCACAATGACTCTTGGATCCTCAGAACGCAACGCCTAACCGGCTAGAGGATGCATAGTCCTCAAGTGTAACAAGTCTTCAGATCATGCAGACAAAAAGACTTCAGTGATGCCTAACACCCTTTGGCTGTTTTGCTCTTTGTCCTCGCAAGGATCTCACTCTCTCTCTCTCTCTCTCTCTCTCAAAGGCTTTAGAGGTGGGTTGCTCTCAACGACAAAAGCCGTGCACTAACTCTGAGCAACCACCAATTTATGGTGTAGGGGATGGGCTATTTATAGCCAAGTGGAAACCCGACCTGATATGTCCGAAATGACCCCGGGTCACTAAGGAACCGACACGTGTCCAACGGTCGGATTTCAAACACACGCGGCAGCTTGGCTTGGGCTACAAGCAAAGCTGACTCATCCAGTTCTGGATAAGATTTGCTCTCATTGTCTTCGCTCGAAGACATAGGATTTGGTTGAGCATCACATCAGTCACTCTGATTTTGTTCACTTGGACCCCACTTAACAGTACAGTGGTTCCTATGACTCAATAAAGAAGAAAGGAAACTATGAAACAACTATGTCTTCGCACTCCATAGTCTTCAAGTGAATGTATTCATACATCATAATCCTCATCGTGAATGTCTTCACGAACCACCATTGTCTTCAATGTCTTCACACATTTTTAGGGGTCATCTGTGGTTGAAAAACCGAATCAATGAGGGACTATTACCTGTGTTGTCCTGCAATTCTCACAAACACATTAGTCCCTCAACCACGTTTGTCGTCAATACTCTAAAACCAACTAGGGGTGGCACTAGATGCACTTACAGCATTGGTGGTTGATCTATTACAGGCGCATATTATAGCAGGATCTGATTGCAAGGAGGTGGTCTCAAGGCAATGGTGATAAGCATGGTCACATTATCCGGAAATTAAGCTCATGTCTTTAGATTTCGAGCATGTTTTCTTTGTTTTTGAAGGTAGGGCTTCAAACACCAATGCACATAGTCACCGGCGGAGCTACGGCAAGGCCAAAAGGGCCGCGGCCCGCCTAGATCTGGAGCAAAAACAAATTTACATGAAGTCCAGCCATAACAATGTATTGATTTTTAATATGGGGTAACCTGTTTATACTATCTTGCCCGCCCAACGCTTTTTGGATAGCTCCGCCACTACACATAGTTTTGCTAAGTACATGCTTAGTCTCTCTCTTGGACGTCATGTGTGGCTCCTTCAACCTCCTAATGTCCATTGTATTTCTCACAATATTCTTGAGTAATAAATAAAGTGTGTGGTTAGCCTAAAAAATCTCTCAAAACAAAACTCGTTGTAGAAAAAAAATCCTAGATTATGTTTCCACTTTCCAGGATGAACAATAGTCATTAGGAACCGTCGTATTTTTTTCCAAAATCGTGGGCACTGAGTATGCACAGAGAAAAAGAACAAGTGATGCATGCACACTAATAGGTCTTCCACATGATACATAGTTCTTGTAGTCTAGCACAACAAAAATTCCTTTTTATAGCAAATCTGATGCGGAGCATCCTACGGTCATCCCCATTGACCTACCTGTTGGGGAATGTAGCATGCAATTTCAAAAAAATTCCTATGATCACGCAAGATCTATCTAGGAGATGCATAGCAAAGGAAGGGGAGAGTGTGTCTACGTACCCTCGTAGACCGAAAGCGGAAGCGTTTGACAACGCGATTGATGTAGCCGATCTTCTTCTAGCTCTGACCGATCAAGTACCGAACGTACGACACCTCCGAGTTCTTTACACATTCAGCTCGATGACGTTCCTCGCCCTCTTGATCCAGCAAGGTGTCGAGGAAGTAGATGAGTTCCGTCAGCACGACGGCACGATGACGGTGATGGTGAAGTGATCCGCGCAGGGTTTCGCCTAAGCACCATGACAATATGACCGGGGGTGTAAACTATGGAGGGGGGCGCCGCACACGGCTAACAGTTGTTGTTCTATGTTGTAGGCGCCCCCTTCCCCACATATATATAGGTCGGAGGGGAGGAGAGGCAGCCAAGGGGGTTGATACGTCTCCAATGTATCTATAATTTTTTATTGTTTCATGTTGTTATATTATCATTCTTGGATGTTTTATAATCATTTTATAGTCATTTATATCATTTTTTGGTACTAACCTATTGACATAGTGCCCAGTGTCAGTTGCTATTTTTTGCATGTTTTTTACATCGCAGGAAATCAACACCAAACATAGTCCAAACGCAGTGAAACTTTTTGAGGATTTTTTTGGGCCATAAAACATCCAGTGGGCCAGGAAAGCACCTGGGGGTGCTCTGAAGGGAGCACAACCCACCAAGGCGCACCTGGAGGCCCAGGCGCGCCCTGGTAGGTTGTGCCCACCTCGGGTGCCTCCTGAACCACCTCTTTGCTTTATAAATACCCCAATATTCCAGAAATCCTAGGGAGTTGATAAAAATCAATTCCAGCCGCCGCAGAGTCCAGAAACACCAGATCCAATCTAGACACCATCTCGGAGGGGTGCATCATGTCCATTGGTGCCTCTCCGATGATGCGTGAGTAGTTCTTTGTAGACCTTCGGGTCCGTAGTTAGTAGCTAGATGGCTTCCTCTCTCTCTCTCTCTCTCTCTCTCTTGATTATCAATACAATGGTCTCTTGGAGATCCATATGATGTAAGCCTTTTTGCGGTGTGTTTGTTGGGATTCGATGAACTTTGAGTTTATGATCAGATCTTTGTTTTTGTCCATGAAAGTTATTTGAGTCTTCTTTGATCTCTTATATGCATGATTGATTATATCCTCGTATTTCTTCTCCGATATTTGGGTTTTGTTTAGCCAACTTGATCTATTTATCTTGCAATGGGAAGAGGTACTTTGTGATGGGTTCGATCTTACGGTGCTTGATCCCAGTGACAGAAAGGGAAATGACACGTATGTATCGTTGCTACTAAGAAAACAAGATGGGGTCTATTTGTACATAAATAGATCTTGTCTACATCATGTCATCATTCTTACTGCATTACTCCGTTTTTCCATGAACTTAATACACTAGATGCATGCTGGATAGCAGTCGATGTGTGGAGTAATAGTAGTAGATGCAGGCAGGAGTTGGTCTACTAATTTTGGATGTGATGCCTATATAATGATCATTGCTTGGATATCGTCTTATTTCAAGTTCTATCAATTGCCCAAGAGTAATTGTTTTCCCACCGTTTGCTATTTTTCTCGAGAGAAGCCACTAGTGAAACCTACGACCCCTAGGTCTTTTCTCATCATATTTGCCTTTGCGATCTATTTTCCTTTGCTTTTATTTTCAGATCTATTAAACCAAAAATACAAAAATACTTTGCTGCAATTTATTTGTTCCGCGATCTATTTATCCTATCTACCACTTTTATCTCACGTTGTTTGCCTATCTTGAGGCGCCGTACCCGAAAGGGATTGACAACCCCTTTAACACATCGGGTTGCGAGTATTTGTTACTTGTGTGCAGGTGCTGTTTACGTGGTGTGAGGAGGTTCTCCTACTAGTTCGATAACCTTGGTCTCATCACTAAGGGAAATACCTACCGTCTCTATACTGCATCATCCCTTCCTCTTTGGGGAAATACCGACGTAGTTCTAGCAGACATCAAAAGGAATTTTTGGCGCCGTTGCCGGGGAGGATCTTCAACATCAGCCAGGTTCGTAATCACATATCTCATCTCCTCGCAATTTAGATTATTTGCCATTTGCCTCTTGCTTTCCTCTCCCCCACTTCACAAAAAAATTCCGTTTTATTCGCCCTCTTTTTCGTTCGTCGTTTTCTTGTCAGATCTCTTATTTGCTTGAACTTGTCACCATGAATGACTTTGGTATGGCAGAAACAGATGATGGACTAACTCCTAAAATAGAGCGTACGGGTAATCTGGATGCCAAAAATTTTGTCTTGGGGCAAGGTAATTTTATGGGAAAAGAACATATCCAAGAATTTTTCAATTGTGTCGGGAAACTAAGTCTTGATGATATTCCTATACTTAAAAGGACTAAATCTTATGCAGAAGCTATTTCCACACTCGTTATGAAACTTGAAACTAGATTTATTCGTACTCATCCAACCTTGCAAATATTGTTCTATGACTTGCCCATATAAAGAATCCTAAAGCTAAAAAGTTAGCCACTCTTGTTTTGATGAATGAATTTGACTACATAATACAGGAAACTAGGGAAATCTTGGACTTTTATGGAATGAATCGTGAAAACCCCGTGATTGATGAAATTATTTATAATAGTGATAATTCTTTGAGACATTTGCTTGGATATAACCAAATCTTTGATGGGAATCTTAAAAAGCAAGTCCCCATTTTAGATATGATCCAACAAGTTTTTAATGATGTTAATCAACATTATTCTTGGATCACTGTCGGAAAGCAAAGAGGTTATGATAAAAAGCAACTTGATAGTGCTAAGGTTTCCATGGATAACGTGTTTTATGTTTTATTTACAAAACGTCCTGACACAAACACCTCCAAGGAAAACAAGGATAAAGATGACAAAACTTAGATCCTACACGCTATGCCTAGCTAGGGGCGTAAAACGATAGCGCTCGTTGGGAGGCAACCCAACTTGTATATTTTTTTTTGGTTTTCTTGCTGTTTTTAATAGAATACCCAATTATACCTCTGTTTAGATGTGTTTTTTTGTTTAAATTAGTGTTTGTGCCAAGCAAGGCCTTTGGGTTGATTTGGGTAAAAGTTGATTTGATCTTGCTGAAAAACAAAAACTTATGCACTCACAAAAATAGTTTTCATAAATAATAGAAAGTGATTTCGAGTTGATTCTTTTTGTAGAAGATTAATATACAAATTACTCAAGTTTTCCTAATTTCTTAAGATTTTTGGAGTTACAGAAGTATTCGAAATATCCAGATTGCTACAGACTGTTCTGTTTTTGACAGATCCTGTTTTCTTTGTGTTGTGTGCTTATTTTGATGATTCTATGGTTTTCTGATGAGTTTTTTCCATATAAAAGTTGGAATACAATAGATATAATGCAAAAACAAAATATGAGTAGGTTCACAACAGTACTTATAGTAGTGGTTTGCTTTCTTATACTAACGGATCTCACGAAGGTTTTGTTGAGTTTTGTGTGATTGAAGTTTTCAAGTTTTGGGTGATCTTACGATGGATGAAGGAATAAGGATTAGCAAAAGGCTAAGCTTGGGGATGCGGCACCCCAAGATAGTATTCAAGAAGTAGCAAGCAACTAAGCTTGGGGATGCCCCCGAGTGGCATCCCCGCTTTCTTCTAACAACTATCGGTATTTTACTTGAAACTATATTTTTATTCGTCACATATTATGAGTTTTTTTGGAGCATCTTGTATGATATGAGTCTTTGCTTGTTTTGCTTTGTGTTTTAAGTGTTGAATCCTTGCTGAACACACCTTTTTGAGAGATCCAAAAATTATGTTATGCTTGCTCCTATGCTTCACTTTAAATTTTTAGAGCCATGGATTTGCTCTAGTACTTCACTTATATCTTTTTGAGCATGGTGTGCTTTGTTATTTTTGAAGAAATGCTCTCAAGCTTCACTTAGATTTATTTGGGAGTTAGTAATTTTTTTAGAAATTCTCTCTTGCTTCACTTAGATTATTTTGAGAGAAAGAAAAATTATGCTCATGATCTATACTTATATTTGTTTGAGCTTATCAAAAGCAATATATGAAAATAGTCCCAAAGTGATAGATATCCAAGGAGGATATAATAAAAAAATCCATGAAGATCACCGGACAAAATAAACTTGATTCTTAGTAATGGTTTTGAGATATGACGATATGATATGTGAGTCATGTTGATGAGTAATTGTGCTTTAGTAAGAATATTGATGTTAAGGTTTGTGATTCCCAATGCAAGCACGAAAGTCAATAGTTATGCAATGAAATTTATATCCTACTTGCGGTGCATTATTCGGTGTTACTTATGCTTAATGCTTGGGTACGAGATTTTTTTTTGCTTTTTCGTTGGTCGCTTCTCAATCTTTTTGCTAGCCTTCATTTTGCACTAAGTATGATCACTACTTGTGCACCCAAAACCCTTTAAACTAGTTTTGCCATATGAGTCCACTATACCTACCTATATGCGATATTTCCATACCTTTCTAAGCAAATTTGCATGTGCCATCTCTAATTTTCAAAATAAATTTCTCTTTTGTGTGCTCTACCGCTCACGAGACCGTGAGGGGTGGCCAATATTTTCCATGCTAGATGTGTTATTCTCACAATGAGTGTTTATTCAATTGTCATTGCACGAGAGTACGACAAAGGTATTAGGGATGCCCAGTCCCAAAATGAAAAATGAATTTGCTTTATGTTGTCAAATAATAAATTCCTTGGAAAGTGTTGGTATGGAGGGCAACCGTGGATTCGGCTAGCCATGGAAAGTGAAAGTAATGGTGGAAAAAGGAATAAACTTTATTTTCTGTTTGGGAACCGCCTGTGATGTATCTAGCATGGAAAGTGTTGGGAGCTCTAAGTCGTTTTCATTGGTGGGAAAAGTATGCCTCTCAAAAAATGTTTTTATCTCTCAGTTTAAGCTTTGAGCTCTGGCACCTCTACAAATCCCTACTTCCCTCCGCGAAGGGCCTTTCTTTTACTTATGCAATTTTTATTTTGAATTTGAGTCTCCACCTTCTCTTATAAAGCACCAACTAAGGGGCACTATGATCGTATTTGAGCATTGGATGTAGCTAATATTCGAGCGTGTTTCATGAATGGATCAACGATTGAGCATAATGGGCTAGGTATAACTTGCTTTAGTGTTGATATTTTGAAAGACATCGTTGCTCGTTGGTATGCTTGAGTATTAAAGTCTTCATGTCAAAACTAGACTATTGCTTTGAACCATATAAGAGTCCAAATGTCCATGCTATAAAGAAAGGAATTTTGATGAACATGTTAGGCGACATTCCACATGAAAAATTCTGTTTCTATCATTTACCTACTTGAGGGCGAGCAGGAATTAAGCTTGGGGATGCTGATACGTCTCCAACGTATCTATAATTTTTTATTGTTCCATGCTGTTATATTATCATTCTTGGATGTTTTACAATCATTTTATAGTCATTTTATGTCATTTCTTGGTACTAACCTATTGACATAGTGCCCAGTGCCAGTTGATGTTTTCTGCATGTTTTTTACATCGTAGGAAATCAATACCAAACAGAGTCCAAACACAGCGAAACTTTTTGAGGATTTTTTTGGGCCAAAAGACATCCAGTGGGCCAGGGAAGCACCTGGGGGGGGGGTGTGCTCCGAGGGGAGCATAACCCACCAGGGTGCGCCTGGAGGCCCAGGCCCGCCCTGGTGGGTTGTGCCCACCTCGGGTGCTCCCTGAACTGCCTCTTTGCTCTATAAATACCCCAATATTTCAGAAACCCTAGGGAAGTCAAGGAAAATCAATTCCAGCCGCCGCAGAGTCTAGAAACACGAGATCCAATCTAGACACCATCTCGGAGGGGTGCATCGTGCCCATTGGTGCCTCTCCGATGATGCGTGAGTAGTTCTTTGTAGACCTACAGGTCCATAGTTAATAGCTAGATGGCTTCCTCCCTCTCTCTCTTAATAGTCAATACAATGGTCTCTTGGAGATCCATATCATGTAAGTCTTTTTGCGGTGTGTTTGTTGGGATCCGATGAACTTTGAGTTTATGATCAGATCTATGTTTTATCCATGAAAGTTATTTGAGTCTTCTTTGATCTCTTATATGCATGATTGATTATAGCCTCGTATTTCTTCTCCGCTATTTGGGTTTTGTTTGGCCAACTTGATCTTTTATCTTGCAATGGGAAGAGGTGCTTTGTGATGGGTTCGATCTTATGGTGCTTGATCCCAGTGACAGAAAGGGAAAAGACACGTATGTATCATTGCTATTAAGGATAACAAGATGGGGTATATTTCTACATAAATAGATCTTGTCTACATCATGTCATCGTTCTTACTGCATTACTCCATTTTTCCATGAACTTAATACACTGGATGCATGTTGGACAGCGGTCGATGTGTGGAGTAATAGTAGTAGATGCAGGCAGGAGTCGGTCTACTAATCTTGGACGTGATGCCTATATAATGATCATTGCCTGGATATCGTCATGATTATTTAAAGTTCTATCAATTGCCCAATAGTAATTGTTTTCCCACCATTTGCTATTTTTCTCGAGAGAAGCCACTAGTGAAACCTACGGCCCCGGGGTCTCTTCTCATAATTTTTGCCTTTGCGATATATTTTTCTTTGCTTTTATTTCAGATCTATTAAACCAAAATTACAAAAATACCTTGCTGCAATTTATTTGTTCCATGATCTATTTATCCTATCTACCACTTTTATCTCACGTTATTTGCCTATCTTGAGGTGCCGTACCCGAAAGGGATTGACAACCCCTTTAAAATGTCGGGTTGTGAGTATTTGTTATTTGTGTGTAGGTGCTATTTACGTGGTGTGAGGAGGTTCTCCTACTGGTTCGATAACCTTGGTCTCATCACTAAGGGAAATACCTACCGTCGCTATACTGCATCATCCCTTCCTCTTTGGGGAAATACCGACGTAGTTCTAGCAGACATCAGGGGCGCCCCAAGTAGGAGGAATCCTACTTGGGGTCCTCTCCCAATTCAGCCAATCCCCTCTCTTACTCCTATTCGGAGTAGGGAGGGAAGACGGGGAAGGTGAAAGGACATGCGGTGCCCCCATGTTTGGTTTTGGTAATTGATGACAATCTCTATGGTCTAATGGTTGCATTGAGTTATATTTGAAAGTTTTGTCCATAGGCTTTTCTTGAAATCCATATGTTGGTTTCAAGGAGTTTATGAGTTGACCAAGGTGCTATTAAGGAATTATCCAAAGATTGGTCATGTGAGTGTTGAGCTTATTGCAAGCATGTCTTGAAGAAGAAGATTGTGTGATCATTCATGTTTACCTTCAAGACATCATCCAAATGAAGAGAGTTGGAAAGATTCAAGGTTGATAAGACTAAGTCAAGAGTGAATCAAGTTGATCAACTCACAAAGCATAGAAGATGTACCGAGAGGGATCAAGTGATCCCATGGTATGGTAAGCATTGTCCATTGCACTTTGTGTACTAACCCATGGTCTATTGAAAGCACAAGTGCTCCCTAGGTGGTTTTGGTAATTAATGTCAACATATCTCTTGTTGGACTAACACTTTTATCTAGCATGTTTCAGATAAGTTCAACAATGGAGTGGCATGGACTAAAGGATGTGGGAACTCCTTCAAGATGCTAAGGACAAAGGATTGGCTTAAGCTTCAAGCTCAAGACTCTTCATTTTATATTTTAGTGATCCAAGATCATATTGAGTCTATAGGAAAAGCCAATACTATCAAGAAGGGATGAGGTGTTGCTTAATGAGTTTCTTGCTCCACAGTGCTTAGTGATATGCTCCAAAACCCTCAACTACCTTCCCACTTCCACACATATGACCTAAACCTAAAGTCAAACTCGGCCCCACCGATTCTTTCTATCCGGCGCCACCGAGTTCAGATGTCATAGCCACTGCCACAAACCCTAGACAAATCAGTCTCACCGACAGGGATCTCGATCTCACCAAGATGGGATTGAAATCTCTCTGTGTATGTCCATTACCAAAATCGGTCTCACCGAGTTTGAGCAATTGGTACTACCGAGATTACAATACAAACTCTCTGGTTAACTTATTACCAAAATCGGTCCTACCGACTTTGAGTAATCGGTCCCACCGAGTTTGCCTAACCAACTCTCTGGTTAGCTAATTACCGAAATCGGTCTCACCGAGTTTGTGTAATCGGTCTCACCGAGATTACCTTATGCCCTAACCCTAACCATATCGGTCCTACCGAGTTGCATGTCGGTCCCACCGAAAATCCTAACGGTCACTAGATTTGCTGAATCGGTCCGACCGAGTTTACCAATTCGGTCCCACCGAGTTTGGCAAGTTGTGTGTAACGGTTAGATTTTGTGTGGAGGCTATATATACCCCTCCACCTCTTCTTCATTCGTGGAGAGAGCCATCAGATTGAACCTACACTTCCAACTTACCATTTCTGAGAGAGAACTACCTACTCATGTGTTGAGGCCAAGATATTCCATTCCTACCATATGAATCTTGATCTCTAGCCTTCCCCAAGTTGCTTTCCACTCAAATCTTCTTTCCACCAGATCCAAATCCTATGAGAGAGAGTTGAGTGTTGGGGAGACTATCATTTGAAGCACAAGAGCAAGGAGTTCATCATCAACGCACCATTTGTTACTTCTTGGAGAGTGGTGTCTCCTAGATTGGCTAGGTGTCACTTGGGAGCCTCCGACAAGATTGTGGAGTTGAACCAAGGAGTTTGTAAGGGCAAGGAGATCGCCTACTTCATGAAGATCTACCGCTAGTGATGTCACGCCCAATATGCGACCCTATCCAAAAGGAACCCGAAGGTCCCACTAAGGATAGACCCGCATATTGAAACGCTTTTACAAGGTGGATATCATTACATCAACATTACATAATAGATGGGGATACATACATAAGGCATACAATGCCACACAAATACAACAATACAACATACAAGAACAACATCCGACTACGGATGAATCATAAACAGAAACTCAAACAATATCCACCCTGCTAGCCCAGGCTGCCGACCTAGAACCTATACCCTGATCGAAGAAGCAGAAGAAGAACTCAACACAAGCAAGCATCGCTCTCGCGTCATGATCATCGCATAACCTGTACCTGCAACTGTTGTTGTAGTAATCTGTGAGCCACGAGGACTCATCAATCCCATTACCATGGGTATCAAGACTAGCAAAGCTTAAAGGGAAAGGAAGGGGTAAAGTGGTGAGGCTGCAGCAGCAACTAAGCATATATGATGGCTAACATACGCAAATAAGAGCGAGAAGAGAGCAAGCGGAACAGTCGTGAAGCTAGCAATGATCAAGAGGTGATCCTGAACACCTACTTACGTCAAACATAACCCAAGAAACCGTGTTCGCTTCCCGGACTCCGCCAAAAAGAGACCATCACGGCTACACACACGGTTGATGCGTTTCAAATCGGATCTGGTGTCAAGTTATCTACAACCGGACATTAACAAATTCCCATCTGCCTATAACCGCAGGCACGGCTTTCGAAAGATTATACCCTGCAGGGGTGTCCCAACTTAGCCCATGATAAGCTCTCGCGATCAACGAAGGAATAGACCTTCTCCCAGGAAGACCCGATCAGACTCGGAATCCCGGTTTACAAGACATTTCGACAATGGTAAAACAAGACCAGCAAGACCGCCCGATGTGCCGACAATCCCGATAGGAGCTGCACATATCTCATTCTTAGGGCAACACCGGATGAACACTACGTACAACTAAAACCAACCCTCAAGTTGCCCCGAGGTGGCGCTGCAAGTGGCTCTGGTTCGGACCAACACTTAGACAAGCACTGGCTCGGGGGGGCTATAATAAAGATGACCCTCGGGTTAATTACTCCCAAGGGAAAAGTAGGTGGTGGTGAGGCAAATGGTAAAAGTCAATGTTGGGCCTTGTTGGAGGAGTTTTATTCAAAGCGAACTGTTAAGGGGGTCCCATAAATCACCCGACCGCGTAAGGAACGCAAAATCCGGGAACATAACACCGGTATGACGGAAACTAGGGCGGCAAGAGTGGAACAAAACACCAGGAAAAAGGCCGAGCCTTCCACCCTTTACCAAATATATAGATGCATTAATAATATAAGAGATATTGTGATATCCCAACATAAACCCTGTCCACCAAGGAGCAATCTTCAACTTCACCTGCAACTAGCAACGCTATAAGAGGGGCTGAGCAAAAGCGGTAACATAGCCAAAAATAGTGGTTTGCATAGGAAAGGTGTCAAAGGTCAGAGGTTCATGGCAACATGGGATGGCTCGACAAACAGATGATAGGTAGCGCAGCAAAGCGATAGAACAAAGCAACTAGCATAGCAATGATAGTAGTGAGATCTAGGGTAGCGGTCATCTTGCCTGAAATCCCGCTAGGAAGAAGAACGAGTCCATGAAGAAGACAAGCGGACGTGGTCGAACGAGTCCTCACAACTCCGGAACGAAACCGAAGGCAACCCGGAAAGAAGCAAACAACATAGTAAACCAACAAGCATAAGCATGGCATGATGCACAAACAAGTATGATGCATGTCCGGTTTAATGAGGCATGGCATGGCAAAGTGCAAGAAACAATACTACAAGTTAAGTGGAGCTCAATATGCAACGAGTTGCATATTGACAAAACACCACATGCAATTATTTAGTTTGATCTCGGTTATGTACCCAACAATATTAAATGTTATTAAACATGGCAAGAGGTGAAACATAATGAAACTACCTATCTAGGCAAGTTTAAATGAGGCCGAAAACAACAAACAACAATTCCGGAAAATCCCCATATGCAAATTATGGATTCGGTACTGTTCTGCCCTAAACACAATTTTGGAGTTGTTAAACAGCAACATAAAGTGGACCATGTTAATCTAGGCATTTTCCCACCCCATTTACATATAAAGTTTATTTAAAATGGAGCTACGGTTAATTAGTTATGAAATAAATCATTTAAACATGGCATACATGCAAATGATATGCAAACAACATTTTAAACATTTTAAACATGGATGAAAGTGGCATATTATTAAACTACACAATTTTCTGAGCATTTTACATATATAAATTATTTAAATCCGATGCACCATTTGTGAGTTATTAAATGCATGATGTATGAGGGTTTTTCTATAAAAATGGTAAATCCTGGGATAATGCTAAAATCACAGATCTGAAAAAAATAGATGAGGCCGAAATCTGCTGGGCGCTGGGGCGCTCACCATGGGCCTCAGCCCGGTTCGGTGGGGAGGGAGGCCTGCAGGGACGCGAGGCGAGCTGGGCCTTGGCTCGGGCCCGATCTGGAGGCGCTGGAGGCTGGCGCTCCTGGCTGGATCAAACGAGGAGGTGGAGGGGACGCGGTTAACGCAACGGTTTGCTACTGCT
Organism: Triticum dicoccoides; assembly: GCF_002162155.2. Classification (NCBI taxonomy): domain Eukaryota; kingdom Viridiplantae; phylum Streptophyta; class Magnoliopsida; order Poales; family Poaceae; genus Triticum; species Triticum dicoccoides. The sequence goes on along the minus strand of NC_041381.1, from coordinate 337,628,307 downwards.
CAATCTGAACGAACAGGAGGGAGCGCGCGCAGGGGAAGTAGAGCTCGACGCGGCGGGACTTGGCGCGGATCCATGGCGCAGGGCAGAGGAACGCGACGGCGGAGGGGCGGTTCCCGGTGGTGGTGAGCATCGGGCGGCCATGGCGCTCCTGCTAGTCCCTGCGAGAGAGAGGAAGCAGGGAGATGAGAGGGAGAGAGAGAAAGCGAAGGGAAGGAGGGGACGGAGAAGAGAAAGGAGCGGGACGAGGCCGGTCCTGGTCGGTGCTCGCCAACGGTGACGCGGGTGCAGCTCCGACGAGGTTGCTGCAGGGCCGGAGGAGCTGAGGAGGCCGGTGCCTCACGAGCTGCTCGGGGGTGACGGACTGGATCGAGGAATGTGAGGGTGCGCTGGTTGGTGGCTTCTATTGCCGGGGAAGAAGTGGCTTGGGGTCGAGGACGAGCTCCTCGCTCGAGGCAGGGAAGGATGGGGATGCCTGGCGCTGCGGGATCGGGGCTCCCCTGCTCGAGCTCCTCGGGCGCGTGCTCGTGCACGAGAGCGAGAGAAGGCTGGGCCTCGGGAACAGAGGAGGTGGCGGCTGCTCGCGGTGAGGCTTTGGATCGTGGTTGCGGGCTCCGGTTGGTTGGCTGGGCGAGTGGATCGAGGGAGATCGGGCGAGGGGATCCCGATGTGGGAGGTGGAGTGGCGGCGGCAACAGGGAGGATGGGACAGCTACCCTAGAAATTAGGGTTGGGCTGTTTATATAGCAAGTGGAATTTGGGTAGGGGTATTTAGTCCCTCCGATCGAAATCAAACGGCCGAAAAAGATTGGCTTAGGGAGTCCAATTAATAAAACGGAGATGTTTTCGGGATGTTAGGGGATGATTCGGATCCAACGGTGACGACTGAGCGGGTCGGGTTCGGGGAAGTTTTCGGACGCTCACGCGAGGGGGCCGCGGGCTGACGAGAGAGGTTAGGTGGTTGGACAAGGGAAACGAAAACATGGTTGGTCTGGAACGGTCAGCGCGGGCAAGGCGATCCGAGGGAAGGTGATGAAGGCAAAGGGAGAAACAGCAACGACGAACAAATGCAAGTTTTAAACATGACGGCAACGGAGTGCCGATGCAATGCGAATGATGCGATGATGAAATGCAAGACATGAACAAAATGCAAAACAAAAAAAAACAAAAACCCAACCACGGAGGAAAAATCATATCGCATCTCCGGAAAAGGCAAGAGTTGGAGTTATGAATATGGAAAGTTGTATCCGGGGCGTTACAACACTCCACCACTATGAGAGGATCTCGTCCCGAGATCTAGGATGGCACCGGAGGAAAAAGAAAGAGGAAGATAAGAGGTAAAACTAAATTGCTTCTTTGACGAACGAGTGAAACCACGAACCTTGAGCGGTTGAGCAATTTAAAAGAAAGAGTACAACAAAGATGAACGAGATTGCAAACAATCCGTTAGAAAAGAGGAACAAGGAACATTACGAGAACTTGACGGTTGCAAAGACACGAATCTAGAGTTTGTTGGACAAGATAGAATTCGAAACCACTCCGGTTAAAACAAGATGAGAGAGGAAGAATTCGGGCAGCACTCCGGTTGAACATGGAAGGAATATAACATGAATTTGAGAAGATGGGAAGATACTTGATGAAATCAACAACACACTGCCTCCGGAACTATTGAAAGAATGGCATAATGGGTAAGAAGGATTTCAGACAGCACTCAGGTTGGCAAGAGAGGCAAAACTTGAGAAGGTGAAAGAACTTGAATGAGAACACAACACTCCGGTTAAATGGAGAAGCAAGGAGAAGAACATGATCTTGCCAAAGCAAGATGATGAGTGAAAAGAGCAACATCACAATGCCTCCGGAAGAAAGAATAGAAGATAGATCCTTGAAATAAAAGAATGGAGAAGAAAATTCCAACCTCTGCCAGAAATGAGCTTGGAAAGCACCCTTCGAAGAAGGTTATAATGGAGTTGTTGGAAAACCAACAACCAAAAGAATAAGCTTGTAGTGGGCTTATGGAAAACATCCCAAAATTATGAGGTGACAACCGGCCACTAACGGAAACAATTGCTTGCTTGAGAACAATGAAGAGATGAAAAACCTCTTTCACCGAGAAGGATATGGAGAAAGCTTGGATCATTGATAAGCACCACAATAGCAACATTCCTTAAGGAAGGCTTTAGGTGAAATCTATACCAAGATAACTCCAAAGAAGAAGTTGATTGGACGAAAAGATCTCTTGAACAAAGAGAAAATGATGGATTTAAAATACCTCATTCTTGACAACTTGCGAATCAGGAAACACGAAGTGAAATTGTCAAGAATGACATAAGACCACCTCAAAGGATAAGGTAGAAAGAATTGCACTTCGAAATGCAAGAAGAAAAATACTTGAACTCCTCAGAAAAAAAACATGTGTTGGGCACCATGTTTATTTTTTTGAGTATAGCTTGGAGAATCACAACTTTAAGAGAAATCTTGAAGAACAATTGAAGAATGAAAAGAATCCTTGATGAACCACCATGTTGAGACTCCATGAAGAACTCTGGTAATAAAAGAATGATCAAATGAAAGAGAAGTTGAAAACACAAGGTGAAGCCTTGCAATGATTTAGATGGAGCTTTGCGACGATATAACCGAGAAAACTTGGAACTCCGGAAAGAAAAGATGAAGCACCTCGAACCGAGAAATTACTTCATCATGAACAATCTCCGGAAGAAGGAATTAATCACTTGGATGAAACAATAATAAGAATTATGTTATGCCTATCCTTCACCAAATTAAATTGATGACAAGCAATGGATTTGGCATACTACTTATTCTCGTAGAAAGAATTAAGAGGGATATATCGTAAACTTGAGAAGGTATTCAACGAACCACCGGTGGAATTGAAGGAACGAATGGATTAAAATGATAACGAAGGAAGAGAAATCTTGAAGGAACCACCGTAAGAATTGAAAATGAAAGAAGTAAAGGGGTGAATCACCGGTAAGAATTAGAGAATGAATGAAGATACTTGAGGGAATTTAGATACATGAGAACGACGAGGCCATGAACTGATTAGAGGATATTTGAACGATGCACCTGTAAGATTTGGAGAACGAGAGCTAAAAGCTGAGAATGAATAATTCTAAGATGATGGCCTACGGAGAATCAATCTGAAAAGACTCTTGAATTGCTCCGGATGGGTGAAAAGAATTTAAGAGAGCCATGAATCTTCAAGAGAAAGGACAATTTTTAGAGGAAACACTTCTTCGGTCTTCACCTATTGAGAATGATGACGAGAACCACCCTGAATTTTGGAGATACTCCGGGAGGATGAAAAGCGAAGGGGGTTGAGCCAACGATGAAAAGAATTTGAAAGATCTTGGAGAAAGACATATGACTGATGATAATTCATTCTTACGTCAAACTTCGAAAAACTTTAGGAATGGCTCCGGGAAAATTAGAAGAGTCAGGTAAGATCCTGGGAAAAGACCTGTGGGTTAGGGCCCACTCAAAAGATACACCTTCGAAAAATTATTAGAATGGGAAATTGCACCGGTTGAATTGAATATCTTGAATGAGAGAAAAACCTTGATGTAACTCGAACAGATTAAGAATGGAAGCATGATTCTTCTGAGATATCTTGAGCACTCTGGATAAGAATAGAGAGAGGTGAACAATTAAGAGGTACACCGGCATGAGAAAGCATTAGAAACGAGGAAAAGAATATGATAAATATTGAAAGCTTGAATTGGATCCACCAGAAAAGAATACGAGGATGAAGATTGATGAACTTGTAACTGTTGAGCATCTTCACGAGGGATCACCGGATTAGAATATTGACGGGAAAAGAGTGAAGAGACTTGACATGAATAATGGATACTTGATTAAAATATATGAGTCCTTGCAGAAAAGGGTGGGAGGGTGGGGAAAAACAAAGACAACTTGGGATGAACGAAACAAACACCGTTGAGAAAACTTAGAATAGATCTTGCGGATGGGGAGAATGATGAGATCATCTCGAAGAGAAGCACACCGGTTGGAAAAGAATTAACATGACAACCTCAATGATCAAAAAGGATTAGTACTCCCATAGAAATATTAGAACAACGTTTAGGAAAGGTATGGATTCAACATTTGACTTTGAAGCAACTCGAATACCACAAATAAAACAAAACAAAGGATTTGGCTTGCAGAATAAGCCGGAAACAAACATATGTTAGAGATTTACCCAATCCCGTATCATGCATTTGTCGGAAAGATATTCTAGGAGCTACTTGAATTCCCACCTATAAACTCCCGAAACTTTCTGGTTATGCAATCTGGTGTTGGGGATACAAGGGAAGCAATATATCTCACCCAAACTAACAATACCTACATCCAAGCTGTATCCATCCGTCAACACATAACCAAGAAACCTTCGGAAATCGTGTACCTCAACCTTCGAAAAGCATCCGTTATATGAGCTATGGCAATACTCCCGAGCTCGCCCCAGTACTAGGTTATCGGGGTTATCTCACCAACAACTGCATAAAAGAGATTTTCAATGTCGGCAAAACTCAGGTATTCCAGAACTGCAACGATAAAATTATGACGACAACACCTCGGAGCTCAACTCCCCGGGACACTGCCACAACCCCTAAATGTCAGGAGGCACCAAGAACAATGTTCTCGTCATAAGAATATCGGAACGATTCCAAGATACCCGCGTGATCCTAAATTTTTTTAGTGAAATTTGAGGAGAGGAAAGACAAAACATCTACGTCCGGAGACCTCACCAGAGCGACGAAGGGACTGAGGAGTAAAAATAATCCTACTCTCCGATATATATAATCCTAAGACTCAAAATAGTTTTCTTCTAGACTCAACAACGGCCAACAATCAAGGGGGCTCCTATGGTCGGTCGAGGCTCTGATTACCAACTTGTCACGCCCAATATGCGACCCTATCCAAAAGGAACCCGAAGGTCCCACTAAGGATAGACCCGCATATTGAAACACTTTTACAAGGTGGATATCATTACATCAACATTACATAATAGATGGGGATACATACATAAGGCATACAATGCCACACAAATACAACAATACAACATACAAGAACAACATCCGACTATGGATGAATCATAAACAGAAACTCAAACAATATCCACCCTGCTAGCCCAGGCTGCCGACCTGGAACCTATCCCTTGATCGAAGAAGCAGAAGAAGAACTCAACGCAAGCAAGCATCACTCTCGCATCATGATCATCGCATAACCTGTACCTGCAACTGTTGTTGTAGTAATCTGTGAGCCACGAGGACTCAACAATCCCATTACCATGGGTATCAAGACTGGCAAAGCTTAAAGGGAAAGGAAGGGGTAAAGTGGTGAGGCTGCAGCAGCGACTAAGCATATATGGTGGCTAACATACGCAAATAAGAGCGAGAAGAGAGCAAGCGGAACGGTCGTGAAGCTAGCAATGATCAAGAGGTGATCCTGAACACCTACTTACGTCAAACATAACCCAAGAAACCGTGTTCGCTTCCCGGACTCCGCCGAAAAGAGACCATCACAGCTACACACACGGTTGATGCGTTTCAAATCGGATCTGGTGTCAAGTTATCTACAACCGGACATTAACAAATTCCCATCTGCCTATAACTGCAGGCACGGCTTTCAAAAGATTATACCCTGCAGGGGTGTCCCAACTTAGCCCATGATAAGCTCTCGCGATCAACGAAGGAATATACCTTCTCCTAGGAAGACCCGATCAGACTCGGAATCCCGGTTTACAAGACATTTCGACAATGGTAAAACAAGACCAGCAAGACCGCCCGATGCGCCGACAATCCCGATAGGAGCTGCACATATCTCGTTCTCAGGGCAACACCGGATGAACACTACGTACAACTAAAACCAACCCTCAAGTTGCCCCGAGGTGGTGCTGCAAGTGGCTCTGGTTCGGACCAACACTTAGACAAGCACTGGCCCGGGGGGGCTATAATAAAGATGACCCTCGGGTTAATTACTCCCAAGGGAAAAGTAGGTGGTGGTGAGGCAAATGGTAAAAGTCAATGTTGGGCCTTGCTGGAGGAGTTTTATTCAAAGCGAACTGTTAAGGGGGTCCCATAAATCACCCGACCGCGTAAGGAACGCAAAATCCGGGAACATAACACCGGTATGACGGAAACTAGGGCGGCAAGAGTGGAACAAAACACCAGGCAAAAGGCCGAGCCTTTCACCCTTTACCAAATATATAGATGCATTAATAATATAAGAGATATTGTGATATCCCAAGATAAACCCTGTCCACCAAGGAGCAATCTTCAACTTCACCTGCAACTAGCAACGCTATAAGAGGGGCTGAGCAAAAGCGGTAACATAGCCAAACAGTGGTTTGCATAGGAAAGGTGTCAAAGGTAGAGGTTCATGGCAACATGGGATGGCTCAACAAATAGATGATAGGTAGCACATCAAAGCGATAGAACGAAGCAACTAGCATAGCAATGATAGTAGTGAGATCCAGGGTAGCGGTCATCTTGCCTGAAATCCCGCTAGGAAGAAGAACGAGTCCATGAAGAAGACAAGCGGACGTGGTCGAACGAATCCTCACAACTCCGGAACGAAACCGAAGGCAACCCGGAAAGAAGCAAACAACATAGTAAACCAACAAGCATAAGCATGGCATGATGCACAAACAAGTATGATGCATGTCCGGTTTAATGAGGCATGGCATGGCAAAGTGCAACAAACAATACTACAAGTTAAGTGGAGCTCAATATGCAACGAGTTGCATATTGACAAAACACCACATGCAATTATTTAGTTTGATCTCGGTTATGTACCCAACAATATTAAATGTTATTAAACATGGCAAGAGGTGAAACATAATGAAACTACCTATCTAGGCAAGTTTAAATGAGGCCGGAAACAACAAACAACAATTCCGGAAAATCCCCATATGCAAATTATGGATTCGGTACTGTTCTGCCCTAAACACAATTTTGGAGTTGTTAAACAGCAACATAAAGTGGACCATGTTAATCTAGGCATTTTCCCACCCCATTTACATATAAAGTTTATTTAAAATGGAGCTACGGTTAATTAGTTATGAAATAAATCATTTTAACATGGCATACATGCAAATGATATGCAAACAACATTTTAAACATTTTAAACATGGATGAAAGTGGCATATTATGAAACTACACAATTTTCTGAGCATTTTACATATATAAATTATTTAAATCTGATGCACCATTTGTGAGTTATTAAATGCATGATGTATGAGGGTTTTTCTGTAAAACTGGTAAATCCTGGGATAATGCTAAAATCACAGATCTGAAAAAAATAGATCGGGCCGAAATCTGCTGGGCGCTGGGGCGCTCACCATGGGCTTCAGCCCGGTTCGGTGGTGAGGGAGGCCTGCAGGGACGCGAGGCGAGCTGGGCCTTGGCTCGGGCCCGATCTGGAGGCGCTGGAGGCTGGCGCTCCTGGCTGGATCGAACGAGGAGGTGGAGGGGACGCGGTCAACGCAACGGTTTGCTACTGCTCGATCTGAACGAACAGGAGGGAGCGCGCGCAGGGGAAGCAGAGCTCGACGCGGCGGGACTTGGCGCGGATCCACGGCGCAGGGCAGAGGAACGCGACGGCGGAGGGGCGGTTCCCGGTGGTGGTGAGCATCTGGCGGCCATGGCGCTCCTGCTAGTCCCTGCGAGAGAGAGGAAGTAGGGAGATGAGAGGGAGAGAGAGAAAGCGAAGGGAAGGAGGGGACGGAGAAGAGAAAGGAGCGGGACGAGGCCGGTCCTGGTCGGTGCTCGCCAACGGTGACGCGGGTGCAGCTCCGGCAAGGTTGCTGCAGGGCCAGAGGAGCTGAGGAGGCCGGTGCCTCACGAGCTGCTTGGGGGTGACGGACTGGATCGAGGAACGCGGGGGTGCGCTGGTTGGTGGCTTCGATTGCCAGGGAAGAAGTGGCTTGGGGTCGAGGACGAGCTCCTCGCTCGAGGCAGGGAAGGATGGGGATGCCTGGCGCTGCGGGATCGGGGCTCCCCTGCTCGAGCTCCTCAGGCGCGTGCTCGCGCACGAGAGCGAGAGAAGGCTGGGCCTCGGGAACAGAGGAGGTGGCGGCTGCTCACGGTGAGGCTTTGGATCGTGGTTGCGGGCTCCGGTTGGTTGGCTGGGCGAGTGGATCGAGGGAGATCGGGCGAGGGGATCCCGATGTGGGAGGTGGAGTGGCGGCGGCAACAGGGAGGATGGGACAGCTACCCTAGAAATTAGGGTTGGGCTGTTTATATAGTAAGTGGAATTTGGGTAGGGGTATTTAGTCCCTCCGATCGAAATCAAACGGCCGAAAAAGATTGGCTTAGGGAGTCCAATTAATAAAACGAAGATGTTTTCGGGATGTTAGGGGATGATCCGGATCCAACGGTGACGACTGAGCGGGTCGGGTTCGGGGAAGTTTTCGGACGCTCACGCGAGGGGGCCGCGGGCTGACGAAAGAGGTTAGGTGGTTGGACAAGGGAAACGAAAACACGGTTGGTCTGGAACGGTCAGCGCGGGCAAGGCGATCCGAAGGAGGGTGATGAAGGCAAAGGGAGAAACGGCAACGACGAACAAATGCAAGTTTTAAACATGACGGCAACGGAGTGCCGATGCAATGCGAATGATGCGATGATGAAATGCAAGACATGAACAAAATGCAAAACAAAAAAAAAGAAAAACCCAACCACGGAGGAAAAATCATATTGCATCTCCGAAAAAGGCAAGAGTTGGAGTTATGAATATGGAAAGTTGTATCCGGGGCGTTACAAGTGAGGCAAGTCCTTCGTGGGCGACGGCCATGGTGGGATAGACAAGGTTGCTTCTTCATGGACCCTTCATGGGTGGAGCCCTCCGTGGACTCGCGCAACCGTTACCCTTCGTGGGTTGAAGTTTCCGTCAACGTGGATGTACGATAGCACCACCTACCGGAACCACGCCAAAAACATCCGTGTCTCCAATTGTGTTTGAATCCTCCAAACCCTTCCCTTTACATTCTTGCAAGTTGCATGCTTTACTTTCCGCTGCTCATATACGCTTTGCATGCTTGCTTGTTATGTATTGTGAATGTTAAACTTGTGCCTAAACTCCTCTTGAACTTAAAGAAGTTAAAAACTGCAACTTTGGTACTTAGTGTCTAATCACCCCCCTCTAGACACCTCTTCTCAAGGTCCTACATCTATGTGAGAGTTCTATGTGGGGTTAGGTACATGTCCATGTGCTTGTGTCAAGAGGAAGATATCATACAACCCATGGAAAGGATGACATCAAGTGGTGATCGTCATCATGATTGCCGTGTGCAAGTTCAAGTGGAGCATCATGAAGAGATCAAGTGCTTGAATCTTGCCATCCTTTGTGGTGTCAATGGTCTTGTGAAGATGTGCCGAAGAGAGGCTCACCCATAGTGGACTATGGGGGAGCAATCATCTAGTCTTCATCGAGCCAACGCAATCAAGAAAGGTGGTCCAACTTGAGGGAGTCAAGATCTTCATCATCTAGCTCAAGTGGACCATGTGCAAGGCAAAGGTTTGCCCTTGATAGGTTTTCTATTTTACGGGTCTCGTGGTGGTAGTTGGGAGACCGGGTTATAGGATCGTTTGTCGTACTATCAAGGGGGGCTCTCAAGTTGGTAGCTTGATCGTATAGTTAGTAGAGAGCTCAAACCATTGCATCCTTGCATCATGTTTCTTGGTTCTTGTTTGGTTCTCTTTATGAGTCTTAGAGCTGATGGTCATCTTGATGACAAGCTTGAGTTCATCGAAAACGGAGTTCGCATGCGTCTTCTATGATGTTTTCGGTGTTGGAGGTTTTACTGGTCTTATCTGAGGAAGGGTTCTCACCATTTTCTTATGGGCCTTTTCTAATTTGCTTCTTATTGATATTTCTTTCAAGATTGTGTTAGCCCTTGTCGCTATCTTTCCAACAAACTTGGTTTCATCGAATTCGGAGTCTGTTTGCAAAAGTTGTGGCAGTTTTGGTGTTCTGAAAAGGCTGCAGCGGTACTACCGCGAATTGGAGCAGATGTGATTTTTTACTACCGCTCTAGAGCGGTACTACCACGGCTCCTACAACGGTAGTACCGCTCCGGACCAAAAACTCGTCCCAAGTCCTGCGGTGGTAGGCCCGGATGTAATTTTTTAGTACCGTTCGCAAGCAGTAGTACCGCTACCCCTAGCGGTAGTACCGTGAGGTCAAGCGGTACTACCGCTCCGACGGTTCTTCTGGCCTTTTTGCCTCCTCCCTGTTGTGTTTCGAAGGGTACTACCGCCCTAGCGGTAGTACCGCTCTGTGCGGGCTGTGAGCATAACGGTTGGATTTTCCCCCACCTATAAAAGGGGGTCTTCTTTCCTATTGAACCTTATGCTTTGAGCTCGTGTTATTTTTCCATTGTTGACCTTCTTCGAGCTTGCTAACTCTCAATCCCTCCATGGATTCTTGCTAGTTTTTGAGGGAAAAGAGAGAGGAGATCTAGATCCACATTTCCACCAATCACTTTCTCCTCTATGTGAGGGGAACCCCTTGGATCTAGATCTTGGAGTTCTTGGTGTTCTCCTTCTTGTTATTCCTCTCATCTTCCTCCCTAGCATTAGTTGCTTCGGTGGGATTTGAAAGAGAAGGAGTTGGGCACTCCGTGTGCCCTTGCCATTTGGTGCATCGGTTTGAGTTCTCCACGTGATACGTGGAAGTTACAAGTTGAGAAGCTTATTACTCTTGGGTGCTTGGTACCCTTGAGCTTGTTACTCTTGGGTGTTTGGACACCCTAGAGCTTGTTCCTCTTGGGTGCCTTGGTGCCCTAGACGGTTGGTGTTGTTCAGAGCTCAATCATTGTGGTGTAAAGCTCCGGGCAAGCATTGGGGTCTCCAATTAGGTTGTGGAGATCGCCCCGAGCAATTTGACGGGTACCGGTGACCGCCCCCAAGGGTTACCAAAGTGTACGGGTTCGGTGACCGCCCCCAAGGGTCGCCATTTGTATGGGTTCGGTGACCGCCCTCAAGGGTCCCTTAGTGGAATCACGACATCTTGCATTGTGCGAGGGCGTGAGGAGATTACGGTGGCCCTAGTGGCTTCTTGGGGAGCATTGTGCCTCCACATCGCTCCAAACGGAGATTAGCATCCGCAAGGGTATGAACTTTGGGATACATCTTCGTCTCCGCGTGCCTCGGTTATCTCTTTCCCGAGCCCTTTACTTATGCACTTTACTTTGTGATAGCCATATTGTTCTTTGTCATATATCTTGCTATCACATAGTTGCTTATCTTGCTTAGCATAAGTTGTTGGTGCACATAGGTGAGCCTAGTTGTTTTAGGTTTTGTGCTGGACAAATTAACCGCTAGGTTTATTCCGCATTTGTTCAAGCCTTAACCGTAATTATTTTAAATCGCCTATTCACCCCCCTCTAGGCGACATCCTCGATCTTTCAATTGGTATCAGAGCCTCGTCTCTCTTTGTTAGGCTTAACGGCCTGGAGAGTAAAGATGTCGACTAGGGGATTAGGATTCTCTGACACTCTTAGTTTCGATGGCACAAATTTTGATGTTTGGGTAATTCGCATGCTTAACCTCTTTAGGGTCATGGACCCAAATTTATAGCGAATTGTAGATATGGGTTTTTCTCCTCCAAAGGATCCCCAAAGATTATCTTTAGAGGATGATAAAAACTCTTATCTCAATGCTCAAGCTTCTAATGTGCTTTTCGATGCTTTGAGAAGTGTAGTTATATTTCAACTCATGTCGTTCTGGGATGCTCATGAGTTATGGACAAAGCTTCAAGATAAATAAGGTGTGTCCAAGATTTGTGGGGATGATTGTTCTCCCTCCTCCTCCGGCCGTGTTGCCTTCTCAACTTCTTCTACTTCACCTACATGTGGATTGCCACAAGGTAATGCTAGGGTGAGTGGTGGTGGTCATTGCAATGATGATAGTGTGCTTGTTCTTGGTGATTCTTCGTCACTATCTTATTGCAATGGTCCTTCTTTGGACTTTAACACTTTGAGCACCTTACATGTTTCACATGCTCGTGTTGGTAGTCCTGCATATCATGTAGAAATTGCTTGCTCAAATCTCATGATGATATGCTTGCTATGTCTTGTTGCCATGATAAAAATGTATCTATTTCCTCGAGTTGTTGTGCTAACAATGTAGAGGAAACTGAAGGAAATATGCCCTAGAGGCAATAATAAAGTTATTATTTATTTCCTTATTTCATGATAAATGTTTATTATTCATGCTAGAATTGTATTAACCGGAAACATAATACATGTGTGAATACATAGACAAACTTAATGTCACTAGCATGCCTCTACTTGACTAGCTCATTAATCAAAGATGGTTATGTTTCCTAACCATAGACATGAGTTGTCATTTGATTAACGGGATCACATCATTAGTAGAATGATGTGATTGACTTGACCCATTCCATTGGCTTAACACTTGATCGTTTAGTATGTTGCTATTGCTTTCTTCATGACTTATACATGTTCCCATGAGTATGAGATTATGCAACTCCCGTTTATCGGAGGAACACTTTGTGTGCTACCAAACGTCACAACGTAACTGGGTGATTATAAAGGAGCTCTACAGGTGTCTCCAAAGGTACATGTTGAGTTGGCGTATTTCGAGATTAGGATTTGTCACTCCGATTGTCAGAGAGGTATCTCTGGGCCCTCTCGGTAATGCACATCACTATAAGCCTTGCAAGCAATGTAGCTAATGAGTTAGTTACGGAATGATGCATTACGTAACGAGTAAAGAGACTTGCCGGTAACGAGATTGAACTAGGTATTGGATACCGACGATCGAATCTTGGGCAAGTAACATACCGAATCTAGGTCATGTCTACATAGTTCTCGAACCCGTAGGGTCCGCAGCTTAACGTTACGATGACAATTTTATTATGAGTTTATAAGTTTTGATGTACCGAAGGTTGTTCGGATTCCCGGATGTGATCACGGACTTGACGAGGAGTCTCGAAATGCTTGAGACATAAATATTGATATATTGGAAGCCTATATTTGGATATCGAAATCGTTCCGGGTGAAATCAGGATTTTACCAGAGTACCGGGAGGTTACCGCAACCCCCCGGGGGCTTAATGGGCCTACATGGGCCCTAGTGGAGAGGAAGAGAGGAGGCAAGAGGTGGGATGCTCCCCCTACCCTCCGTAGTCCGAATAAGACAAGGAGAGGGGGGCGGTGCCCCCCTTTCCTTCCCCTCTTCCTCCTCCTTCCCCCCTTCTCCTTCTCCAACTAGGAAAGAAGGGAGTCCTACTCCTGATGGGAGTAGGACTCCCCCTTGGAGCGCCCTCCTTGGCCGGCCGCCCCCTCCCCCTTGGCTCCTTTATATACGGGGGCATGGGGCACCTCTAGACACACAAGTTGATCTTCGTGATCGTTCCTTAGTCGTGTGCGGTGCCCTCCTCCACCATATTCCACCTCGGTCATATCGTAGCAGTGCTTAGGTGAAGCCCTGCGTTGGTAGAACATCAACACCATCACCACGCCATTGTGCTGACGGAACTCTTCCCCGACACCCTGCTGGATCGGAGTCCGGGGATCGTCATCGAGCTGAACGTGTGCTGAACTCGGAGGTGCCGTACGTTCGGTACTTGGATCGGTCGGATCGTGAAGACGTACGACTACATCAACCGCATTGTCATAACGCTTCCGCTTATGGTCTACGAGGGTGCGTGGACAACACTCTCCCCTCTCGTTGCTATGCATCATCATGATCCTTGCGTGTGTGTAGGATTTTTTTTTGAAATTACTACGTTCCCCAACAGTGGCATCCGAGCCTGGTTTTATGCTTAGATGTCATATGCACGAGTAGAACACAAGTGAGTTGTGGGCGATACAAGTCATACTGCTTACCATCATGTCATACTTAGGTTCAGCGGTATTGTGAGATGAAGCGGCCTGGACCGACATTACGCGTATGCTTACGCAAGACTGGTTTCACCGTTACGAGCACTCGTGCTTAAAGGTGACTGGCGGGTGTCTGTCTCTCTCACTTTAGTTGAACCGAGTGTGGCTACGCCCGGTCCTTGCGAAGGTGAAAACAACACTAACTTGACGAACTATCGTTGTGGTTTTGATACGTAGGTAAGAACGGTTCTTGCTCAGCCCGTAGCAGCCACCTAAAATTTGCAACAACAAAGTAGAGGACGTCTAACTTGTTTTTGCAGGGCATGTTGTGATGTGATATGGTCAAGACGTGGTGCTATATTTTATTGTATGAGATGATCATGTTTTGTAACCGAAGTTATCGGCAACTGGCAGGAGCCATATGGTTGTCGCTTTATTGTATGAAATGCAAACGCCCTGTAATTATTTTACTTTATCACTAAGCGGTAGTGATAGTCATAGAAGCAATAGATGGCGTAACGACAACGATACTACGATGGAGATCAAGGTGTCGCGCCGGTGACGATGGTGATCACGACGGTGCTTCGAAGATGAAGAACCCAAGCACAAGATGATGATGGACATATCATATCACTTATATTGATTGCATGTGATGTTTATCCTTTATGCATCTTATCTTGCTTTGATTGACGGTAGCATTTTAAGATGATCTCTCACTAAATTATTAAGAAGTGCTCTCCCTGAGTATGCACTGTTGCAGAAGTTCTTCATGCTGAGACACCACGTGATGATCGAGTGTGATAGGCTCTACGCTCAAATACAACGGGTGCAAAATAGTTGCACTCGCGGAATACTCAGGTTAAACTTGACGAGCCTAGCATATACACATATGGTCTCGGAACACGGAGACCGAAAGGTCGAGCGTGAATCATATAGTAGATATGATCAACATAGTGATGTTCACCATTGAAAACTACTCCATCTCACGTGATGATCGGACATGGTTTAGTTGATTTGGATCACGTGATCACTTAGATGACTAGAGAGATGTCTGTCTAAGTGGGAGTTCCTAAGTAATATGATTAATTGAACTTAAATTTATCATGAACTTAGTCGTGGTAGTATTTTGCAAATTATGTTGTAGATCAATACCTCGCGTTGTTGCTTTCATATGTTTATTTTGATATGTTCCTAGAGAAAATTGTGTTGAAAGATGCTAGTAGCAATGATGCGGATTGGATCCGTGATCTGAGGTTTATCCTCATTGCTGCACAGAAGAATTATGTCCTTGATGCACCGCTAGGTGACAGACCTCTTGGAGGAGCAGATGCAGACGTTATGAATGTTTGGCTAGCTCAATATGATGACTACTTGGTAGTTTAGTGCACCATGCTTAACGACTTAGAATCGGGACTTCAAAGATATTTTGAACGTCATGGACCATATGAGATGTTCCAGGAGTTGAAATTAATATTTCAAGCAAATACCCGAGTTGAGAGATATGAAGTCTCCAACAAGTTCTATAGCTAAAAGATGGAGGAGAATCGCTCAACTAGTGAGCATGTGCTCAGATTGTCTGGGTACTACAATCGCTTGAATCAAGTGGGAGTTAATCTTCCAGATAAGATAGTGATTGACAGAGTTCTCTAGTCACCATCACCAAGTTAGTAGAACTTCGTGATGAACTATAGTATGCGAGGGATGACGAAAACGTTTCCCGAGCTCTTTCTGATGTTGAAGTCGACGAAGGTAGAAATCAAGAAAGAGCATCAAGTGTTGATGATTGACAATACCACTAGTTTCAATAAAAGGGCAAAGGAAAAGAAAGGGAACTTCAAGTAGAATGGCAAGCAAGTTGTCACTCCCGTGAAGAAGCCCAAAGTTGGATCAAAGCCTGAAACTGAGTATTTCTACTGCAAAGGAAATGGTCATTGGAAGCGGAAATATCCTGAATATTTGGTGGATAAGAAGGATGGCAAAGTGAACAAGGGTATATTTGATATACAGGTTATTGATGAATGCCTTACTAGTGTTTATAGTAGCCCCTGAGTATTTGATACTTGTTCGGTTGCTAAGATTAGTAACTCGAAACAGGAGTGACAGAATAAACAGAGACTAGTTGAAGGGGAAGTGACGATGAGTGTTGGAAGTAGTTCCAAGATTGATATGATCATCATCGCACCCTCCCTACACTTTCGGGATTAGTGTTAAACCTAAATAAATGTTATTTAGCGTTTGCATTGAGCATGAATATGATTTGATCATGTTTATTGCAATACGGTTATTCATTTAAAGTCAGAGAATAATTGTTATTCTGTTTACATGAATAAAACCTTCAAATGGTCATACACCCAATGAAAATAGTTTGTTGGATCTCGATCGTAGTGATACACATATTCATAATATTTATGCCAAAAGATGCAAAGTTAATAATGATAGTGCAACTTATTTGTGGCACTGCCATTTGGGTCATATCGGTGTAAATCGCATGAAGAAACTCCATAAAGATGGATTTTCGGAATCACTTGGTTATGAATCATTTGATGCTTGCGAACCGTGCCTTTTGGGCAAGATGACTGAAACTCCGTTCTCCAGAACAATGGAACGAGCTACTGACTTATTTGAAATAATACATACTGATGTATGCGATCCTATGAGTGTTAAGGCTCACGGCATGTATCGTTATTTTCTGACCTCCACATATGATTTGAGCAGATATGGGTATATCTACTTGATGAAACATAAGTCTGAAACATTTGAAAAGTTCAAAGAATTTCAGAGTGAAGTGGAAAATCATCGTAACAAGAAAAATAAAGTTTCTACGATCTGATCATGGAGACGAATATTTGAGTTATGAGTTTGGTCTTCATTTGAAACAATGTGAAATAGTTTCACAACTCACGCCACCTGGAACATCACAATGTAGTGGTGTGTCCGAACGTCGTAATCGTACTTTACTAGATATGGTGCGATCTATGATGTCTCTTATCGGTTTACCACTATCGTTTTGGGGTTATGCATTAGAGACAGCTACATTCACGTTTAATAGGGCACCATCTAAATCCGTTGAGACGACACCGTATGAACTATGGTTTAGCAGTAAACCTAAGCTATCATTTCTTAAAGTTTGGAGTTGCGATGCTTATGTGAAAAAGGTTTTCAACCTGATAAGCTCAAACCCAAATCGGAGAAGTGCGTCTTCATAGAATACCCAAAGGAAACTGATGGGTACACCTTTTATCACAGATCTGAAGGCAAAACATTCGTTGCTATGAATGGATCCTTTCTAGAGAAGGAGTTTCTCTCGAAAGAAGTGAGTGGGAGGAAAGTAGAGCTTGATAAGGTAATTTGTACCTTCTCCCGAATTGGAAAGTTGTTCATCACAGAAATCAGTTCCAGTGATTCCTACACCAATTAGTGAGGAAGCTAATGATGATGATCATGAAACTTCAGATCAAGTTACTACAAAACCTCGTAGGTCTTCCAAAGTACAGTCCGCACCAGAGTGGTACGGTAATCCTGTTCTGGAAGTCATGTTACTAGACCATGATGAACCTACGAACTATGAGGAAGCGATGATGAGCCCAGATTCCGCGAAATGGCTTGAGGCCATGAAATCTGAGATGGGATCCATGTATGAGAACAAAGTGTGGAATTTGGTGGAGTTTCTTAATGATCGGTAAGCCATATTGTATAAATGGATCTTCAAAAGGAAGGCAGATGCTGATAGTAGTGTTACTATCTACAAAGCTCGACTTGTCGCAAAAAGGTTTTCGACAAGTTCAAGGTGTTGACTACAATGAGATTTTCTCAACTGTAGCGATGCTTAAGTCTGGTCGAATCATGTTAGCAATTACCACATTTTATGAAATCTGGCAAATGGATGTCAAAACTGCATTCCTTAATGGTTTTCTTAAAGAAGAGTTGTATATGATGCAACCAGAAGGTTTTGTCAATCCTAAAGGTGCTAACAAATTGTGCAAGATCCAGTAATCCATCTATGGACTGGTGCAAGCATCTCAGAGTTGGAATATACACTTTGATGAGTTGATCAAAGTATATAGTTTTATACAGACTTGCGGTGAAGCCTGTATTTACAATAAAGTGAGTGGGAGCACTACCGCCTTTCTGATAAATATATGTGAGTAACATATTGTTGATCAGAAATGATGTAGAATTTTTCTGGAAAGCATAAAGGAGTATTTGAAAGGATTTCTTTAAAAGAAAGACCTTAGTAAAGCTACTTACATATTGAGCATCAAGATCTATTGAGATAGATCAAGACGCTTGATAAGTTTTTCAATAAGTACATACCTTGTCAAGTTTTTGAAGTTGTTCAAAATGGAGCAGTCAAAGAAAGAGTTCTTTGCCTGTGTTGCAAAGGTATGAAATTGAGTAAGACTCAAATCCCGACCACGGCAGAAAATAGAAAAGAGAATGAAAGTCATTCCCTATGCCTCAATCATAGGTTCTATAAAGTATGCTATGCTATGTACCAGACCTATTGTATACCTTGCTCTGTATTTGGCAAGGGAGTACAATAGTTATCTAGGAGTAGATCACTGGACATTGGTCAAGAATATCCTTAGTAAGGACTAAGGTAATATTGCTCGATTATGGAGGTGATGAAAGAGCCCGTCATAAAGAGTTACATCGGTGCAAGCTTTTACACCGATCCAGATGACTCTAAGTCTCAATCTGGATACATATTGAAAGTGGGAGCAATTAGCTAGAGTAGCTCTGTGCAGAGCATTATAGACATAGAATATTTGCAAAAACATACGGATCTGAATGTGACAGACCCATTGACTAAGCTTCTCTCACGAGCAAAACATGATCACACCTCAGTACTCTTTGGGTGTTAATCACATAGCTATGTGAACTAGATTATTGACTCTAGTAAACCCTATGGGTGTTGGTCACATGACGATGTGAACTATGGGTGTTAATCATATACAGATATGAATATTGGTGTTAAATCACATGGCGATGTGAACTAGCTTATTGACTCTAGTGCAAGTGGGAGACTGAAGGAAATATGCCCTAGAGGCAATAATAAAGTTATTATTTATTTCCTTATTTCATGATAAATGTTTATTATTCATGCTAGAATTGTATTAACCGGAAACATAATACATGTGTGAATACATAGACAAACATAATGTCACTAGGATGCCTCTACTTGACTAGCTCATTAATCAAAGATGGTTATGTTTCCTAACCATAGACATGAGTTGTCATTTGATTAACAGGATCACATCATTAGTAGAATGATGTGATTGACTTGACCCATTCCGTTAGCTTAGCACTTGATCATTTAGTATGTTGCTATTGCTTTCTTCATGACTTATACATGTTCCTATGACTATGAGATTATGCAACTCCCGTTTACCGGAGGAACACTTTGTGTGCTACCAAACGTCACAACGTAACTGGGTGATTATAAAGGAGCTTTACAGGTGTCTCCAAAGGTACATGTTGAGTTGGCGTATTTCGAGATTAGGATTTGTCACTCCGACTGTCGGAGAGGTATCTCTGGGCCCTCTCGGTAATGCACATCACTATAAGCCTTGCAAGCAATGTAGCTAATGAGTTAGTTACGGAATGATGCATTACGTAACGAGTAAAGAGACTTGCCGGTAACGAGATTGAACTAGGTATTGGATACCGACGATCGAATCTCGGGCAAGTAACATACCGATGACAAAGGGAACAACGTATGTTATGCGGTTTGACCGATAAAGATCTTCGTACAATATGTAGGAGCCAATATGAGCATCCAGGTTCCGCTATTGGTTATTGACCAGAAACAGTTCTAGGTCATGTCTACATAGTTCTCGAACCCGTAGGGTCCGCACGCTTAACGTTACGATGACAATTTTATTATGAGTTTATAAGTTTTGATGTACCGAAGGTGTTCGGATTCCCGTATGTGATCACGGACTTGACGAGGAGTCTCGAAATGGTTGAAACATAAAGATTGATATATTGGAAGCCTATATTTGGATATCGGAATCGTTCCGGGTGAAATCGGGATTTTACCAGAGTACCGGGAGGTTACCGCAACCCCCCGGGGGCTTAATGGGCCTACATGGGCCCTAGTGGAGAGGAAGAGAGGAGGCAAGAGGTGGGCTGCGCCCCCTCCCCTCCCTAGTCCGAATAGGACAAGGAGAGGGGGGCGGCGCCCCCCCTTTCCTTCCCCTCTTCCTCCTCCTTCCCCTCTTCTACTTCTCCAACTAGGAAAGAAGGGAGTCCTACTCCCGGTGGGAGTAGGCTCCCCCTTGGCGCGCCCTCCTTGGCCGGCCGCCCCTCCCCCTTGGCTCCTTTATATACGGGGGCAGGGGGCACCTCTAGACACACAAGTTGATCTTTGTGATCGTTCCTTAGCCGTGTGCGGTGCCCCCCCTCCACCATATTCCACCTCGGACATATCGTAACAGTGCTTAGGCGAAGCCCTGCGTCGGTAGAACATCAACACCGCCACCACGCCGTCATGCTGACGGAACTCTTCCCCGACACCCTGCTGGATCAGAGTCCAGGGATCGTCATCGAGCTGAACTTGTGCTGAACTCGGAGGTGCCGTACGTTCGGTACTTGGATCGGTCGGATCGTGAAGACATACGACTACATCGACCGCGTTGTCATAACGCTTCCGCTTACGGTCTACGAGGGTGCATGGACAAAACTCTCCCCTCTCGTTGCTATGCATCATCATGATCCTTGCGTGTGCGTAGGATTTTTTTTGAAATTACTACGTTCCCCAACAGAAACTGAACACTCCATGGAACAAGATGTGGTCTTGAATGGTGCTTCAAGGGATCCTACATCATCATCTATTGCATTTTGCCTTATGGCCAAGGCCTCAAAGGTATCTCCCACTTTGAATCCCAATATATCTTGTGATGATATTGATGATGGCAAGAATGATGATGATGTTGATTATGATGAAGGGAATGATAATGTTGCCTCCTTAAAAAGTAACGGGGAAATGGTTTTTAAAGCTCTTCATAAAATAAAATTGCTCGTTCCAACTTCATGGAAATTATGTCCATTGCCATTGAGGGCAAGAAATATATTGAGGAGTTGGAATCTCATCTCGAGGAGCATGAGGTCACCATTGAGAAAATGGAGGGTCATGAGCGTGATTACACTAATGAGATTGCGGACCTCTCTCAAGCTCTTGAACTTGAATAAACCACCAAGGAATCTCTTGAGAAGACTTTTGATCTAGAATTATCTAGAGTAAGGGAATCTCGTGATAGAGCTCTTGAGGTGGCCAATGATTTTGAAACTAAAAATGAGGAGCTTGAAGTTGTGCATGCTAAACCCCTTGAGGACTTTGAGCACCTCGAAAATGGCTCAAGGGTCATTAAGAGTGAGCTCATCAAACTCACCGAGTCTCATGCTCAACTTAAAGCTTCATATTCAAAAGAGCTTGCCAAGTTGCCTTCTCCTCTTGTTGTTAATGATGATGCTTGTGCTACTAACTCTATTTCTTGTGAAGCATCCATTTTAAAGGAGAATGTTGAGCTAAGGGCTCAACTTGAGTTGCTACCTAGCAAGTATGGGAAATTGGAAGAAAGTCATGAAAAGCTTGCTAGCTCTTATGATGATCTTCTTGTATCCCATAATGTGCTAAAAATAGCTCATGAGGCTATGATTGCTAAGGTAACATCTAGTGAGCCTCATGTGGACATTAGCACCACTTTTAGTCAAAATGCTATATTGCCTTGTGCTAGTCCTCGTAATTCATCTATGCATAACATTGGTACATCTTGTGATGAATTCCTTTCCTTGCCTTGTTGCTCTAATGATGAAGCTTACACTTTCTCTAGTACTTGTGTTGAGACTAACCATGTAGAGGAAATCAAAGAGCTCAAGGCCCAAGTCACTTCTTTGAAGAAAGACTTGGAAAAGAGTCATGAAGGGAAATCCACACTCCACAATATCTTGAGTGTGCAAAAATCCCCCAATGACAAAGGTGGACTTGGATTCAACTCCAATAAGAAGAAGAAGTCCAAGATGAACAAAAAGAAGGGCCAAGAACAAGTCAAGAATTCGGCCAAGGTTGTTTGCTTCAAGTTCAAAGTAGAAGGGCATCATGTTAGATCTTGCCCATTGAATAAGAAGCCCATTAGTGACAAGCAACAAGGGAAGCGGCCACAAGTTCACTTTCATGCTCAACCTCAAGTTGAAGAAAGGCCTCTTCCCAAGAAAACTCGAGCTAATGCTTCTCAAGTTGAGAAATCAAGTGAGAAGAAAGTGAAGAGTAGACGTTGCTACCTATGTCGTGAGAAAGGTCACATCGCTTCTTCATGCACAAGTGGTAACGTATCCAACCCAATTATTATCGATGATGTATATTCTCTTGGGAAGGATAATGTGTTGGGGAACGTAGTAATTTCAAAAAATTTCCTACGCACACGCAAGATCATGGTGATGGCATAGCAACGAGAGGGGAGAGTGTATGTCCATGTACCCTCGTAGACCTTAAGCGGAAGCGTTATGGCAATGCGGTTGATGTAGTCCTACGTCTTCACGATCCGACCGATCCAAGCTCCGAACGTACGGGGCCTCCGAGTTCAGCACACGTTCAGCTCGATGATGATCTCCGGCCTCCGATCCAGCAAAGCTACGAAGATGAGTTCCGTCAGCACGACGGCGTGGTGACGATGTTGATGTTCTAACAGCGCAGGGCTTCGCCTAAGCTTCGTGATGATATGACCGAGGTGGAATATGGTGGAAGGGGGCACCGCACACGGCTAAGGAACGATCCGTAGATCAACTTGTGTGTCTATGGGGTGCCCCCCGCCCCCGTATATAAAGGAGCCAGGGGGGAGGAGGCGGCCGGCCAAGGAGGGCGCGCCAAGGGGGAGTCCTACTCCCACCGGGAGTAGGACTCCCTTCTTTCCAAGTAGGAGTAGGAGAAGGGGGGAAGGAGGAGGAAGGGAGGAAGGAAAGGGGGGGCGCCGCCCCCTTCCCTTGTCCTATTCGGACTAGGAAGGGGAGGGGCGCGCGGCCCCCTCCTGGTTCCTTCCCTCTTCTCCCTCGAGGCCCATGTAGGCCCAATAACCCCCGGGGGGGTTCCGGTAACTTCCCGGTACTCCGGTAAAATGCCGATTTCACCCGGAACGATTCTGATGTCCAAATACAGGCTTCCAATATATCAATCTTTATGTCCCGACCATTTCGAGACTCCTCGTTATGTCCGTGATCACATCTGGGACTCCGAACAAACTTCGGTACATCAAAACTTATAAACTCATAATAAAACTGTCATCGTAATGTTAAGCGTGCGGACCCTACGGGTTCGAGAACTATGTAGACATGACCTAGAACCATTCTCGGTCAATAACCAGTAGCGGGACCTGGATGCCCATATTGGTTCCTACATATTCTACGAAGATCTTTATCGGTCAAACCGCACAACAACATACGTTGTTCCCTTTGTCATCGGTATGTTACTTGCCCGAGATTTGATCGTCGGTATCCAATACCTAGTTCAATCTCGTTACTGACAAGTCTCTTTACTCGTTCTGTAATGCATCATCTCGTAACCAACTCATTGGTCACATTGCTTGCAAGGCTTATTGTGATGTGCATTACCGAGAGGGCCCAGAGATACCTCTCCGACAATCGGAGTGACAAAACCTAATGTCGAAATACGCCAACTCAACATGTACCTTCGGAGACACCTGTAGTACTCCTTTATAATCACCCAGTTACGTTGTGACGTTTGGTAGCACCCAAATTGTTCCTCCGGTAAACGGGAGTTGCATAATCTCATAGTTACAGGAACATGTATAAGTCATGAAGAAAGCAATAGCAATATACTAAATGATCAAGTGCTAGGCTAACGGAATGGGTCATGTCAATCACATCATTCTCCTAATGATGTGATCCCACTAATCAAATGACAACACATGTCTATGGTTAGGAAACATAACCATCTTTGATCAATGAGCTAGTCAAGTAGAGGCATACTAGTGACTATATGTTTGTCTATGTATTCACTCATGTATCATGTTTCCGGTTAATACAATTCTAGCATGAATAATAAACATTTATCATGATATGAGGAAATAAATAATAACTTTATTATTGCCTCTAGGGCATATTTCCTTCAGTCTCCCACTTGCACTAGAGTCAATAATCTAGATTACATAGTAATGATTCTAACACCCATGGAGTCTTGGTGCTGATCATGTTTTGCTCGTGAGAGAGGCTTAGTCAACGGGTCTGCAACATTCAGATCCGTATGTATCTTGCAAATCTCTATGTCTCCCACTTGGACTTGGTCCCGAATGGAATTGAAGCGTCTCTTGATGTGCTTGGTCCTCTTGTGAAATCTGGATTCCTTTGCGAAGGCAATTGCACCAGTATTGTCACAGAAGATCTTCATTGGTCCCAATGCACTAGGTATGACACCTAGATCGGAAATGAACTCCTTCATCCAGACTCCTTCATTTGCTGCTTCAGAAGCAGCTATGTATTCCGCTTCACATGTAGATCCCGCCACGACGCTTTGTTTAGAACTGCACCAACTTACAGCTCCACCATTTAATAAAAACACGTATCCGGTTTGCGATTTAGAATCGTCCGGATCAGTGTCAAAGCTTGCATCGACGTAACCATTTACGACTAGCTCTTTGTCACCTCCATATATGAGAAACATATCCTTAGTCCTTTTCAGGTATTTCAGGATGTTCTTGACCGCTGTCCAGTGATCCACTCCTGGATTACTTTGGTACCTTCCTGCCAAGCTTATTGCTAAGCATACGTCAGGTCTGGTACACAGCATTGCATACATGATAGAGCCTATGGCTGAAGCATAGGGAACATCTTTCATTTTCTCTCTATCTTCTGCTGTGGTCGGGCATTGAGTTTGACTCAACTTCACACCTTGTAGCACGGGCAAGAACCCTTTCTTTGCCTGATCCATTTTGAACTTTTTCAAAATTTTGTCAAGGTATGTGCTTTGTGAAAGTCCTATTAAGCGTCTTGATCTATCTCTATAGATCTTGATGCCCAATATGTAAGCAGCTTCACCGAGGTCTTTCATTGAAAAACTTTTATTCAAGTATCCCTTTATGCTATCCAGAAATTCTATATTATTTCCGATTAATAATATGTCATCTACATATAATATCAGAAATGCTACAGAGCTCCCACTCACTTTCTTGTAAATACAGGCTTCTCCAAAAGTTTGTATAAAACCATATGCTCTGATCACACTATCAAAACGTTTATTCCAACTCCGAGATGCTTGCACCAATCCATAAATGGATTGCTGGAGCTTGCACACTTTGTTAGCACCTTTTGGATCAACAAAACCTTCTGGCTGCATCATATACAACTCTTCTTCTAGAAATCCATTCAAGAATGCAGTCTTGACATCCATTTGCCAAATTTCATAATCATGAAATGCAGCAATAGCTAACATGATTCGGACAGACTTAAGCATCGCTACGGGTGAGAAAGTCTCATCATAGTCAACTCCTTGAACTTGTCGAAAACCTTTCGCAACAAGTCGAGCTTTATAGACAGTTACATTACCATCAGCGTCAGTCTTCTTCTTAAAGATCCATTTATTCTCAATGGCTTGCCGATCATCGGGCAAGTCAACCAAAGTCCATACTTTGTTCTCATACATGGATCCCATCTCAGATTTCATGGCCTCTAGCCATTTTGTGGAATCTGGGCTCATCATCGCTTCCTCATAGTTCATAGGTTCATCATGGTCAAGTAACATGACTTTCAGAATAGGATTACCGTACCACTCTGGTGCGGATCTTTCTCTGGAAGACCTATGAGGTTCAGTAGAAACTTGATCTGAAGTTTCATGATCAATATCATTAGCTTCCTCACTAATTGGTGTAGTCGTCACAGGAACCGGTTCTTGTGATGAACTACTTTCCAATAAGGGAGTAGATACAGTTATCTCATCAAGTTCTACTTTCCTCCCACTCACTTCTTTCGAGAGAAACTCCTTCTCTAGAAAGGATCCGATTTTAGCAAAGAAAATCTTGCCCTCAGATCTGTGATAGAAGGTGTACCCAATTGTCTCTTTTGGGTATCCTATGAGGACACATTTCTCCGATTTGGGTTCGAGCTTATCTGGTTGAAGTTTCTTTACATAAGCATCGCAACCCCAAACTTTAAGAAACGACAACTTTGGTTTCTTGCCAAACCACAGTTCATAAGGCGTTGTCTCAACGGATTTTGATGGTGCCCTATTTAACGTGAATGCGGCCGTCTCTAAAGCATAACCCCAAAACGATAGCGGTAAATCAGTAAGAGACATCATAGATCGCACCATATCTAGTAAAGTACGATTACAACGTTCGGACACACCATTTCGTTGTGGTGTTCCGGGTGGCGTGAGTTGCGAAACTATTCTGCATTGTTTCAAGTGTAGGCCAAACTCTTAACTCAAATATTCTCCTCCACAATCAGATCGTAGAAATTTTATTTTCTTGTTACGATGATTTTCCACTCCACTCTGAAATTCTTTGAACTTTTCAAACGTTTCAGACTTGTGTTTCATCAAGTAGATATACCCATATCTGCTCAAATCATCTGTGAAGGTGAGAAAATAACGATACCCGCCGCGAGCCTCAACATTCATTGGACCACAAACATCAGTATGTATGATTTCCAACAAATCAGTTGCTCGCTCCATAGTTCCGGAGAACGGCGTTTTAGTCATCTTGCCCATGAGGCACGGTTCACAAGTACCAAGTGATTCATAATCAAGTGATTCCAAAAGCCCATCAGTATGGAGTTTCTTCATGTGCTTTACACCGATATGACCTAAACGGCAGTGCCACAAATAAGTTGCACTATCGTTATCAACTCTGCATCTTTTGGTTTCAACACCATGAATATGTGTATCACTACTATCAAGATTCAATAAAAATGGACCACTCTTCAAGGGTGCATGACCATAAAAGATATTACTCATATAAATAGAACAACCATTATTCTCTGATTTAAATGAATAACCGTCTCGCATCAAACAAGATCCAGATATAATGTTCATGCTCAACGCTGGCACCAAATAACAGTTATTTAGGTCTAAAACTAATCCCAATGGTAGATGTAGAGGTAGCGTGCCGACCGCGATCACATCGACTTGGAACCATTTCCCACACGCATCGTCACATCGTCCTTAGCCAATCTTCGCTTAATCCGTAGTCCCTGTTTCGAGTTGCAAATATTAGCAACAGAACCAGTATCAAATACCCATGTGCTACTGCGAGCATTAGTAAGGTACACATCAATAACATGTATATCACATATACCTTTGTTCACTCTGCCATCCTTCTTATCCGCCAAATACTTGGGGCAGTTCCGCTTCCAGTGTCCAGTCTGCTTGCAATAGAAGCACTCAGTTTCAGGCTTAGGTCCAGACTTGGGTTTCTTCTCTTGAGCAGCAACTTTCTTGCTGTTCTTTTTGAAGTTCCCCTTCTTCTTCCCTTTGCCCTTTTTCTTGAAACTGGTGGTCTTGTTAACCATCAACACTTGATGCTCCTTTTTGATTTCTACCTCCGCGGCTTTTAGCATTGCGAAGAGCTCGGGAATAGTCTTGTTCATCCCTTGCATATTATAGTTCATCACAAAGCTCTTGTAGCTTGGTGGCAGTGATTGAAGAATTCTGTCAATGACACTATCATCAGGAAGATTAACTCCTAGTTGAATCAAGTGATTATTATACCCAGACATTTTGAGTATGTGTTCACTGACAGAACTATTCTCCTCCATCTTGCAGCTATAGAACTTATTGGAGACTTCATATCTCTCAATCCGGGCATTTGCTTGAAATATTAACTTCAACTCCTGGAACATCTCATATGCTCCATGGCGTTCAAAACGTCTTTGAAGACCCGGTTCTAAGCCGTAAAGCATGGCACACTGAACTATCGAGTAGTCATCAGCTTTGCTCTGCCAGACGTTCTTAACGTCGTCAGTTGCATCAGCAGCAGGCCTGGCACCCAGCGGTGCTTCCAGGACATAACTTTTCTGTGCAGCAATGAGGATAATCCTCAGGTTACAGACCCAGTCCGTGTAATTGCTACCATCATCTTTCAACTTTGCTTTCTCAAGGAATGCATTAAAATTCAACGGAACAACAACACGAGCCATCTATCTACAAACAAACATAGACAAGCAAAATACTATCAGGTACTAAGATCATGATAAATTTAAGTTCAATTAATCATATTACTTAAGAACTCCCACTTAGACAGACATCTCTCTAGTCATCTAAGTGATCACGTGATCCAAATCAACTAAACCATGTCCGATCATCACGTGAGATGGAGTAGTTTCAATGGTGAACATCACTATGTTGATCATATCTACTATATGATTCACGTTTGACCTTTCGGTCTCCGTGTTCCGAGGCCATATCTGTATATGCTAGGCTCGTCAAGTATGACCTGAGTATTCCGCGTGTGCAACTGTTTTGCACCCGTTGTATTTGAACGTAGAGCCTATCACACCCGATCATCACGTGTTGTCTCAGCACGAAGAACTTTCACAACGGTGCATACTTAGGGAGAACACTTCTTGATTATTAGTGAGAGATCATCTTAAAATGCTACCGTCAATCAAAGCAAGATAAGATGCATAAAGGATAAACATCACATGCAATCAATATAAGTGATATGATATGGCCATCATCATCTTGTGCTTGTGATCTCCATCTTCGAAGCACCGTCGTGATCACCATCGTCACCGGCGCGACACCTTGATCTTCATCGTAGCATCGTCGTCGTTACGCCATCTATTGCTTCTACGACTATTGCTACCGCTTAGTGATAAAGTAAAGCAATTACAGGGCGTTTGCATTTCATACAATAAAGCGACAACCATATGGCTCCTGCCAGTTGCCGATAACTTCGGTTACAAAACATGATCATCTCATACAATAAAATATAGCATCACGTCTTGACCATATCACATCACAACATACCCTGCAAAAACAAGTTAGACGTCCTCTACTTTGTTGTTGCAAATTTTACGTGGCTGCTACGGGCTTAGCAAGAACCGTTCTTACCTACGCATCAAAAACCACAATGATAGTTCGTCAAGTTAGTGCTATTTTAACCTTCGCAAGGACCGGGCGTAGCCACACTCGATTCAGCTAAAGTGAGAGAGACAGACACCCGCCAGTCACCTTTAAGCACGAGTGCTCGTAACGGTGAAACCAGTCTCGCGTAAGCGTACGCGTAATGTCGGTCCGGGCCGCTTCATCTCACAATACCGCCGAACCAAAGTATGACATGCTGGTAAGTAGTATGACTTGTATCGCCCACAAGTCACTTGTGTTCTACTCGTGCATATAACATCAACGCATAAAACCTAGGCTCTAATACCACTGTTGGGGAACGTAGTAATTTCAAAATTTTTCCTACGCAGACGCAAGATCATGGTGATGGCATAGCAACGAGAGGGGAGAGTGTATGTCCACGTACCCTCGTAGACCGTAAGCGGAAGCGTTATGACAATGCGGTTGATGTAGTCGTACGTCTTCACGATCCGACCGATCCAAGCTCCGAACGTACGGGGCCTCCGAGTTCAGCACACGTTTAGCTCAATGACAATCTCTGGCCTCCGATCCAGCAAAGCTCCGGAGATGAGTTCTGTCAGCACGACGGCATGGTGACGATGTTGATGTTCTACCGGCGCAGGGCTTCGCCTAAGCTTCACGATAATATGATCGAGGTGGAATATGGTGGAAGGGGGCACCGCACACGGCTAAGGAACGATCCGTAGATCAACTTGTGTGTCTATGGGGTGCCCCCCGCCCCCGTATATAAAGGAGCCAGGGGGGAGGAGGTGGCCGGCCAAGGAGGGCGCGCCAAGGGGGAGTCCTACTCCCACCGGGAGTAGGACTCCCTTGTTTCCAAGTAGGAGTAGGAGAAGGGGGGAAGGAGGAGGAAGGGAGGAAGGAAAGGGGGGGGGGCGCCGCCCCCCTTCCCTTGTCCTATTCGGACTAGGAAGGGGAGGGGCACGCGGCCCCCTCCTGGTTCCTTCCCTCTTCTCCCTTGAGGCCCATTTAGGCCCAATAACCCCCGGGGGGGTTCCGGTAACCTCCCGGTACTCCGGTAAAACGCCGATTTCACCCAGAACGATTTTGATGTCCAAATACAGGCTTCCAATATATCAATCTTTATGTCTCGACCATTTTGAGACTCCTCGTTATGTCCGTGATCACATCCGGGACTCAGAACAAACTTCGGTACTTATAAACTCATAATAAAACTATCATCGTAACGTTAAGCGTGCGGACCCTACGGGTTCGAGAACTATGTAGACATGACCTAGAACCATTCTGGGTCAATAACCAATAGCGGGACCTGGATGCCCATATTGGTTCCTACATATTCTACGAAGATCTTTATCGGTGAAACCGCACAACAACATACGTTGTTCCCTTTGTCATCGGTATGTTACTTGCCCGAGATTTGATCATCGGTATCCAATACCTAGTTCAATCTCGTTACCGGCAAGTCTCTTTACTCGTTCTGTAATGCATCATCTCGTAACCAACTCATTGGTCACATTGCTTGCAAGGCTTATTGTGATGTGCATTACCGAGAGGGCCCAGAGATACCTCTCCGACAATCGGAGTGACAAAACCTAATGTCGAAATACGCCAACTCAACATGTACCTTCGGAGACACCTGTAGTACTCCTTTATAATCACCAAGTTACGTTGTGACTTTTGGTAGCACCCAAAGTGTTTCTCCGGTAAACGGGAGTTGCATAATCTCATAGTTACAGGAACATGTATAAGTCATGAAGAAAGCAATAGCAATATACTAAACGATCAAGTGCTAGGCTAACGGAATGGGTCATGTCAATCACATCATTCTCCTAATGATGTGATCCCACTAATCAAATGACAACACATGTCTATGGTTAGGAAACATAACCATCTTTGATCAATGAGCTAGTCAAGTAGAGGCATACTAGTGACTATATGTTTGTCTATGTATTCACACATGTATCATGTTTCCGGTTAATACAATTCTAGCATGAATAATAAACATTTATCATGATATGAGGAAATAAATAATAACTTTATTATTGCCTCTAGGGCATATTTCCTTCATAATATTGGCAATGTGTTTGCAAAGTTTGTTGGTACTCAAAGTGGTGTCAAGAAAAGAACCATTTGGGTGGCCAAGCCTATTGTGACTAACCTCTTAGGACCCAATTTGGTTGGGGACCAACAAGCTAAAACTTGACCAATAGGTGTTGATGGAGGTCATTGGAGACTTGGCTACATTATGAAGAATTAAGGGGTCTTCATCATTCATATTGTATCAAGCCAAGTCATTCGGATTATCAAGTTTCTATCTTATATCCAATGTTCCCCCTTGCGGTAACTTGTGCTTAAATTGTTTACATTGAAAGTTACTTGCCCCTTAGCATGTTGTGGTTTTGTACCTTGCATGTGCGTGTATATGTTATGCTTCCAATTTGCTTATCTTCAGAAATCAAGTATGTGCATGTTGGTTCGCACATCATGTACGTGTGTGTAGTGTGTTGATCCTTTGTTCATCTTGTTTATATCTTAGTTGGATCTTGTGAGAGATTAATGGAACATCCCATTTTGGGGGAGTGATGTGCTTTGTGCACCTCACAATCCTAAAAATGTGTGTACATGAGGAATACCATCTAGTATTGATATTACAAGATTATCTAGTCTCTATGTGGTATGTCTTCTCATGAGAAATTCAAATTCTATTTGGTCCATTAATTATCTCTTGTTGGTTGTCTTTTGCATCTTGTTAAGTTTTTCATTGGTATCACATTATTGGGGAGTAATATGCTATGTGTACATTACAAGCCTAGAAAATGTGTACATTCGAGATATTGTCACTTAGAATTGTTTTTGTAAATTATATTGTTCCTAGGTGGCATGTTAGCTCTACAAGTTGCAATTTGCTTGTGTTTGGTGTGAAGATGATGTCAGATATCCTTGCTATCTACCACCGGGAATTATTTCCAAATACTTCTTGTCTTTTGACAATTGGTACTCACTTATGTGTGGTAGAAATTATTGACCATCTTAACATTGGCCTTTGCTTTTTATTTGCCTTATCTCTTGCCAAGTTTGTGTCAACTCCCATTGCCTTCCGTGCCACTTGAGGATCTTGTTGTTTTCTTGGTCTTGTCTAGTGTTTTCCTTGATATAGTGAACATGGCGATCCTACCTTGTGCATTTGTATTCAAATGCAAATTTTCTATAATGCACAACTCGTGGGGGAGCTATCCTATTTTCTATAAAACACTAAACTTGTGATCCATTTTAAGTGTGTGTTGGTGGATGGCAAGTTGTTTCTTTTGGTACTTTGTGCCATCATGAAACTTTGTAGAGAGCTTGGTTTGTTTGGAACCATCCTCTCCTTTGGGAGTTTGACACCTTTTTTGTGTGTTACAATGGATATCTCATTCCTTGATGTATCTTTTAATGATATCTTCCAAGTGATGATTTCTCCATTTGGTATCCTTTTCACTTGGTTTTTCCTTGTATTTTGGTATCGGTTCTTGAAAGTCTTGAGCATGCATTTTAACTTCATGTAGTTCCTTTGGCATGCTTTCTTTCTTTGACCCAATATATAGGGGAAACTCCACCAAGCTTCAAATTGGATGAGATGTGCATGAGATTCATTTTCATATCTATATGCACATATCTATGTGGAGTTCGTCCTATGTATTGTTGGTTCTCTAACCCTTTGGTCCCAATGAGTTTGGGTACCATTTTGTTTGTGTTGTTGTTCTAGGAACAATTGGAGATGCATTGGATGCTCGGCTGACTCACAAGGAAGGAGGTGTCATCACGTGCTTATTGGAGTCAAGCTAGGATGCTCAATGAACTACTATCTATTACCTTCAATTGGTTTCTTCTACATCCTTCCAATAATATCTCGGTAACAAGTATCTATTCATGCATTCTTTTCTTGCATTGAACCTTGTGTAGGTTGCATCTTGGCATGATAGTCATTCCATCTTGTGATACTTGTTTCCTTTCTCAAAGCATCTCAACGATGATCTCATGTTGCTAGTTGTGATGTCTTTGATAGTTGTGTGGGAGGAATTCATCTATATACAATAAGACCATATCTAGCCATGTGCTATGCTTCAAAGCAAATATCTTATTGCTATATCTATGACTTCCTTTTGGATATCTTGTTCCTTCGTGTTGTAACTATTCCGGGTGTACATCCTTCTTTGTAGATATATATCATCATGATTTCGTCTACCTAGAATCTTATACACTTGAAAGAAGTTGCATATCTAGATGATATCCTTTCTTTCATGTCCGCCTTGTCTTTCTTTTGTTTTTTTTCTTTGGTGGCTCCGTGAAAGCTTTTGCCTGAGTGCGTGTCTTATCTCGTTGCATCTTGATGCACTCTTGTGTGGTGAAGATTATTTTCCTCATGCTTATCTCTATGAGGCTTTTGCCATCTTAATTGGTATCCCTCGTCTTGATGAGGCTTTCATCTTCTATCTTCACCATGGGTTGTCACAAGTGTTGGTTCTTTATTTTGCATTTTTAGTGTGCTTGTGAACCCTTTTGCTTGGTGTGGGGGGAGGACATGTCATGCACCTTGTATCTCCACTATCCAAGACTATGTTAATGCTTAATTCTCATCCGTACATTAGTCTTCTCAAGTTCTTTGCCATGACTCACACACATCATTTTGGTTGAGCCTTCTCTTAAGTTGCCTCTTTTATATGTTGCTCAACCATTTGTTTGTTGCAAGTGCTAGGCCTTGTTTCCTACATGCTCACTTGCACTCGTTGTAAGCTTCTATTGATTTTGGGAGCTATGATCCTATTTTGTGCACTTCGTATCCAAATAGAAATATTCTTATGTGTGCACAAATCATGGGGAGCTTCTATAGATTATTTAGAACACTCCTTTGCTCATATCATAACATCCTTCATTCATGTGGCTCATAGGATCTTTGGTCTAGTTGGTTCAATTGATATCATTTGATTGCTTGCTTCAATTGGTATCTTTTGATTGCTCGATTGCTTGTTTCTCTCTTTGTTATGTCTTTGTGGCATATCATTCTTTTGCAACCTTTGGGCCTCAATATAGTTTGTCTTCCTCCAACTATTTACCATTGGATATGTGTATTGCATTCCACTCTATTTTTGAGAGATACACAATTCATGGAGGAACACTCTTTATATTGGCCTTCTAAGCTTTTCACCCATTTTGGCAATCGATGCCAATGGGGGAGGAGTTTCAGAGAGTTTTGTGGAGAAGCCTTCAGAGTTTTCTCCTTGCTTTGGTTTTGGTTCTTAAGCATTTGCATCCCATTCTCATGCATCATTGGTTGTTGCATTGCATGGTGATGCATAACTCTTTGTATGAACTCTCTTGAAAGTGATTGTCATCAATTACCAAAATGGGGGAGATTGAAAGAACATGCGGTGCCCCCATGTTTGGTTTTGGTAATTGATGACAATCTCTATGGTATAATGGTTGCATTGAGTTATATTTGAAGGTTTTGTCCATAGGCTTTTCTTGAAATCCATGTGTTGGTTTCAAGGAGTTTATGAGTTGACCAAGGTGCTATTAAGGAATTATCTAAAGATTGGTCATGTGAGTGTTGATCTTATTGCAAGCATGTCTTGAAGAAGAAGATTGTGGGATCATTCATGTTTACCTTCAAGACATCATCCAAACGAAGAGAGTTGAAAGATTCAAGGTTGATCAAGACTAAGTCAAGATTGAATCAAGTTGATCAACTCACAAAGCGTATAAGATGTACCAAGAGGGATCAAGTGATCCCATGGTATGGTAAGCATTGTCCATTGCACTTTGTGTACTAACCCATGGTCTATGTGAGAGTTCTATATGGGGTTAGGTACATGTCCATGGGCTTGCGTCAAGAGGAAGATATCATACAACCCATGGAAAGGATGACATCAAGTGGTGATCGTCATCATGATTGCCGTGTGCAAGTTCAAGTGGAGCATCACGAAGAGATCAAGTGCTTGAATCTTGCCATCCTTTGTCGTGTCAATGGTCTTGTGAAGATGTGCGGAAGAGAGGCTCACCCATATTGGACTATGGGGGAGCAATCATCTAATATTCATCGAGCCAACACAATCAAGAAAGGTGGTCCAACTTGAGGGAGTCAGGATCTTCATGATCTAGCTCAAGTGGACCATGTGCAAGGCAAAGGTTTGCCCTTGATAGGTTTTCTATTTTACCGGTCTCGTGGTGGTAGTTGGGAGACTGGGTTATAGGATCGTTTGTCGTACTATCAAGGGGGGCTCTCAAGTTGGTAGCTTGATCGTATCGTTAGTAGAGAGCTCAAACCATTGCATCCTTGCATCATGTTTCTTGGTTCTTGTTTGGTTCTCTTTGTGAGTCTTAGAGCTTATGGTCATCTTGATGACAAGCTTGAGTTCATCGAAAACGGAGTTCGCATGCGTCTTCTATGATGTTTTCGGTGTTGGAGGTTTTACCGGTCTTATCTGAGGAAGGGTTCTCACTATTTTCTTATGGGCCTTTTCTAATTTGCTTCTTATTGATATTTCTTTCAATATTTTGTTAGCCCTTGTCTCTAGCTTTCCAACAAACTTGGTTTCATCAAATTTGGAGTCCATTTGCAAAAGTTGTGGTAGTTTTGGTGTTCTGAAAAGGCTGCAGCGGTACTACCGCGAATTGGAGCGGATGTAATTTTTTACTACCGCTCCAGAGCGGTACTACCGCGGCTCCTACAGCAGTAGTACCGCTCCGGACCAAAAACTCGTCCCAAGTCCTGCGGTGGTAGGCCCACATGTAATTTTTTAGTACCGCTCGCAAGCAGTAGTACCGCTACCCCTAGCGGTAGTACCGTGAGGTCAAGCGGTACTACCACTCCGACGGTTCTTCTCGCCTTTTTGCCTCCTCCCTGTTGTGTTTCGAAGGGGTACTACTGCCCTAGCGGTACTACCGCTCCTTGGAGCGGTAGTACCGCTCTGTGCGGGCTGTGAGCATAACGGTTGGATTTCCCCCCACCTATAAAAGGGGGTCTTCTTCCCCATTGAACCTTATGCTTTAAGCACGTGTTATTTTCCCATTGTTGACCTTCTTCGAGCTTGCTAACTCCCAATCCCTCCATGGATTCTTGCTAGTTTTTGAGGGAAAAGAGAGAGGAGATCTAGATCCACATTTCCACCAATCACTTTCTCCTCTGTGTGAGGGGAACCCCTTGGATCTAGATCTTGGAGTTCTTGGTGTTATCCTTCTTGTTCTTCCTCTCATCTTCCTCCCTAGCATTAGTTGCTTCGGTGGGATTTTAAAGAGAAGGACTTGGGCACTGCATGTGCCCTTGCCATTGCATTTGGTGCATCGGTTTGAGTTCTCCACGCGATACATGGAAGTTACAAGTTGAGAAGCTTATTACTCTTGGGTGCTTGGTACCCTTGAGCTTGTTACTCTTGGGTGTTTGGACACCCTAGAGCTTGTTCCTCTTGGGTGCCTTGGTGCCCTAGACGGTTGGTGTTGTTTGGAGCTCAATCATTGTGGTGTAAAGCTCCGGGCAAGCATTGGGGTCTCCAATTAGGATGTGGAGATCGCCCCGAGCAATTTGACGGGTACCGGTGACCGCCCCCAAGGGTTGCCAAAGTGTACGGGTTCGGTGACCGCCCCCAAGGGTTGCCATTTGTACGGGTTCGGTGACCGCCCTCAAGGGTCCCTTAGTGGAATCATGGCATCTCGCATTGTGCGAGGGCGTGAGGAGATTACGGTGGCCCTAGTGGCTTCTTGGGGAGCATTGTGCCTCCACACCGCTCCAAACAGAGATTAGCATCCGCAAGGGTGTGAACTTCGGGATACATCTTCGTCTCCGCGTGCCTCGGTTATCTCTTTCCCGAGCCCTTTACTTATGCACTTTACTTTGTGATAGCCATATTGTTCTTTGTCATATATCTTGCTATCACATAGTTGCTTATCTTGCTTAGCATAAGTTGTTGGTGCACATAGGTGAGCCTAGTTGTTTTAGGTTTTGTGCTTGACAAATTAACCGCTAGGTTTATTCTGCATTTGTTCAATCCTTAACCGTAATTATTTTAAATCGCCTATTCACCCCCCTCTAGGTGACATCCTCGATCTTTCAGATGGGGCAATCATATTCCCTTTTTTTTTCCTTCTTCCCCTTTCCTTCTCCATTTTGGCCAGCCCATATGGGGGGGGGGGCACCATCCCCTATGTGGCTGGTGCGTTTCCCCTCTTGGCCCATAAGGCCCATATCTTTTGCCGGGGGTGCCCGAAACCCCTTCCGGTGACCCGATAAGTACCCGGTGCTTCATGAAAAACTACTGGTGTCCGAATACCATCGAGAGGGCCCAGAGATACCTCTCCGATACTTAGAATGACAAATCCTAATCTCGATCTATGCCAACCCAGCAAACACCTTAGGAGATACCTGTAGAGCATCTTTATAATCACCCAGTTAAGTTGTGATGTTTGATAGCACACAAGGCATTCCTCCAGTATCCGGGATTTGCATAATCTCATAGTCGGAGGAATGTGTATTTGACATGAAGAAAGAAATAGCAATAAAACTGAACAGTCGTAATGCTAAGCTAACGAATGGGTCTTGTCCATGTGACACCCCAAAAATTTAACCACATTTTGAATTATTAAAATTTTGCAAGAAGTTTAAAATTTTGCTTTCTGGATTTTCTTTTGGTTTCAGAACCCCTTTTTCTTTAATATTGTGGAGTTTTTACCTCAAGTGGAAACTTTCCAAAAATATTATTGGATTTCCATACTTTCTCAATAAAAAAATTCTTAATCAGTGGGTTTATTTGCATAATTGTTTTTTCTGAGCTTTATTCTTTCAAAGTGATTTTCAGAGCCTCTTTTGCACTGCAACCATTTGATAAATGCATCTAAAATCTTCACCAAAATTTGGGGATAACATATGATGTCCCTAAATCACTTTTATGCAAAAACATCTTCTGTTCATTGGAGATTTTGAGCTCTACACCAAGTTTTCAAATCTGGTCCAGTGGGCAATTTTGCACTACAACCTATTTAAATATTTCTTTAAAGACGACCAGTCGACTGGTCACTAGCAACAGATCCGCACGACTACTGCTATTCTTATTCACATGCCCACGCATTGGTATTCAATGTGCAATGTATGAGGAGTAAACGAAGGAAGCAATTCTATTATGATGATTAGAGTATGCATGTATGCATGCATGCATGTGAAACGAAATAGCTGATGTCAGCAATTATTCCATTTAAATTCAAAATTCAAAATCTTTTGTAGCTCTAACCGTCGCTCCGATTGAAAACCGTTTTCACATAAATGATTCGTGACGATGAGACCTTCGAAACTAGATCCCATGTTGATATGTTTCGACGACTTTTTTTTGGGATCAAAAGTTACCAGGCCCAGGCTGAGTAAGTTATCACATCTGTGATAACTAAGTTACCATCTTGTTTATATAGAAATTATCGGGCATAAAAATGGTCCTTTAACCTTTTCCCCACGTGCAAATGAATTAAAGGACAGAAAAGATGATGTGATCCTATATCTCCCCCCTCCCTATTTCAAAACTTCAAAATGTTTTTTAAATCAAACATTTAGTCTGATCGAAAAATCGTTATCACATAAAAAATCTGTCACGACGAGAGCTTTGAGACTAGATACCATGTTGATATGTTCCGACAACTTTTTTCTTAGATCAAAAGTTACCACGACTAGGCTACGTAAGTAATCACGCTTGTGCTACATATGTTACCATGTTGTTTACATAGATATTGCTGGGTTATAACCTGGTTTCTCCAATCTTCTTATTAGCTCAGGTTAAAGTTACCGCGGTGTCTGTGCATGAGTTATCACGTATACGATGCGTAGGGTATCAAACTATTTACACGAAGGTTATCAGGGGGATGTTTTTAAATAACCCCCTCGCTAAAGTTAACGGGACCGAGGCACATAAGTTATCAGGTCTGCGGTGTGTGAGTTACCATGCTATTACACAAAAGTTACCGAGGGGATATTTCATCAACCCCTTCCCCCATGCCAAAGTTGTAAGTACCGAGGTACAAAAGTTATCTGGTATGCGATGTTTGAATTACCATGTTATTCACATAAAAAGTTACCAGGGGGATATTTCATCAATCACGAGGTTTGATGAAGATTTTTTGGGGTCAAAAAGGTTACCACGGTGTTTGTATGTGAGTTATCAACTTTGTTGTGCATACTTTACCATGTTCTTTATACAGAACTTACCTATTATGTTTTCAAACACTTTTCCTCCCGAGCCAGAAGTTATCACAAAGTTTGTAATTAAGTTATCGGATATGTGTTGTGTATATTATCATGCTATTTACTTGAAAGTTACCGGGTTGTGTGTTTTCAGCACCCCCCCTCACCCCGATCAAAACTTACCGCGATGTTTGTACGTAAGTTACTAGGGCAGTGATGCGTAAACTATCATCATATTTACAGAGAAGTTATCAAGGTTACATCTCGTCAAAACTCCCCCCCCTGAGGGAAAAGTTATCATGTTTGCGGTGTGTAAATCATGATATTCACAAAGGAATTACTGCGGTATATTTCATCAACTTTTTCTGGTTTAGAAGTTATCATCATGTTTGCATGCAAGTTATTAGGCCCGCGGTGCATAAATTACCAGGCTATTCACATAGAAATTACCGGTTGGTATATTTCAACAACTTCTTTCGCCTCGGGCTAAAATTATCACGGTGTTTGTACGTAAATTATCACGTTTGTGGCCCAAAAATTACCGGCTTTCAGAGACGACCTAGCACCTTCTCTTCGTCAACATCTCCTACCTCTCGGACTGAATATTCTTTAGAAGAATCGTTGGCCACATCACCAAAATCATCCACACCGTCATCCGGGTGTTGGCGGAGATACCTATTTCCATCATAAAGTGGAACAAACAAAGATAAACTAGAGAAAAATCATGGAATTAATAAGGAAAAATGTATGTTTTGTAGAAGATGCAGTACTAAATATCATGATGAAATAGTTTAGCTTTATCAAACTTAACACGTACATACACAGTGTGGAGTGGATAGTGGATTAAGGTCATACTAAGCTACATGTTACAGGTGCTGAGTTCAAGCCCCCCGCATGCAATTTTAATTGCCCAACCTGCTCTATTTTTAGATAGTTATTAGCACCTGCGAAAAAAGGAAAGTGCGGGCATGCACGTAATTAATTCAACGCGAAAAAAGGGGAGTGCGGTCGGGCGGGTTATAATCAGCATGATTTCGGGGGAGGTAGTTTCCATAAGATGCCGCGTCATACGTGGGGCTACAGTTAGTTTCCGTTAAAAAGTCATGATCGTGCGATCCAGATCCAACGACGCGCAGGTCGTGCGGATCTGTAGCAAACCACCAGTCGGCAGGATTTTAGCATTGTCGTTCTTTAAAACGTCCACCAAATTAGGGGAGGTCAGTAGGGGTATATTGTCCATATTTTTGCAAAAACCCAGTTATGTCCTTTGAAAATTTTGAGTGAATCAACCTCATTTTCATTCTGGTCCAACTTGAGGATTTGTACCGCAACCATATTTTTAATTGCTCCTTTACCATGGTTCTTTTTCCTACTTGTAGTCCTTCCTACAAAACCCTTACGTCCAACAGCATGAACCCATTGGGATAATTTTGGTCCATGAAATGACAGCCTTTAGTTTCTGCCCAAAACTGATTTTCTCAAATAATTGCACTAACAAGTTTCTTTGTTTGGCAAACTAACCTGACCACCACCACCTACACCTAAAGAGACCCCAATCTGGGGATTTTGACCACTCCAAGAACTGCCTAGATGCCTCTAGCATTATATCAAACACCTTGAGTACATGAGCAGATTTGGCATAAGTTTTGGTTTGCATTGTGAACTTGATCCTCTGATCAAGATAACTTGTCCACTAAGCCTCTAGAATACCCTAACCTAATCCTGTTAAACCCCAGCTCCACCCTAGCCTCCTAGCATGCACTGGCATTACGCCGAGCACCTAACGTGCGTGCTCTGGGCGCGCCCAGAGCGCACGTTTTGCACGCGTGTGCACCGAGCCGCCGCGTCGCGCCCCTGGCCCTCACTCGCCTGCAGAGCCGCGCCCCACCCTCGACCACTCGCCAGAAGCGCCAAGCTGCCCTGGTGCCCTACAACGCCGCCGTCAGAGCCTCTTGGCGGCACGCCGGCGTCCGCAGTGCGCCTCTGCCACGGACGGCGCCTCCCAAGCCCCAAATCCTCGCCATTTGGCCTCGTGAGCAGGCCACCCTTATCTCCGAGCCGTCCGCTAGCGTCGAACCTGCTCCGGCCATCGCCATGTTGCTCTGCCGCAACAGAAACAATCGGCCGACGATCTTATCCCCGGCGAAGGCGAAACCGACCTTCCCCGGCTATATATAGCCCTAGGCCTTGCTCGAGCCTCGTCAGCAGCCCCGTACCACCCCTCTAGCACGCCCCACGGCCAGCAAGCAATGGCAGGAGGCCTTCTTCCTAGCCTCTGAACGATTCGGCCGCCGCTGCCCTCCGGTCCGTTTCGTCGCAACCAGGCCCTCCCCCGACAAACCAACACCACCACCCGACTCCCTTCGACCGTGCGGAGCTACCCAACCTCCCAATCTCGCTCAAGAACCACCGTGGCATGAACCCCCAATTCGACCCGAAGCTATCGCTGCCGAGGAGCTCACCACCGGCGACTCCCTCCGTCCCCACCTGACTAGCGACCACCAGGAGGACCGTCCTGGACTGACGGATCCATCCCCACACTCGGTTTCTCGAACGGTGCCGCCGTCCGCTGGCGAGCGTCGCCGGAGCCCCCGCCTCGGCTCGGACAGAGGAGGAAGAGGGTGGGGGGACTAGTCAAACCTGACCAGTGGGCCCGCTGGACCCACTGTCAGTGACCCACGCGCCGGCCATGCTGGATAAGTGGAGACGTAAAATCAGAGTACGTGTTCGACGTGTGCATATATTCGAAACGTTTTTCTTTTTCTGTTTTATTTTAAAAACAGAATTTGACAAAAACTTTGACTGTCTATAACTTTTTAAATATAACTCCAAATGAGTTAATTCTTTTTCCTACCTCTCTCAAATATTGTCTAGTTTATTTTAAGATTTATTTCAAAAAAATTCAGACAACTTTTTGGTACTGTTTTTTAAACTATATATTGATTCAAAAAATTTTTAAATAGGATTTTTGGAGAGAGGAGAAAGCTTTCAAAGGTTTTGGAGTGCACCATGCCTCCCCACTACTTGAAGGCAAGCATTCTGAACCCTGGAATAATATGGTCACGTGTTGTTTGATACGGTTACAACACCTCCCATCTCGGAGTTTTCATTTTTTTTGTGATGATATGTTCAAACTCACGAGTGCATATTGATGATTCATGCTGTTGGAGTTTGATATGTTGGGATAGTAGTCACCATCACATGCCTCTCATGCATTCCGGAAAGAACCCGGGAAAGCCTCTGTCTTGGATAGAAACGAGCTTGTCTCTGGTCGTTGAGACGATTGTGTCCGGTACGGCATAATGATACATGATGAGTGGTGGTTATGTCTGTTGGTTGAAAACATATTTGTTTGCTAATCATGCATGGAATACTTAAACCTCCTGAGTCAACCATAGATCGAGTCTTGTTCCGGTAACCCCCACACTTGTTTCGTACTACCACTTGTCCCTGCCATAGGTAGGCTACGGTTCAGTAGGTTGACAACCCCTTTCTAGCACACACCATACAGAGGGACCGGGATGAGGGTTCCATGGCCATGGATTAAAGCCAGTCATCCGGTCAGGGGGCATGGGTGTTTCAGTTGTAGCCGAGGGGGTAGCTCCCCTAGTTTGCGCGCGGTATAAATTTTGTGATCCCATGCTAATCAAGGTTGCAGCCTCCCCACTTAGAGTTTTGCTTAACAGTGTCATGGGTGATTCCAGACACCGATGAGTCAAGCTGGTGTGTGCGGTGGGGTGTGTTTTCAACTAAAAGACCGTAAGCGGAATTAGTCCGGATGGACTAACGGAATCCGTTACTCATGGGTAAAGAGTACACCCTCTGCAGAGATTAAACCTATTCGAGTAGCCGTGTCCATGGTTAAGGACTATAGTCTGGGTTGGGTCAAGTGTCGGTCTTAGTGTCGGTCTTCGGAGGAAAAACAACTAAGTCA
This sequence comes from Triticum dicoccoides, assembly GCF_002162155.2. Lineage (NCBI taxonomy): Eukaryota > Viridiplantae > Streptophyta > Magnoliopsida > Poales > Poaceae > Triticum > Triticum dicoccoides. The sequence goes on along the minus strand of NC_041381.1, from coordinate 337,585,267 downwards.
GAACATTGATTATGACCGGTGACTTATGATTATGATTATTATTGTTGTGGACTAACTATTTCCATTACTTGATTTATTGAGTACCCCTGGGACGGTTCTACCTCCTGGATATTCACTGTGATTATTCTGTTATAAGCCCTTTATGTGGTGTCGCACAGACGCCCGACTGTGGCATGATTGTTATTTAATTACCATATAAGCCCTTTATGTGGTGCCGCACAGACGCCCGACTGTGGCATGTTTGTTATTCATTTACCGTATAAGCCCTTTATGTGGTGTCGCATAGACGCCCGACTGTGGCATGTTTGTTATTTAATTATCATATAAGCCCTTTATGTGGCATCGCACAGACGCCCGACTGCGGCACGTTTGTTACTTATTTCACTTATGAGCCCTTTCTGTGGTGTCGCTCAGACGCCCGACTGAGGCATTCTATTTCTACTCTCTAATTGCATCATTCATGTGCTACGAGAATAACATGTTTGCGTGCATCCTGGATTTTACTTCTGTGACCGACTTTGTGATCATAGAATATTTCAGAGCATGATTATCGTTCGTTCTATTATACCTGTGTTCATAATGTTTGCGAGTACATTCAAAGTACTCACTGGCTTGTCCCTGGCTATTGTCTTGGCCAGATTTATTTCTTGGAGAGGAGCGTTGTGATGACAGCCCCGGAACCTAATCAATGGTGATAGCAGCCTCGCGAAGATAGGAGTTATCCAGGTCAGCTGTTCCTGTGGGAAATAGAGTTCCACAAACGCTGATGACCACAAACTGCTCCCGCCATCAACCACTAGAAACCTTGTGTTGTAATCATAGGCCAGAATGGTCTTGTACTACATATCATGTATTTTGCTTGGAGTTATTTTATCAAGTTTGTGTCTCACCGGCTAACAGTAATCCTGGGGCTGGTGAGTATAAGGGCCATTTTCTGGGAAATTAAAATCCCGAAAATCCGGTCCTGACAGACTTTGTATCAGAGCCAAGCTGACCATTGGCTAATCCTATCTTAGCCAGGGTCAATAAACCTAGGTTAACCAAACCACCAGACCATAACCTAACCCCGGCCAAGCTTCTCGCGTAAGATAGCCCCACAGTGACCCGACACCTTTTGGCAGTCGATGCCCAACCTATCAGCCTAGCCTGTCGATCGCGCGCCAGTGACCGACACCTAAATTGTCTCATTCGCAGTACCATGAGTGCTATCCATCCACCCCAGTATGAGTTGCTCAAATCGACGATCACCCCATCCACCTCGAAATATTGGGCAGTGGTGCACGTCCCTCCCGCAAACCCAAACCAAGACCCCACGGAAGATTCCTTCATGGGGAAATCTATGCCGACTCCGCACATGGCCATAGAAGCTGCTGCGTATGAAGCGCTTACACGCCTTCGATTCACGGTACCCTATGCCAGCGAACGGGGGTATTATTATTTCCCAAGTCGTGCAGCACCCGGAGAAGTAACATCTTTTCCCGGTGAACGAATCGAGAGAGACCCAGTACTGGCCGATCTTGCCCAGTATGTCATCGCTCAAGAGCGTTTGACCCAGCGAGTAATGGGTTATCTTCAGAGCCTCGCTGATTTGAATCCTCAGATCGCCATCGGCAGACCACTAAGGCCCAACCAGGAGAGGCACATTCATCGACTGGTCAATCCACTCCCCCCGATAGAAGAAGAGTGCGCTCCAATTCCAGAGACCTTTTCTCAGGACCCTGTCCAATTACCATTGTCGTTGTAGATGTCATTGCTATGTTTATGGTCCCTGCATTTATTTATGTGTGCAACATGTGTGTGGTATCCTAAGTTTATGCGATGAATCAAATCTTTGGTTTCAATCAATGTGAGTGATTTGAGTACGGTAAATGTTTTTTATTAACTGTTTTCACTCTCAGTAAATCCTGAAGTGAGATTTTTCTCGAGGTTGTGACAGCATACATTTCTTCGCGACATAGATGTTTATTTCACGCAGCGCCATAACAGCAGACTCACAACCACACAACCTAGTGCAAATCCACGTGCACATTTTTGCACCAAACTAATCGCCTCCCTAACACCCCACGGTCTCAGAGAGAGAGATTTGTGAGTAATTACTCGGGTACAAGTTACCTCTGGCACCCTAACAGCAGTTAGCACCTAACACCGCACCTAATCATCGTGATCACCGCCACCGCGGAGAGCTAACACTCGAGCGGCCGCATCACGACGATCATCGAGGATCATCACGCACAAGAGCACGGAGAACCCCAGCAATGTCGCCAACCCTCCGCACATCAGGATCACGTACCAGTCCGGCATCACCTCCGCCATTAGAGCCTTGTCCCGAGCTCCTGCAGATAGAAATGGAGGAGAAGGGAGGAGAAGGAGAAGCGAGGTCAGATGGAGGAAGAAGAAGGAGCACCGCGATCGTTTTATAGCTCGAGATCGGTGTACGGTGGGCGAAGTCCACCAGCGCCGCTCGTCGCTCGATCGCCGGTGTTCTGAGGCGAATCCGCGAGCAGTGCCGACAGCGCACTGGCCCGCGAGGTGAGTGCATGCTGCGTCGGCAGCTAGCATGCCACGCACTACCGCAGTACGGCCTAGATGCCCTACGAGCTAGACGTCACCGATGGAGAAAGCGCGGGAAAGCGCGCGGGAGAGAGGAAGAAGAGAGAGCCAGAGGTAGAGGAAGAGACCGATAGTGGGCCCCGGGTCCACCTGTCAGCCACAGAGAGCATTGTGCTCTCGGGTACGACCAACGTATATTTTCAATAATTTAGAAGTTTATTCTAAATTACTGTAACCGATAGTAGAAACTGACCATAAGTTTTTCCACGCATCGCCAGTGTGCCACCCTGTAGTTTTGCACCACTTATTACCCACTCACTGTAGCTACGTTGGTTGTTTTTGTGATGGTAGGAGTAAAACTTTTCAAAACAATCCTTATCAAATCTCGAGGACGAGATTTCTTTTTTAAGGGGGGTAGTGTTGTGACACCCCAAAAATTTAACCATGTTTTGAATTATTAAAATTTTGCCAGAAGTTTACAATTTTGCTTTCTGGATTTTCTTTTGGTTTCAGAACCCCTTTTTCTTTAATATTGTGGAGTTTTTACCTCAAGTGGAAACTTTCCAAAAATATTATTGGGTTTCCATACTTTCTCACTAAAACAATTCTTAATCAGTGGGTTTATTTGCATAATTGTTTTTCCTGAGCTTTATTCTTTCAAAGTGATTTTCAGAGCCTCTTTTGCACTGCAACCATTTGATAAATGCATCTAAAATCTTCACCAAAATTTGGGGATGACATATGATGTCCCTAAATCACTTTTATGCAAAAACATCTTCTGTTCATTGGAGATTTTGAGCTCTACACCAAGTTTTCAAATCTGGCCTAGTGGGCAATTTTGCACTACAACCTATTTAAATATTTCTTTAAAACTTCCACCAAATGTAGGAGAGGTCAGTAGGGGTATATTATCCATATTTTTGCAAAAACCCAGTTATGTCCTTTGAAAATTTTGAGTGAATCAACCTCATTTTCATTCTGGTCCAACTTGAGGATTTGTACTGCAACCATATTTTTAATTGCTCCTTTACCATGGTTCTTTTTCCTACTTATAGTCCTTCCTACAAAACCCTTAAGTCCAAGAGCATGAACCCAGTGGGATAATTTTGGTCCATGAAATGACAGCCTTTAGTTTCTGCCCAAAACTGATTTTCTCAAATAATTGCACTAACAAGTTTCTTTGTTTGTCAAACTAACCTGACCAACACCACCTACACCTAAAGAGACCCCAATCTGGGGATTTTGACCACTCCAAGAACTGCCTAGATGCCTCTAGCATTATGTCAAACACCTTGAGTACATGAGCAGATTTGGCATAAGTTTTGGTTTGCATTGTGAACTTGATCCTCTTATCAAGATAACTTGTCCACTAAGCCTCTAGAATACCCTAACCTAATCCTGTTAAACCCCAGCTCCACCCTAGCCTCCTAGCATGCACTGTCATTACACCGAGCACCTAACGTGCGTGCTCTGGGCGCGCCCAGAGCGCACGTTTTGCACGCGCGTGCACTGAGCCGCCGCGTCGCGCCCCTGGCCCTCGCTCGCCTGCAGAGCCGCACCCCACCCACGACCACTCGCCAGAACACGCCAAGCTGCCCTGGTGCCCTACAGCGCCGCCGTCAGAGCCTCTTGGCGGCACTTCGGCGTCCGCAGTGCGCCTCTTCCATGGATGGCGCCGCCCAAGCCCCAAATCCTCGCCATCTGGCCTTGTGAGCAGGCCGCCCTTATCTCCGAGCCGTCCACTAGCGCCGGACCTGCTCCGGCCATCGCCACGTTGCTCTGCCGCAACAGAAACAGTCGGCCGACGATCTTATCCCCGACGAAGGCGAAACCGACCTTCCCCGGCTATATATTGCCCCAGGCCTCGCTCGAGCCTCGTCAGCAGCCCCGTACCACCCCTCTAGCACGCCCCACGGCCAGCAAGCAACGGCAGGAGGCCTTCTTCCTCGCCTCCGACTGATTCGGCCGCCGCTGCCCTCCGGTCCGTTTCGTCGCAACCAGGCCCTCCCTCGACAAACCAGCACCACCACCCGACTCCCTTCGACCGTGCGGAGCTACCCAACCTCCCAATCTCGCTCGAGAACCACCGTGGCACGAACCCCCAATTCGACCCAAAGCTATCGCCGCCGAGGAGGTCACCGCCGGCGACTCCCTCCGTCCCCACCTGACTAGCGACCACCAGGAGGACCGCCCTGGACTGGCGGATCCATCCCCACCCTCAGTTTCTCGAACGGTGCCTTCATCCACCGGCGAGCGTCGCCGGAGCCCCCGCCTCAGCTCGGATAGAGGAGGAAGAGGGCGGGGGGACGAGTCAAACCTGACCAGTGGGCCCGCTGCACCCACTGTCAGTGACCCACGCGCCGTCCACGCTGGATAAGTGGAGACGTAAAATCAGAGTACGTGTTCGACGTGTGCATATATTTGAAACGTTTTTCTTTTTCTGTTTTATTTTAAAAACAGAATTTGACCAAAACTTTGACTGTCTATAACTTTTCAAATATAACTCCAAATGAGTTAATTCTTTTTCCTACCTCTCTCAAATATTGTCTAGTTTATTTTAAGATTTATTTCAAAAAAAATTCAAACAACTTTTTAGTACTGTTTTTGAAACTATATATTGATACAAAAATATTTTAAATAGGATTTTTGGAGAGAGGAGAAAGCTTTCAAAGGTTTTGGAGTGCACCATGCCTCCCCACTACTTGAAGGCAAGCATTCTGAACCCTAGAATAATATGGTCGCGTGTTGTTTGATACGGTTACAACACCTCCCGTCTCGGAGTTTTCGTTATTTTTTTGTGATGATATGTTCAAACTCACGAGTGCATATTGATGATTCATGCTGTTGGAGTTTGATATGTTGGGATAGTAGTCACCATCACATGCCTCTCATGCATTCCGGAAAGAACCCGTGAAAACTTCTATCTTGGGTAGACACGAGCTTGTCTCCGGTCGTTGAGACGATTGTGTCTGGTACGGCATAATGAGACATGATGAGTGGTGGTTATGTCTGTTGGTTGAAAACATATTTGTTATGCTAATCATGCAGGGAATACTTAAACCTCCTAAGTCGACCATAGATTGAGTCTTGTTCTGGTAACCCCCAGACTTGTTTCGTACTATCACCTGTCCCTGCCATAGGTAGGGTACGGTTCAGTAGGTTGACAACCCCTTTCTAGCACACACCGTACAGAGGGGCCGGGATGAGGATTCCATGGCCATGGATTAAAGCCAGTCATCCGGTCTGGGGGCATGGGTGTTTCGGTTGTAGCCGAGGGGGTAGCTCCCCCAGTTTGCGCGCGGTATAAATTTTGTGATCCCATGCTAATCGAGGTTGTAGCCTCCCCACTTAGAGTTTTGCTTAACAGTGTCGTGGGTGATTCCAGACACCAATGAGTCAAGCTGGTGTGTGCGGTTGGGTGTGTTTTCAACTAAAAGACCGTAAAAGGAATTAGTCTGGATGGACTAACGAAATCCGTTACTCGTGGGTAAAGAGTACACCCTCTGCAGAGATTAAACCTATTCGAGTAGCTGTGTCCATGGTTAAGGACTACAGTCTGGGTTGGGTCATGTGTCGGTCTTAGTGTCGGTCTTCGGAGGAAAAACAACTAAGTCAGAACATTGATTATGACCGGAGAATTATGATGATTATGATTATTATTGTTGTGGACTAACTATTTCCATTACTTGATTTATTGAGTATCCCTGGGACAGTTCTACCTCCTGGATATTCACTGTGATTATTCTGTTATAAGCCCTTTATGTGGTGTCGCACAGACGCCCGACTATGGCATGATTGTTATTTAATTACCATATAAGCCCTTTATGTGGTGTCGCACAGACGCCCGACTGTGGCATGTTTGTTATTCATTTACCATATAAGCCCTTTATGTGGTGTCACATAGACGCCCGACTGTGGCATGTTTGTTATTTAATTACCATATAAGCCCTTTATGTGGCGTCGCATAGACGCCCGACTGCGGCACGTTTGTTACTTATTTCACTTATGAGCCCTTTCTGTGGTGTCGCTCAGAGGCCCGACCGAGGCATTCTATTTCTACTCTCTAATTGCATCATTCATGTGCTACGAGAATAACATGTTTGTGTGCATCCTGGATTTTACTTCTGTGACCGACGTTGTGATCATAGAATATTTCAGAGCATGATTATCGTTTGTTATATTATACCTGTGTTCATAATGTTTGCGAGTACATTCAAAGTACTCACTGGCTTGTCCCTGGCTATTGTCTTGGCCAAATTTCTTGCTTGGAGAGGAGCGTTGTGATGACAGCCCCGGAACCTAATCAATGGTGATAGCAGCCTCGTGAAGATAGGAGTTATCCAGGTCAGCTGTTCCTGTGGGAAATAGAGTTCCACAGACGCTGATGACCACAAACCGCTCCCGCCATCAACCACTAGAAACCTTGTGTTGTACTCATAGGCCAGAATGGTCTTGTACTACATATCATGTATTTTGCTTGGAGTTATTGTATCAAGTTTGTGTCTCGCCAGCTAACAGTAATCCTGGGGCTGGTGAGCATAAGGGCCATTTTCTGGGAAATTAAAATCCCGAAAATCGGGTCCTGACAGTCCATCACATCATTCTCCTAATGAGTGATCCCGTTTATCAAATGACAACACATGTATATGGTTAGGAAACTTAACCATCTTTGATCAACGAGCTAGTCTAGTAGAGGCTTACTAGGGACACGGTGTTTTGTCTTTGTATCCAAACATGTATCAAGTTTCCGGTTAATAATATTCTAGCATGAATAAAAAACATTTATCATGAAATAAGGAAATATAAAATAACAACTTTATTATTGCCTCTAGGGCATATTTCCTTCAGTCTCCCACTTGAGAGTCAATAATCTAGTTCACATTACCATGTGATTTAACACCAATAGTTCACATCTAACACCATAGTTCACATCGCCATGTGATCAACACTCAAAGGGTTTACTAGAGTCAATAATCCAGTTCACATCTCCATGTGAGTAACACCCAAAGAGTACTAAGGTGTGATCATGTTTTGCTTGTGAGAGAGGTCTAGTCACTGGGTCTGTCACATTCAGATCTGTATGTATTTTGCAAATTTCTATGTCTACAATGCTCTGCATGGTGCTACTCTAGCTAATTGCTCCCACTTTCAATATGTATCCAGACTGAGACTCAGAGTCATCTAGATTAGTGTTAAAGCTTGCATCATCGTAACACTTTACAACGAACCCTTTATCACCTCCATAACCGAGAATCATTTTTAGTCTTCTAAGTATAATTTTTACCGCTGTCTAGTGATCTACTCCTGGATCAGTATTGTACCCCCTTGCCAAACTCATTGGCAAGGCACACAATAGGTCTAGTATACAACATGGCATACTTTATAGAACCTATGACCGAGGCATAGGGAATGACTTTCATTCTCTCTCTATCTTCTGCCGTGGTCGGGCTTTAAGTCTTACTCAACTTTACACCTTGCAATACAGACAAGAACCCTTTCTTTGACTGATTCATTTTGAACATCTTCAAAACTTTGCCAAGGTATGTGCTCTATGAAAGCCCTATTAAGCATCTCGATCTATCCCTATAGATCTTGATGCCCAATATACAAGTAGCTTCACCGAGGTCTTTTATTGAAAAATTCTTATTCAAATATCCTTTTATGCTATCCAGAAATTCTATATCGTTTCCAATCAACAATATGTCATCCACATATAATATTAGAAATGTTACAGAGCTGCCACTCACTTTCTTGTAAATACAGGCTTCACCATAAGTCTGTATAAAACCATATGCTTTGATCACCTTATCAAAGCGTATATTCCAACTCCGAGATGCTTGCACCAGTCCATAGATGGATCGCTAGAGCTTGTACACTTTGTTAGCACCTTTAGGATTGAAATAACCTTCTGGTTGCATCATATACAACTCTTCTTTAATATCCATTAAGGAATGCAGTTTTTTTACATCCATTTGCCAGATTTCATAATCATAAAATGTAGCAATTGCTAACATGCTTCGGACAGACTTAAGCATTGCTACGGGTGAGGGAGTCCTGGATTAGGGGGTCCTCGGGCGTTCGGCCTCTTGATATGGGTCGGACTGATGGGCTGTGAAAATACAAGACCGGAGACTCTCTCCCGTGTCCGGATGGGACTCTCCTTGGAGTGGAAGGCAAGCTTGGCGCCTAGATATGAAGATTCCTTTCTCTGTAACCGACTTTGTACAACCCTAGTCCCCTCCAGTGTCTATATAAACCAGAGGGATTAGTACATAGAGGCAATCATAATCATATAGGCTAGACTTCTAGGGTTTTAGCCATTACGATCTCGTGGTAGATCAACTCTTGTAATACTCATGTTCATCAATTCAATCAAGCAGGAAGTAGGGTATTACCTCCATAGAGAGGGCCTGAACCTAGGTAAACATCGTGTCCCCCGCCTCCTATTACCATCGACCTTAGACGCACAGTTCAGGACCCCCTACTCAAGATCCGCTAGTATTGACACCGACATTGGTGCTTTGATTAAGAGTTTCGTTGTGACATTGAAGACAAGATTGATGGCTCGCCTTGTTATCAAGGACAATATCACCTCCGGAGGAGCCCTGGCCTCAGGACAAACCCTCCTGCTGGGCGGCTTTACCATGACCGCCCGTTCGGCTGTTGGGCCGATGATGACTTCTCAGGTCATCGAAAATCGCCTCCGTGTTGACTCCGACTACTCCAAACGGATGGATCCGATAGAGTTGTTGTCTTTAAACGAACTCCTCGATTGCATCGCTGCCTTGGGGGTCGCTACAAACTACGATTGAATTGGGATTAAACCCGATCAAAGAGAAATCAAATCTCCACCGATCACCAATCAGATAGCGGTAGTGGAGGAGCAATACAACAACTCTTCCTCTATATTGAGGATGCACTATGTTCGGATTTCCGAGCTCAAAGAACCAGATACCCGTCCGCGGAAAGACGTGCCCCATACTCCGAACCTAGAGTCGGACAGTGGACCTGAAAAATTGGTTGATATCCCGGAGCCCGAACTGTTAAGCTCGGAAGTTTCTCAAACTCTGGATCCCAAATTGGGTCAGGGTTTGGACTTAAATCCACCCACCCACCCAGATACATGTGATCTTATGCACATACGACAACAGTCTCAAGAAACGGTCCATCACTTTTGGGCTAGATTCCTCCTTGTCAAAGACAAGATCAAAGACTGCCGCGATGAAGACGTGATCTCATTATTCTACAACCATTGCACGGACGAGGGAATCCTCAATGCCATTAACCACCGTCACGTATTACACTTTGCTGACTTGGCAACCATAGTACAGAAGTACTGCACAATGGAAAGCGCCTGGAAAACTCAGGCAGCTCCTTGGGAGCCACCGGTTTCCACTCAACCCCTCGACTGGGCAAAAAGGATGCACCCTCATCAGTCGCCCGATCCAATAGCAAAGAACTCGAAGCCTATTATGGGGCGCGGAACCGTTCTGGAGGGATGGCTCGATAGGCCATGCAAAATACGGACAACGCCGGATACCATACCAACCCATAGCCTTAGAGCATGTTGGATGCTCCGGCAAGTGGCCAAGAGCGGTGAGGATCTCCTCATCAAAAATACCACAGAGCAACACCCCACGAAAGACGACGATCTCAGAGTATTGACGGTCTTTGAGACTCCCGCCTCAAACAATAGGCGCAAAAGGGCACTCTGCGGCCTCACTGAAGTCTGCCAAGTTGCGACAATGAACCCCTGGAACGACACGGCCATAACTTACAATGCCGGTGACGAACCAAAATTCAGCACAGTCCGGGCACCAGCCGCCTTGGTCCTCAGTCCGATCATGGACGGCTTTCGGGTTACCAAAGTGCTCATGGACGGCGGTAGTGGACTAAACCTCATTTATGAGGAGACTCTCAACAAAATGGAAATAGACATGAGCCGCATTGAGCAAAGTAGCATTATCTTCCGAGGAATCATTCCCAGTCGGGAGGCGGATGCGCGGGAAAAATCACACTCGATGTGGTATTCGACACGCTGGAGAATTATCAGTTCAAAGAGATAACCTTTCAAGTGGCCCCTTTCAACAGTGGATACCACGCCTTATTAGGGCGAGATGCATTTGCATGCTTCCAAGCTATACCCCATTACGGGTACATGAAGCTCAAGATGCCCAGGCCCAATGGTATTATCACTCTTGCCAGTGATTCGGACATAGCACACCGCGCCAAAAATAAAACCGCAGCCCTGGCCCTCGAGGCATTATCTGAAGCCCTCGCGGCCGAAGAGTTAACTACACTATGCTCCACGATGGATAGAGACGACATGATCCTGGACAAGTGACCCAAATCCACCTCCTTTAAACCAGCAGATGAAATAGTCAAATTTCAAGTCCACCCGACGGACCCCAAGAAGACAGCATCCATCAGAGCACAGCTGGACCCAACGGTTGACGCCGCATTGCGAGCGTCCCTACGCGAAAACTGGGACATATTCGCCTGGCACCCTTCTGATATGCCAGGGATCCCACGCAGGCTGGCCAAACACAGCCTAAACATATTGAAGGGATACAAACCGGTCAAGCAAACACTGCGGCGCTTTTCCGAACCCAAACAACAAGCTATGGGGGGGGAGCTAGCCAAGTTACTCGAGGCCGGATTCATCAGAGAAATAAAACACCCAGACTGGCTAGCAAACCTGGTGATGGTACCAAAGAAGGATAAATTCCCGCTTCAGAAGCCGGTATACTACCTATCCATTGTCCTCACACCATGCAAATTCCGGTACCCTCATTACCAAAAAATAGCATACGCGGTCTTCATGGAATCCCGGAAGCTACGACACTACTTTCAAGAGTGCTCAATCACGGTGGCCTCCAAAGTACCACTCAATGACATAATAAACAACCGTGATGCCACGGGCCGGATTGCCAAGTGGGCCATTGAGCTCCTTCCATTCGACACAACATACAGATCACGCCGAGCCATTAAATCCCAAGTACTGGCGGACTTCATCGCCGAATGGACAGAGGCCGAACTCCCTAAAGAGTACGACACATATCCCAACTGGGTCATGCACTTTGACGGTTCCAAAATGCTGGCGGGCCTAGGAGCGGGTGTTGTCCTAACATCCCCCACTGGAGATACAGTTCAGTACATACTCCAAATATTATACACAGACTCCAACAATGCAGCCGAATACGAGGCCTTATTGCATGGTCTTCGGATGGCTATCTCCATGGGCATACAACACCTGGAAGTGCACGGAGATTCAAACCTCGCAATATCTCAAATAAATGGAGATTTTGATGCCAAAGATCCGAAGATGGCAGCTTACCGCAACGTCGTTCTCAAAATGTCGGCTCGGTTCGAAGGGCTCGAGTTTCATCATGTGGCTCAAGAAAGTAATCAAGCGGCGGATGTCCTTGCTCGCATCGGTGCCAAGCGACCCCATCCCACCTAACATATTTCTGGAAAGGCTCTTCAAGCCATCCGTGGTGTGGCAAGGGGAGAGCGGCACTACCAGTCCGGATCCAACTATAACCCCAGATTCCGAACACACTGATATCACGGGGGCTCAGCCACCGAAATAACATCGTTGGCCCATCTTATCATGCCAGTCATTTCCCCATGGACCGAACCCTTCTTGGCCTACCTTAATAGGCGAGAACTCCCCAAGGATCAGAATGAGGCGCGCCGCATTGTCCCGCGCTCAAAAGCCTACAAGGTTCACGGCGGAGAACTCTACAAGAAAAGCACTACCGGAGTACTCCAAAGATATATCTCCGAGGAAGAGGGGCGACAGCTCTTGGCTGAAATTCATGCCGTTCTCGGTGGTCACCACTCCGCGGCTCGGGCCCTTGTAAGCAAGGCCTTCCGTACAGGTTTCTATTGGCCGACGACCCAAATAGATGCACATGGCCTTGTCCAACGTTGCGTCGGATGCCAGCTTTTTGCCAACCAAAGCCATATGCCACCCTCCGCTCTACAAACAATCCCCATCACTTGGCCTTTCGCGGTCTAGAAGCTTGATATGGTCGGACCCCTTAAAGGAGGAAGCCATAAGAAAAAATATTTGTTGGTCATGGTGGATAAATTCACTAAGTGGATAGAGACCAAAGCAGTTAAAACGGCCGAAGCCGGACCAGTGATTGACTTCATATCTGGTGTCATACACCGTTATGGTGTTCCACACAACATCATCACCAATAACGGCTCCAATTTCATAGCCGATGAGGTGAAAGCCTGGTGTGCTAATCTGGGCATTAAGCTCGATTACGCCTCCGTGTATCACCCGCAAACAAACGGTCAAGTTGAATGAGCTAATGGTCTTATTATGAGCGGCATTAATCCCAGACTAGTGCGGTCTTTGAAAGAATCGGACGAGCACTGGGTTGAGGAGGTCGACTCCGTACTCTAGGGGCTGCGGACCACACCCAATCGCACTACCAGATATACACCTTTCTTCATGGTGTACGGCGCAGAGGCTGTGTTACCTTGCGACATTATTCATGACTCACCTCGAGTGCGCATGTATGAAGAGAGAGAGGCCGAGCTTGATCGGTAGGACAGCTTAGATGCCCTGGAGGAGGGGCGCGATGTCGCAAAAGCCCGTTCCGCATTTTATCAACAACAGGCTCACAGATATGAAAGCAGAGAAGTGCGGGCCAAGACTTATAAGGTTGGAGAACTCGTTCTACGCTTGCCGGAGAACAAAAAGGAAAAACTCAAGCCCAAGTGGGAGGGTCCCTTCAACGTTGACGAAGTTCTCATGGGAGGAGCGTACCGCCTGCGTGACACATCAGACAATCGCCTACAGCCGAACCTGTGGAACAGGCCAGACTCTGAAGATTCTATGCCTAGCGCCGAACTCTTTGTTCGACTCCTTCCCCCTTTTTTGTTTCCATTATTTATTTATTTTTTCCTCTCTTTTCGCCTTTTCTTTTTTAGCCTTAAAGCTCTCGTGCGGCTAAACCGTGCACTCATGACGTACACATCCTCAAATATGTACGTCCATTATACCCGGGGGCTTCTTGTACAGAAGCTTATTATTATTATTTTCAGAGCATTAAGCTTACTACATATGTGTCTTTTCGCCGTATGTACCTTTTCTTCGCCATTATATGCATCGATATGACTTAAGTTTTGGCCAAGCTGGGTTGCCCGGCTCCTGTGCTTATGCTCTACGTTCCCGATAGTTTGGCTAGGGCATAAAGGGAGCACCTCTGCGATTGTTACTGCCGCGTCATCCCGATGTGTACCTCAGACTGGGTGAAGCCGAAAGCTAGCATTCTTAAGGGAATATTCGGTCGGTGGACTAAAGATGTTTTTTACTCAGTAAACTATAAACCCCCAGATGTTACGTATGCTGCGATTTTTCAATCACAGTTCGGACATGCACGTTAACGCATGCACACCCAGGGAAAGGAACCTGTCGGTGTCAAAACCGGCGGATCTCGGGTAGGGGGTCCTGAACTGTGCGTCTAGGCGGATCGTAACAGGAGACAAGGGACACGATGTTTTACCCAGGTTCGGGCCCTCTTGATGGAGGTAAAACCCTATGTCCTGCTTGATTAATATTGATGATATGGGTAGTACAAGAGTGGATCTACCACGTGATGAAGGAGGCTAAACCCTAGAAGCTAGCCTATGGTATGATTGTTGTAATGGTTGTTGTCCTACGGACTAAAACCCTCCGGTTTATATAGACACCGGAGAGGGCTAGGGTTACACAGAGTCGGTTACAATGGTAGGAGATCTACATATCCGTATCGCCAAGCTTGCCTTCCACGCCAAGGAAAGTCCCATCCGGACACGGGACGAAGTCTTCGATCTTGTATCTTCATAGTCTTGGAGTCCGGCCGATGATGATAGTCCGGCTATCCGGACACCCCCTAGTCCAGGACTCCCTCAGTAGCCCCTGAACCAGGCTTCAATGACGATGAGTCTGGCGCGCATATTGTTCGGCATTGCAAGGCGGGTTCCTTCTCCGAATAATCCATAGAAGATTCTGAACACCTGGATAGTGCCCGGCTCTGCAAAATAAATTCCACATTCCACCACAGAGAGAATAATACACACACAGGTTCAATCTTCTGACGTTTTTTGTGGCATGACGTCACACCACCACCAAGCCTTTACTTGAATTGTTATTATTATACCGCCTCAGCGCGTTTAGCGAAGCGGTTTCCTTGGCACGTCTTGGTGAAGCGGAGATCGTGTTCCCCTTATTCTGGGATTCCCATCAATACGGACGTGGGTAACCCAACCGTGCTTGTTGCCATGCCTCCTCTATCGAAGGTGAGTCCCAAATGGTCACGGGGATGGCTCTTGGTATTCTCCTCCTTTATAATGAAACCAAGGCCTGTTTCTTTTCTTCAATCCTCAATCGAATCTACCGCTCGCCCCGAGTTCCAACACCCAGAGCCCCAGATTCGAGCGCTTTGGACCTTCAACAATGTCTGGCTCCGACCTTCAGGGCCAATGGAGGCCCTCCTCCGTCACGGAGGAGGACGTGCAAAAGCTGAGAGAAGCCAAGTACCTGACTTACGAGGTCTCGCATAGATTGCCCGTCGAAGGGCAAGTCATTCCCACCCCAGAGCCCGGCGAAAGCGTCGTGTTTATGTCCCACCTCCGTTGGGGTTTAGGCTTCCCGATAGATCCATTTGTGAGAGGGCTCATGTTTTACTATGGGCTGGAATTCCATGACCTGGCTCCGGAGTCCATCCTCCACATCTCATCATTCATCGTTGTCTGCGAAGCCTTCCTCCGCACTACCCCCACTTTGGTTTGTGGCTCAAGACCTTCAACATGGAGCCGAAGATGATCGAGGGGCGTCAAGCAGAGTGCGGCGGGGCGGTTATAAGCAGAAGGGCCGATGCTCCATGGCCCGAGGGCTCTTTCCAAGAGGAGCTCGGCTTGTGGCAACATGAGTGGTTCTATATCACCGCTCCTAGGGGAAGCACGCAGAAGCCGCCGCCCATCTTTCGCTCGGGCCATCCACAGTGGCTGATGTCATGGGTCAACCAGGGGCTCAAATGGGGGCCGTCAAAGGACGTACCCCTACTGCAGGGCCGGATTCGAGACCTCCAAGAGAGGGAGATCAATCTGGTCATAATGATGCAGGTTATGCTGATTCGGCGTCTCCTGCCCTGCAAGCGCCACCCCCTCCGCCTGTGGGAATTCAATCTAGAGGGGCCACGAGCTCTCCAGCACTTCATGGGTGCGACACCCGTGGAGATGTATAAATTGTTCTTCGGATCACAAGAGATGTGTCCGGAATTGACGGAGGATTCCGGCCTAAGCTGCAATCGCCCAGATGCTCAAGTAAGCGGCCCTGCGTCCGGACACACCGTTTGTTTGCGCCTTCTTGAATTTGCCTTTTAACCCATCTACTCTTGAATAGGAGTGGATAGCACAAGCGAAACTGATACGGTGTCCGGCCCCCCTTCCGGAGACCGCGCCGGATTCCGTGCTGGTCAGGATGCTGAAGGTCGCGCCTTCCGAAGAAGGTGAAGGGGAGAACAGGGACACTGCCGCCTCTACCAAGGAGGCTTTTGAAAAAGGGGGGATCGAGAATCCGCCCTTCCAAGGGGAGAAGAGGACTGCTTCCGAAAACCCGGAGGCCAGGGCCTCGAAGCGGGGGAAGAGATCTTCACCAGAGGGTCCTGCGTCCGGGGAGGCCCCGGCCGCACCATCTCCCTTAAGGAATCAGCCCTCCAACGAGCCGTAAGTAGAGAAAAAAGGGGGGTTCTGTAACAAGAAACATCCCTATTTTCGCTCCTGAGGATAACTGAAGTTTTTATCTTGTAGTTCGGATCTCTGTCCTTCTCAGATGAGATCGTCATCAGGGGACCTTCGTCCGGAGATGATGGAGAGCGAGACGCCTCCATCTGCCGCACCGTCGGATAGGGCGGACGAATCTGAGGTGTCATCACGGAGGGTATCCCCGAGTCCGGCCGGGCCGGAGAGTTCGGCACCAACTGGTGTGCGGCCGGGGGAGCTGAAGGATCTGCTTGAGAGGGCGTCTATCTTAGAAGGTCACCGTACATTGATGAGTATGGTGATTGGAAGGATTTCATCCGCCGAAGGCGGGTTGTATGATGCCATCAGGAGTTTGCTGGCGGGGTTTGAGGTACGAAAAAATGACATACCTTTTGACAGTTTTACACATAAAGTGCGTCCTGTATAGATAGTAGCCCCTGAGACTCGGTAGGTTGTCGATAACGACAGCGTGCTGAGGATCAAAATCGCAGGTATTGATTTTTGCCCTTCCTATGCAGGTGGCGGATGTTCCGGTGGCTAGCCGGACTGATGGAGTTGCTGAACTAAAGCGGCAACTTAACGTTGCGGGTGCGGATATCGCACTGGTCAAAGAGCGACTGGACGAGTCACAAGGTAAGGTTGTTCTCCACGGTCACCAAGTAAGGGAGCCGAAGCTCATTTCTTACAACATTTGTGCTCAATGCAGATGGTGCCGCTGCTGTGGAGAGCCTTCGGGCAGAACTTGCTCGAGCTAAGGAGCAGGCCAGAAGGAGTGATGCGGCTGCCTTGAGGGCGGCGAAGAGCTAGACGCCGAGAGGGTTGCTCACTGCCAAAGCAGGGAGGAGATGACCGAGATGGCCGTGAGGGTGAAAGATGTTACCGACCGCTATGAGGTTCTTGAAAAAGAACGCCGAGCGGAGCAAGAAGACCTAGCGAAGGCCACCGCCGAAGCCAAGGATGCCCATTCTGCAATGAGGGCTATAAAGGAGGAGCTGCACCAGGCCGGGGATATTGTGGCTGGCAAGCCCTTTCTGCTGCGCAGGAGGTTTACAGATCCGAAGTATGCTCAGCTTGGCCAGCTGTGGGGTCCGGAGGATCCTTATATGGATTTAGCAGCAAGTGCGGCAGATGCTGTTGTGCACATCCGAAGTCAAAAGGATCACAAGACGGAAGAGCTATTTTGGTCTCAATTCCATAGTCCGGAGCATTCACTTCCACTGACTGATCAGCTGGCCGAGTGGGCCAAGCTTAATAGATTGTCCGGACTGGCCATGACAGATGTTGTGGCTCATGTCTGGCCGGATAGGCCCAAGCCGAAGAGTTATTTCGGCTTATTGCAGCAATTCCTTGAGGCGGTGCCGCATATAAAGGCGATGAAGCGGTCGGCCTGCATAGAGGGTGCGCGGATGGCCCTCGCCCGTGTGAAGACACACTGGACGGAAATGGATGCCACCGCTGTTGCGACCCGGGGTTCGGACGAGAGCCGGTTACCCGCCGAGCACTACTTTGGGGAAGTTCTGCGTGGTGCTCGTGTAATAGAGTCGCAGTGCTCAAAAAATGTCATGTTCAAATGATCTTTATGGTTTTGTAAAAATAAGGTTTACAATATAAGCGCTTTTTGTACTTGTGCGTTCAAGTATTGAAACGTCTCCTGTGCGGCCGTTAATGTATACTTGTGTATAACCTGAAAGATGGCAGTCTTCGGCTTCAGCCCCCACGCACATGGTGCGGGGGTGTTTGTGAAATAGCGCATTTTCACACTTAATCCAACGTCTTGGTCCTGTTAGGGAGGTGATAGCGTAGCAAACGAGGCAACCGGACTATAATGCTTTATCACTTTCACTTAGCCATAGGATTTCGAAGGTGGGGCTATGATATAGCCCCTAGGGGCACCGCGCTCTCCGAATTTGGGGCGCGTGTGTGCCTGACCGAGAAGCGGTCCTTCGCCAAAGCGGAGGAATTCTAAACATTCCTGAGGTCAATCGAGTGGTTGACCAGTCTCTCGCTACATCATGACAGTCAGTTTTCGGCTTTCTCTACTGAGGCGCTCACCCTGCCGAACCGGGGCACAATCGCAGTAGTTCTCCTGGTGCCGCGTTAGCCGACGATGCGGAACGTAAGGCAGCAAAACACAGGAGCCGGGCAAACCCAACATTTGACCAAAGACATGATTCGGAGCTGATGCATATAAGGACTAACTCGAGATGCCGAACACTCCCTGAGGTGCCGGTCTTTATGATGACGGGCAGATCAATGCCCTAAGCCCCTAGTGTCCAGGTACACGCAAGATCCTCTGACACGGCCGATGCCAAAACGCCAGCCTCCTCTCTGGCTATGATGAGAAACCAGGGGATGTATAGCAACAAGAGACCGTAAAAAAGGTTTACGCAGGGTCTTAATCTGAAGAGAATCCTTGCAACGGGTCCCTACTGCACGTCTGCGCCTGTGTCTCCGTTGTGCTGTATCCTGGACGGGTGTAACACGCTGTTCATCTGTAAAAGAGGGGAACTTGGTTGGAAAAGAAATCGTGTCAAAAATGTATTTAAAACAGAGCATGAGTAAGAAAAAACTGAGCTTTTATTGGCTCCTTGTTGCTCATACGCACAACCCTTTATAAAGGGGTGTGTAGCTAGGGAGCCCCTAGTTTATTTATGCCGGACTCGTTCTAGCTGTGTCCGGGGTCTTGAACGACCTTTTAATGAGATGATGCCGCGTGGACCAGGCATTTTAAGTGTGAGAGACGCGTAGTGTGGTATTGCATTGAAGCGGACAAAAGCTTCACGTCCCAATAGTGCTTGATGGCTACTTTTGAATGGGGCGACATGAAAAATTAGCTTTTCGCGTCGGGAGTTGTCGGGTGACCCGAACACAACTTCTAGTGGTAAGGATCCCATGCGCTTGGCGTAAGGGCCAGGCGTCACTCCTTTAAAGGAAGTGTGGCTATGTCGAATTTTAGTACGGTCTACCCCCAACTTGCGGATTGTGTCCGGATGTAGCAGGTTTAAGTCGCTGCCGCCATCCATTAGGACTTGTGTAAATTGTAGTCCGTCGATTATAGGATCCAATATCAGAGCAGTCCATCCTGCGTTTTGGATGCTTCTGGAGTAGTCCAGTTTGTCGAAAGTAGTTGGCTTTGACATCCAATCTCGGGGTTCCGCTGGGGTGGACCGTGCGGCATGTACCTCAGTGAGTGCCGCGTGGTATCACATGAAGTGAGTTTACTGTTTTGACTTCTTGTGGGAAAGTCTTTTGTTTTCCCGTGCTCTGCTGGTGGGGTTCGTCATCATCCTCGCTTGGCGCGTTGAGCCCCTTGTGTTCGGCGTTGAGTCGGCCGGACTGTTTGAAGACCCAACAATCTCGGTGGGTGTGGTTTGCAGGCCTCCCAGGTGTACTGTGGATTTGACATATCCGATCCAAGATTTTGTTTAGGTTGGATAGCTCGTCACTGTTGTCCTTAAGGGGCAGTGTTTTGATGTTCGGCCGCGAGCTTCTGAATCCGGCGTTGACCGCCGTGCTCTGTGGGCTCTTTTCTTTATTTCGGCGCTGGTCCTTTCTGCGCCGTGATTTTCCGTTTCCATCTCTGATCTCAGATGTACTCGGGTCGCTGGTGCTGCATCTTGCCCCGCACAGAAGCGGGTCATGAGGCTTGTTAGCGCGACCATTGTTCTCGGCTTCTCTTGGCCGAGGTGTCTGGCGAGCCATTCGTCTCGGACATTATGTTTAAAAGCTGCTAAGGCTTCGGCGTCCGGACAGTCGACTATTTGGTTCTTTTTAATGAGGAACCTGTTCCAGAATTTGCACGCTGATTCTGCGGGCTGTTGGGTTATGTGACTTAAATCGTCTGCATCCAGAGGGCGGACGTAAGTCCCCTGAAAATTTGCTCTAAACGCGTCCTCGAGCTCTTCCCAGCTTCCAATGGTATTTTCTGGGAGGCTTTTGAGCCAATGCCTGGCTGGCCCTTTGAGCTTGAGGGGTAGAAATTTTATGGCGTGGAGATCATCTCCTCTAGCCGTATGTATATGCAGGATGTAGTCCTCAATCCAGACTCCGGGGTCTGTTGTTCCGTCGTATGCTTCTATGTTTACGGGCTTGAACCCCACTGGAAATTCGTGATCCAGCACCTCATTGGTGAAACATAGTGGGTGTGCGGCGCCCCTGTACTTGGGTGTGCCGTTATCTTCGAACCCTCGGCGTGTTATGTTACTTCCTGGGGCCCTCTTCTTCGGCCCGTAAATGGACCTGACCGGGTCATCCGTTTTGCGAAGATATTTATGTGCGTCATGTGCTGGCTTGTGTGCGGCGCCTCTTGCCGCTCCTGGCCTGCCTTCTGGTCGTCTATCCGGCCGGGCGGCCTCTTCGTTGAATTTGGGCAGCAGCTTGCGCTTCGGGTAGCTCTTTGTTTGTTGGCTATTGCCATATTTGTCCGCGGTCTTCAGTACTTTGCTCCATCTCATTCTGAGTATGTCTTCCGCTGTTTTTAGCTTCAGCTTCTCCTTCTTCAGACTTCTTGCAGTGGCGACAAGTCTTTTTCGGAGGTTCTTATGCTCCGGTGGTGTGTCCGGTGTGAGATCGTCCGGACTATTGTCTCTGCCGAGGATGAGTTGGTTACCCGATTCATCCTATTCGGATGGCTGCTTTGTTGCATGTTCGTCACCCACTGGTTTGCCCTGCTCTATGACTGGGTCATTGTGAGTGCTGTTGTTATCGAGGCGGGACTTGGGGCGGCGCTTGCGCCGCCGTTTTTGTTGTTTTTTGGGGGGATTATCTTTCGCCGTGTCCCGTTGTTCCTCGTTATCGCTCCCTTTTGGGGTGTCCACCATGTATATATCATGAATTGAGGTGGCTTTCCAGTGCCCGGTAGGCACTAGTTCTTGGTTGTCTTCGGCATCGTCGTCCATACCGTCGATGTCTTCGGAGTCGTAGTCTAGTATGTCGGTTAAATCGTCGACAGTGGCTACAAAGTGGGTGGTGGGAGGGCTTTGAATTTCTTCATCGTCCGCATGCCAACCGTCCTGACTGTGGTCCGGCCAGGGCTCTCCTGATAAAGAGAGAGACTTTAGCGAATTCAGGATGTCGCCAAAGGGCGAGTGCTGAAAGATGTCCGCAGCGGTGAACTCCATGATTGGCGCCCAATCGGATTTGATAGGCAGGGGCGCAGGAGGTTCGGAGTCCGGCAAGGAGTCCGGCGCCTCGGAGTCACGAGCTTTGCAAGGGACAAGGTGAGTGTTCGGCTCCATCACCGTAGAGATCGCAGCCCCCGAGGTGGTGTCCAACCACCTGTCCTCGATTTGCGCGGTCGGCTCCGAACTCTGGGTCGGAGCGGACTCGTGTGCGGCCTCCAGGGCACTATCCGGTAGCAGAGCTAAATCATGTCCACCGTGACAGTGCGGCGCGCTTGGTTGTGGCTCGAATCCGTCGAAGATCAAGTCTCCGCGGATGTCGGCCGTGAAGTTTAGGCTTCCAAACCTGACCTGACGGCCAGGGGCATAGCTTTCGATCTACTGCAGATGGCCAAGTGAATTGGCCCGCAGTGCAAAGCCGCCGAACACAAAGATCTGTCCGGGGAGAAAAGTCTCACCATGGACTGCATTGTTATTGATTGAAGAAGCCATCAAGCCTATCGGTGACGACACAGAGGAACTCTCAATGAAAGCACCAATGTCGGTGTCAAAACCGGCGGATCTCGGGTAGGGGGTCCCAAACTGTGCGTCTAGGCAGATGGTAACAGGAGACAAGGGACACGATGTTTTACCCAGGTTTGGGCCCTCTTGATGGAGGTAAAACCCTACGTCCTACTTGATTAATATTGATGATATGGGTAGTACAAGAGTGGATCTACCATGAGATCAAGGAGGCTAAACCCTAGAAGCTAGCCTATGGTATGATTGTTGTAATGGTTGTTGTCCTACGGACTAAAACCCTCCGGTTTATATAGACACCGGAGAGGGCTAGGGTTACACAGAGTCGGTTACAATGGTAGGAGATCTACATATCCGTATCGCCAAGCTTGCCTTCCACGCCAAGGAAAGTCCCATCCGGACACGGGACGAAGTCTTCAATCTTGTATCTTCATAGTCTTGGAGTCCGGCCGATGATGATAGTCCGGCTATCCGGACACCCCCTAGTCCAGGACTCCCTCAGAACCTTTAACGGAACTATTCTCTCTGGAAGATGTTTCTTACAATCACAATGTAATATAACATAGCTAGCCGGATACTTGTCTGTTCAAGCAACTATGACCCCTACGCCTGGTTTCCACGCATACCCCGGTTGTTTTGCCGCTCAGGTATTCGGAAACACTCCGCACCTTCGGGTCCATAGGTTGAAGCGAAGGGTCTACCATGACAATTGTTCTACAATCCGGCTAGGGACAAATATGTCAAGGAAAGTACATAGTCACTTGGACTCAAAAATTTCCTCTTTTATGCCGTCCAACAGGTTGTCTAGCTTACAATCTTGTTGAGAATATTTTGCGGCTACTTCTACCTGGTCATATACAAAACTAACGGGAATTTCTTTTCCATCTCGCCCTAAAGGTCCGACCCGAGCCATATGATTCGGATCAAGCTTGGTATACCGTGTTTTCACCATGGTCCAGGCCTCTCGCGCACCTTCCCGATAGGCCGATATCTTCCATAATTGGAAACGCCGCCACGCTCCACTAAATAGCTGTACAAGCTCTTCCATACTCCCTGGAGGGGAGGCAGATGGCCACAAGGCCTTGGCAACACTTCGCATCGCCTGCCGAGCTCGCTCGTGCATTTGCGACAGCTCTTGTAGCAGATCGCCTGAAAATTCGGACAGCTCCTCTTCGAGACGGCGAGTCATCATACCTACAGACATAACTCTGTCAGTTCCTTTCCTCGTCGAATTACACGGAGGTAAGTTTGAACACACACTAAATATGCTGCCTCGTAGCCTCTTATTTCCCTTCACGGAGTCAGCCAGCTGGGCCCGCACACCTTTCAGTTCTTCACCCAACTGGGTGTTGAAATCCTAGAGTTTGTTTTTCTCATCCCTGACCCGTGTTAGTATACGTTCACCCGCGGCCAGTTGACTTTTGGCTTCTTGTTCACCCGTCTGTGCGACTTCCGGCGCCTTTCTCGGATGATCTGACGATCCCGCCATAAAGATATGCAACTGTGTTAGCATTGCTGGTATATACTCCGGTTTTTCTTGATGGAGGGACACATTACCAGGCGATGCCTTCTTGGATTTCTCCAGTTCGGCTGTCGCAGAAGCTAGCTGGGTCTGACACTTTTCGAGCTCTTGAGACAACAGATTGTTCTTCTCCATAAGAACCTGGTTTCACAATGATCCTTAAATCAGCTGAATCAATTGCTTCAAGTCTCGGGGGCTACTGGTATATAATGTGAGCTCACCCGCATATCTTTCAAATATTGGTATGTGGCTCTGGCAAGCCCATCTCGAGCAGCTCAGATGTACACATCACCTGAGATGAAGTCATTGAATGCCTCTATTGTAAAGCCGGGGCCGCAAAGAGCAGCCCTCTAGCGCCGATGGTTCATGGCGCTCTCCACTTCCGAGTTTGTGACGGACACATCATCTGAATCCTCTGGCAAAGGACAATCTGGCGGCACTCCCGTTGTTACGGCAGGGTCTGGGACCTTGTCGTTGGGAGTGTGACTAGCACGACTCCCGGACATAGTCCGGCGAACGCTCTTCCTGATAAGACACGAACGGATAATGTCACAGTTGGATGTGACTGCCAAAGGGCATATTTACAAAGCCATACCTCTTTGATGATGGCTCTGATGCGTCTTCGCTTGCCTTCCTCTTTGAAAGCTTGCCCGGTGCGGGCGCTGTTCTCTTTGGAGTCACCTCTGGTGCAGGATGGCGCACCGAGCGCCTTCCCTTTGGAGCACGAGATAGTGCGGTGGGTGAGGCAGAATGAGGAAGCTCTTTCGGAGGAAACGTCTCCTGATTACTTACATGTGAGGCAGGGAGAAGACTGGGATAGTCGGCGGTGATGGCCACTTCCGTGCGTCATTTCTCGCCTGATAGAACACCCCATCCTCGAGCTCCACGAATATATCTGGATCCTCTTTGAATCCAGGGTCAAGGTCCCAGTTGTGGTCCTCTGGCTGTGGGGCGGGGCTGTGTAGCCCCTTAGTGATCTTCCGCCATTCCTGTTACAAATGGATGGATTAATGTCCATTGAAAGTAACTCAGGGAGTAAATTGAGTAGAGTGATGGGATTGGAACTCACCCAGCTAGGAGGATTGTACATGGAAAATCCATCTCGACGCTTAATACGAGTGAACTCCTCTTTCTCCCCTTTGTATAGTTTGGCCAATATTTTGGCCAAAGCGGCGGGGGTGTCCGGACCCTTCCGACCGCAGCGCGAGGCGTCATCTTCCCATTGTAGTGCCACATGGGAAGCCTTCTATATTGGAGTGGCTGAACCCCTCGTACTATGGAAGTCGCCATCACCTCGATTATTGATAATCCGGACTGGGCAAGTGTCTTTATCTTGCTCATCAATTGACATACTTCCATGCTATCTTCCTCCTCGAGGCTCCGAGGGTGCCAGCTGTGGCATTTCTTCAACGGAACGCTTGAAAATTCGGGAAGACCCATTCGGACTGGGTCGAGAAGGGCGGCGTCCTTGAGATAGAACCATTCGGAAGGCCAGTCTTCGGATGCTGTCAGGACCCCGACTCAATGCCACATCGATCTAGCATGTAACACCTCGTATCACTTTGCGGCCTCACGCACGGTATCCCCACGGGTGTCGCCTTACCTTTGCCCGGGACCGTTTGCGCCTTTTGGCAAACGTATATGATGGTGTCGCTAGCATCCATATGATAAGGAGCCCGGGCTGACATGGCTAGTCGTAAAACCCAAAGTGGCACTAACTTACAGGGACAGGCATCCATGACCCAGCATCGAACGTGTCGGTCATCAGCGAGTGAATCCAGGCTGTAGCACTGGGCTAACAGGACTCCGGTGAACCGGGCTGTAGCGGGCTAATAGGACTCCGGTGTTCATCGCGTGACATTTCCCTGAAGGGACAGACACAGGAACGAAGAAGGACACATGCCGGCCAGCCTAAGTGTTCCGGAGCATTAGCAAGCTACCAGGGCTCAGTGGAAGCACTAGGAGACATTTCCCGGTAAGAGAGGCTACTAAGGATAAACAACTAGATAGTCAGATCCCACACATAGCAATACACATTACACGTACGCATAACGTGCAAGTATGTGCTGTACAACATGGCATCACAGCAAAACTCAGCAACTCATATAGATAAAGGCTCAGAAGAGCCATCATAGCATTTATTGCAAACAGGGGTCACATGACCCATCATACAGAGCATACAAGCAACAAGCAGAAGCATTACATGTCTGGGTACAGACATCTACAAATGGAAAAGGCTGAAGAGCCTGACTATCTACAGCGTTCGATCAAGATCATAGCTGAGGTACAAGCTACTTGTCGAAGTCCATGAGAACACTAGTAAGACCAAAGTCTCCGCTGCAAAAACATAAATAAAGCAACATGAGTAAAAGGTACTCAGCAAGACTTACATCAGATCCTGTCATACATGCATTTGTATTAATAAGGTAATATGGGGTTTAGTTGCAGCAAGCCAGCTTTGACTCAGTGGCTATCCTGTTCTACGACTACCAGAACTTCTTTGAGGTGATATGGCGCACACGAGTCCACTAATCACCACACAATACACTACTATGGATTCATCCCCGTCTCCCTACAAGGAGGCCATCCATAGCACTCACACTTCTCTTGAGCATTTTAGAGTATCCACTTCAAGTTGTCTATGTACCATGTAAGCATCCAAGAAGTCCATAACCACGGACCCGGCTATTCGAATAGATCATGTTAACCCTGCAGGGGTGTACTTCTTCACACACGCTCTCGCCACTTACCGCCATGTACACGTCATGTATCTCGGCAACCTTCAAGCGGAAGCCTGGCGTGGGTGTCAGCCACGACCTGACTAACCACACAAGACTCTAATCCAGGTTTATCGCCTATTCAGGTTCCATCCGCAAGGAGATCCGGCCGGGGTGTCGCTCACGGCCCCAAACGATGTGAGCAGGGTTCCCAAGCCCACCATCCGGGTGCCACTTGGTACACCGTGCCACTGTGCCTAGTCTGTCCCAAGCCCACCTGGCCGGGTGCCACTTGGTAGACTACTAACACTACCTACAAACACCAGAAACTAGTTGCGACTCCTGGACAGAGACCAAGTTGGTTAATAAGTCGAGAGGGGCCGAGTTACCAGAACCCAATGTGTGGTAGTGTCGAGTCATTGGACAACATACATAGAACTCAGTGCTTAAGGACGGTTCAAGTGAGACAACCCACCATGTACTCCTACATGGCCTCTCACCGCTACCTTTACCAAATCTTGTTCACACACTTAACTCTCAGCATCAGAACATATCGTAACACTCCAATTCATTCCCAATGAACCAGATCTGACACAACTCTAAGCAATAGCAGGCATAGCAAGGTAGGAACACAACATGGCTCTATCAACTCCTACACATGCTAGTGGGTTTCAACTATTTACTGTGGCAATGACAGGTCATGCAGAGGAATGGGTTCAACTACCGCAGCACAAAGTAGCAGATGAATCGTTGTTGTCCTAATGCAATAACTGAGAGCAGGAGCGAGAGAGTAGGATTTTATCGGAATGAACAAGGGGGTTTGCTTGCCTGGTAGATCAACAAGGGGGCACTGCTCCTCAGACAGGTACTCTGGAACGGTCTCCAGAGCAGGACCTATCAAGAAGGAACGGTGCCAACAATCAATACACAAGCATATGCAACAATATGATGCATGAACATGGCATGAAGATGTGATGCTGTTTGAGCTAATGCAACTAGTATTCATTTGGTTTGAAGTCCATTTGAACCAAAGGTTCAAATGCATCTCCAAATAAGCTCTTTATATAAGCCATTTTAGTGTTTCACTTATACAGCAGGTATAACTTGGTTTTTCATGCATGAAACTGGTACAGATGGATAGGTTGCATTTTTCTGATAATTTTTCATATATAATTTATTTCAATCTGAGCTACGGTTGAATTGATATGAATTTTTGAAGTTTTGAACATTTTCTGGAACTTCCTGATTTATTTTAATTCCAGAAAATATATTATTGTGCTAGCATGACGTCAGCACGATGTTAGCAGGTCAACCGGGGCTGACCAGGGTCAAACCTGACGTGTGGGGTCCACATGTCAGTGTCACAGTTAGTTAACAGGGGGGTTAATTCTAATCTAACTTAGATTAGTGGCGCTGGGGCCCACTGTCAGTGTCTCAAGGTTAACTAAGTGGTGATTAGCTTAAGCTAATCACCTGGAAGGTCGGGCCCACACGTCAGGCCAGCGAGGTCGTCGGCGACGACCTCAGGACGCGGCGGCGTCCGTGTTACAGGCCACAGGGGCGGCGGCTAAGGGCACCGGGCGTAGCCCGGCCTCGTCCGCATCCAGGGGAGCAGACGGGAAGCCGCGGGGGCGCCGGAGCTCGCCGAAGCAGAGCTCGCGGCGGCGGCCAGAGTTCGGCTCAAGCGGGCGCGCGGCTACGGCGCACAGGGAGGCAGGAGAGGAGGGGGAACCGACGCGGGAGACCTCACAGGGGACCGGAAGAGACGACGACGAGCTCGGGGGAGGCGCTGACGGCGGCGAGCGGCGACGGAGATCCACGGCGGCCGGAGGTGATGAAGGCGACGGCGACGGCTCCACGGGGCGCTCCGGCTTGTGTGGCTCGGTGGAGAGCTTCAGAGCGAGGAGGCGGAGCTCCTGCGCGTGTCGGAGAGGCGAGGGGGAGGCGGTGGCTACGGCAACGGCGTGCGGCGGCGACGGCAGCATTCGGGCACGGTGGGGAAACGGCGAGGGAGAGAACAGGGGCAAAGTGAGAGCGGTCGGGGCGGCGCGTGGCGTCGCGCGGGGCATCCAGACGACGAGGGGGAGAAGCAGGAGGTGGCGGGGAGACGTGGCCCCAGCCGGACGCGTGGCCGCGCGCGCCGGCGCGTGCCCCTGTCCTCCTGGCGCGAGGAAGGGGACGATTGGCGTCGGCCAGCTGGCTGGGCCGGCTTGCTGGGCCGCTGGGCCAGGCCACACAGTGCCAGGCCGCAGGTAAGTCCAGGTAGGGTTTTCCTCTTTTATTTCTTTTTCTATTTTTCTAACATTTGTTTTGATTTAATTAAAATACTAAATCATTTTATTACCTTATGCCAATTTTTGCAGAAGCTAACTATATTATTCCAGAGCTCCTCAGCAAATGGCATAATTTTTGGACATATATTATATATATGACATATATATATATCCAATGCAAATAGTTATCGGATTAATCCAAATGGCCAAAATAAATATCCATGAGCTCCTAAAATATTTGTTTGAATTTTACCTCTGACCAATATTTTCAGAGAGCAACATGAACATTTTCTTGGACCTTTTTGGAACAATTTTTATTTGGGTCATTTTCAGAGATGATTCTGAGGGTTTTACAAGTCCTCATTTCAAAATTAAATGGAATTTAAAAATGATGCACAACTGGCTAGCTAGTCTAGGTCATACCAGAACTAGGGATCTGACAACTCGCCCCCACTTGAAAAAATCTCGTCCCGAGATTCAGGGGTCGATGGAAAGAAAGCGGGGTACTCCAGTCGAAGACGATCTTCTCGCTCCCAAGTAGCTTCTCTCTCGGAATGATGAGACCACTGAACCTTGAGAAACTTGATGTTATGACGTCGGGTAACACGCTCTGCTTGATCAAGAATGCGAATTGGGTACTCTCGATATGTGAGGTTATCTTGGAGATCAAGCGTTTCGTGGTCCACTCCGCGGATAGGATCCGAGAAGCAACGCCTGAGTTGAGAGACGTGGAAGACATCATGGACTCGAGAAAGATGTGGGGGTAGTTCCAACTGGTAGGCAACCTCTCCTCGTTTAGCGAGAATACGAAAAGGACCAATGTAACGAGGAGCCAACTTGCCCTTGATACCAAAACGATGGGTACCCTTCAAAGGAGTAACCCGAAGGTAAGCTTTGTCGCCAATTTCATAAGTCATATCCTTATGATGACGATCATACTGGCTCTTTTGACGAGACTGGGCTGTTTTCAAATTCTCACGAATGATGCGAACTTGCTCTTCTGTCTCCTGGATCATGTCCGGTCCAAAGAATTGTCTTTCACCGGTTTCTGACCAGTTCAAAGGTGTTCGACATCTTCGTCCATAGAGAATCTCAAAAGGAGCTTTCTTGAGACTGGATTGATAGCTATTGTTATAAGCAAACTCGGCGAAAG
This sequence comes from Triticum dicoccoides, assembly GCF_002162155.2. NCBI lineage: Eukaryota > Viridiplantae > Streptophyta > Magnoliopsida > Poales > Poaceae > Triticum > Triticum dicoccoides. The sequence goes on along the minus strand of NC_041381.1, from coordinate 337,555,649 downwards.
GAAGGCATTTCTCCCAATCCATACCGAATGAGATAACGCAAGCTCTAAGCATGTCTTCGAGAATTTGATTGACCCGTTCCACCTGACCACTCGACTAAGGGTGGAAAGCAGTACTGAAGGAAAGATGGGTTCCCATGGCAGTTTGGAAACTCTCCCAGAAATGAGAAGTGAAAAGACTGCCACGGTCTGAATTGATCTGTAGTGGAACACCATGAAGTGACACTATTCAAGAAATGTATAAGTTAGCGAGCTGACTAGCAGTGATATTCTCTCGAACAGGTAGGAAGTGCGCCACTTTGGAGATACGATCAATGACTACGAAGATAGCATCATTCCCTTTCTTGGTCCTGGGAAAACCGGTGATGATGTCCATACCAACTTTATCCCATTTCCACTCAGGAATGGCTAGAGGCTGAAGAGTGCCAGCAGGTCTTTGATGCTCTGTCTTAACGCGACGACAAACGTCACATTTAGCAATGAACTCAGCGATTTCTCTCTTCATCCTAGTCCACCAGAACCTCTGGCGTAGGTCCTAATACATCTTAGTACTACCGGGATGAATCGTGAAAGGGGATTCATGCGCCTCCTTAAGAATCAATTGCTGCATCTGCTGACTTTTGGGAACCACCAAGCGGTTCCCGAAGTAAACAACACCTCGTTCATCCATAGAGAAACAACCAGCTACTCCCTTGGAGATATTTTTCTTGATTTGGGAGATTCCCGTATCATGCTTCTGGACTTCTATGATACGATCCACAATAGTAGGGTTCACCACCAAGGTAGAAAGGAATCCGTGAGGAGCAATGTAAAGGTTAAGCTTACAGAATTCCTTATGGAGAAGTGGTTGGCCCTGCTGCAACATAAGATTGTTGCAATAGGATTTACGACTTAGCGCATTAGCCATGACATTAGCTTTGCCTGGAGTGTAAGTAATCCCTAGATCATAATCTGAGATCACTTCCAACCAACGTCTTTGCCTAAGGTTCAAATCTAGTTGGGTGAAGATATACTTGAGACTCTGGTGATCTGTGTAAATCTCGCAACATTTACCAAGGAGGTAATGTCGCCAGGTCTTCAGTGCATAGACTACGGCTACGAGCTCTAGATCATGTGTAGGATAATTCTCCTCATGTGGATGCAACTGTCGAGATGCATAGGCAATCACATGACGATCCTGCATAAGAATGCAACCTAGTCCCTGTCGTGAGGCGTCACAATAGATAACAAAGTCTTTAGTGAAATCCGGTGGCACAAGTATGGGAGCAGAAGTCAGGCGTCTTTTCAGTTCCTGAAAACTGTACTCACACTATGGGGACCACTCAAACTTTTTATCTTTCTTGAGAAGTTCCGTGAGAGGTTTGGCCACTTTAGAGAAGTTTTCAACAAAGCGGCAACAATAACTGGCTAGACCAAGGAAACTCCTAACTTGTTTGACTGTTTCAGGTGGAGTCCAATCGAGAACGGCCTTAACTCTCTCGGGATTGACAGCAATGCCCTTACCAGAGATTACGTGGCCTAGGTAGGTCACTTCTGGCAACCAAAATTCGCACTTGGAGAACTTGGCATAAAGACGGTGCTCTCTGAGTTTTTCTAACACAAGTCTAAGATGTTCGGCATGCTCTTCCTCGTTGTTCGAGTAAATAAGAATACCATCGAGGTAAACCATGACAAATTTATCTAGGTACTCCATGAAGATCGAGTTCATCAAGCGGGAGAAAGTGGCTGGAGCGTTGGTTAGACCGAAGGACATGACGGTGTACTCGTACTGGCCATAACGAGTGACAAAGGCCGTCTTGAGGATGTCCCCATTTCTGATCTTGATTTGGTGGTAGCCTAACCTCAAATCCATCTTGGAAAAGACTGAGGATCCAGCGAGTTGATCATACAGGTCATTGATCCTGGGGAGCGGATATTTGTTCTTTATCGTGACCAAATTAACGGGACGATAATCTACAACCATCCGATCTGTACCATCCTTCTTCTTAACAAAGAGGACGGGGCAAGCCCAAGGAGAAGAACTAGGATGGATGAAACCCTTTTGCAAGGACTCATCAAGTTGTTTCTTAAGCTCGGCTAGTTCTAAGGGTGCCATCTTGTAAGGTCTCCTAGAGATTGGAGCAGTTCCTGGGATAAGATCTATGACGAACTCTACATCTCTGTCAGGTGGAACACTTGGCAGTTCTTCTGGAAAGACATCCGGAAAGTCACGGACTACCGGGATATCTTCAAGGTCTAGAAGAGGGCTGGCATTAAGAGAATAGAGCTGACGCCTTGCAACTCTAGTGGAGACAGTGACTATCTGGCCAGATGGGTGTGTAAGCTGAACGGACCTAGTGTAACAATCAATCTTGGCATAATGAGCTGTCATCCAGTCCATACCCAAGATGATGTTAATATCTGTAGACTTGAGGGCTATAAGTGATGTGAGGAATACAAGTCTGTCTACAAGGATTTCGTTACCATGGCTTACACTAGAAGTTTGCCATTTGGATCCAGGAGTTTGAATGACTAGTGGGGAGGGCATATCACAAAAAGACATGTTGTGCAAGTTAGCATAGCTTTCAGAAATGAAGGAGTGAGACGCTCCAGTATCGAACAAAACCGATGCTGGATGACAGTTGACAAGGAGTGTACCAAGAATGACATCCGGATCATCATGAGCGTTTCTAGCTGAGACGTGATGCACGCGTCCATGTTCAGTGGAAGCTAACTTGACATTGATCATCTTGCGTGATGGCTTAACACAGTCAACAGACTTCTCGGGCTGGGGTGGAGCATAACTAGTCTGAGAGCAGTCACGTGCATAGTGTCCTGGCTTCCCGCATGTGAAGCAAGTCCCTGAAGTTGGACGTGGACCCGCACTGACAAGCGGTCTACCAATAGGCCTGGGTGGAGCATATGACTGAGCTGGGGAAGGCACCACATAAGATGATCTCGGTGCATATCTGGAAGGAAGAGCAGAGTTTGGAACCCAAATCCGGCGCTTCTGAGAACTAGAACCGGAGGAAGATCCCAGATCGCGGGTGTGCTTACGAGACTCCTCGTAAGTGAGCTGAGCTGTCTCTGCATTAATGGCCTTGTTCACCAGAGCTTGGAATGTATCACAATGATGCAGGTGAGATCACGACGCAACTTGGGGTTGAGACCCTTCCGGAACCTAGCCTGCTTCTTGGCGTCCGTGGACACCTCTTCTGAAGCATAGCGGGCGAGGTTCTCAAACTCTCTACTGTAAGCATCAACAGCCATCTTACTCTGGGTGAAACTACAGAACTCTTCTCTCTTGCGATCGATGAGGGCCTGAGGTATGTGATGCTCGCGAAAAGCCTCAGTGAAATCCCTCCAGGTAGGAATCTGGCCAGCTGTAAGCATAGCCTCATAGTTCTGCCACCAAAGACTAGCAGGACCTTCCAGGTGGTACGTGGCATAGCTGACCTTGTCATCTTCAGATACGTTTGCGGAATGCAACTTATGAGTGATGCTACGGAGCCAGTCATCTGCATCGAGTGGCTCAATAGAATGATGAAAGGTGGGTGGGTGCAAGCGAATGAAGTCATGAATGGTAGCAGACCCTTTGAACTGATGTGCGGTGTTCTCCTCGATACGTGCCAACAAGCGGTTAGACTCACGCTTGTTCCTCTCCATCTCTAACATGAATTCTGCCAACGAAGGCTGGTCGGGAGGATCCTCATCCCTACCATCTCCGCGGTTCTGTTTACGAGCAATGGAACTTCGTTTAACTGATGACATCCTGAGAAACGAAACCATGGACAGAATCAACATCAACTATAGGCTATAGAATGTAGGACAAGGAAATTAGTATCTCACGAACTCCTAGGGCAATTCCGGCGGCATAACGGCAGTAAAATGCTCAGAATGAAACAACCTGCTAAGATGGGGTAGTAACATACTCAACATCATCACTCAAGGTTCTAAGATCCTACTAAACAGGCTACACCGGAAGTACTCGAAACTGGGGTAAGACTCTGAACAACCAATCCTATGGGACTACAGAGTAGTAACACGTGATCCTGATAGACGGAAGAGAATGCCTAGTTCCTTAACCCCGTAGGAAAGATAGGATGACTCAGATCAGAAGGCCATGAGGTATAAGGAGTAAAAGAGCCTTAAGTTCCTTCCCAGAATCAATTCCCTTACATAACTAAAGAATTTCTAGACTCAACTTCGACCAGTTTGGCTTGGTAATCCTACAGGCAGTCAGGCTCTGATACCAAAGCTGTCAGGACCCCGACTCAATGCCACATCGATCTAGCATGTAACACCTTGTATCACTTTGTGGCCTCACGCAGGGTATCCCCACGGGTGTCGCCTTACCTTTGCCCGGGACCGTTTGCGCCTTTTGGCACACGTATATGATGGTGTCGCTAGCATCCATATGATAAGGAGCCCGGGCTGACATGGCTAGTCGTAAAACCCAAAGTGGCACTAACTTACAGGGACATGCATCCATGACCCAGCATCGAACGTGTCGGTTATCAGCGAGTGAATCCAGGCTGTAACACTGGGCTAACAGGACTCCGGTGAACCGGGCTGTAGCGGGCTAACAGGACTCCAATGTTCATCGCTTGACATTTCCCCGAAGGGACAGACACAGGAACGAAGAAGGACACATGCCGGCTAGCCTAAGTGTTCCGGAGCAGTAGCAAGCTACCAGGGCTTAGTGGAAGCACTAGGAGACATTTCCCGGTAAGAGAGGCTACTAAGGATAAACAACTAGATAGTCAGATCCCACACATAGCAATACACATTACACGTACGCATAACGTGCAAGTATGTGCTGTACAACATGGCATCACAGCAAAACTCAGCAACTCATATAGATAAAGGCTCAGAAGAGCCATCATAACATTTATTGCAAACAGGGGTCACATGACCCATCGCATACAAGCAACAAGCGGAAGCATTACATGTCTGGGTACAGACATCTACAAATGGAAAAGGCTGAAGAGCCTGACTATCTACAGCGTTCGATCAAGATCGTAGCTGAGGTACAAGCTACTTGTCGAAGTCCATGAGAACACTAGTAAGACCGAAGTCTCCGCTGCAAAAACATAAATAAAGCAACATGAGTACAAAGGTACTCAACAAGACTTACATCAGATCCTATCATACATGCATTTGTATCAATAAGGTAATGTGGGGTTTAGTTGCAGCAAGCCAGCTTTGACTCAGTGGCTATCCTGTTCTACGACTACCAGAACTTCTTTGAGGTGATATGGCGCACACGAGTCCACTAATCACCACACAATACACTACTATGGATTCATCCCCGTCTCCCTACGAGAAGGCCATCCATAGCTCTCACACTTGTCTTGAGCATTTTAGAGTATCCACTTCAAGTTGTCTATGTACCATGTAAGCATCCAAGAAGTCCATAACCGCGGACCCGGCTATTCGAATAGATCATGTTAACCCTGCAGGGGTGCACTTCTTCACACACGCTCTCGCCACTTACCGCCATGTACACATCATGTATCTCGGCAACCTTCAAGAGGAAGCCTGGCGAGGGTGTCGGCCACGACCTGACTAACCACACAAGACTCTAATCCAGGTTTATCGCCTATTCGGGTTCCATCCGCAAGGAGATCTGGCCGGGATGTCGCTCACGGCCCCAAACGATGTGAGCAGGGTTCCCAAGCCCACCATCCGGGTGCCACTTGGTACACCGTGCCACTGTGCCTAGTCTGTCCCAAGCCCACCTGGCCGGGTGCCACTTGGTAGACTACTAACACTACCTACAAACACCAGAAACTAGTTGCGACTCCTGGACAGAGACCAAGTTGGTTAATAAGTCGAGAGGGGCCGAGTTACCGGAACCCAATGTGTGGTAGTATCGAGTCATTGGACAACATAAATAGAACTCAGTGCTTAAGGACGGTTCCAGTGAGACAACCCACCATGTACTCCTACATGGCCTCTCACCGCTACCTTTACCAAATCGTGTTCACACACTTAACTCTCAGCATCAGAACATATCGTAACACTCCAATTCATACCCAATGAACCAGACCTGACACAACTCTGAGCAATAGCAGGCATAGCATGGTAGGAACACAACATGGCTCAATCAACTCCTACACATGCTAGTGGGTTTCAACTATTTACTGTGGCAATGACAGGTCATGCAGAGGAATGGGTTCAACTACCACAGCACAAAGTAGCAGATGAATCGTTGTTGTCCTAATGCAATAACTGAGAGCAGGAGGGAGAGAGTAGGATTTTATCGGAATGAACAAGGGGGTTTGCTTGCCTGGTAGATCAACAAGGGGGCACTGCTCCTCAGACAGGTACTCTGGAACGGTCTCCGGAGCAGGACCTATTGAGAAGGAACGGTGCCAACAATCAATACACAAGCATATGCAACAATATGATGCATGAACATGGCATGAAGATGTGATGCTGTTTGAGCTAATGCAACTAGTATTCATTTGGTTTGAAGTCCATTTGAACCAAAGGTTCAAATGCATCTCCAAATAAGCTCTTTATATAAGCCATTTTAGTGTTTCACTTATACAGCAGGTATAACTTGGTCTTTCATGCATGAAACTGGTACAGATGGATATGTTGCATTTTTCTGATAATTTTTCATATATAATTTATTTCAATCTGAGCTACGGTTGAATTGATATGAATTTTTGAAGTTTTGAACATTTTCTGGAATTTCCTGATTTATTTTAATTCCAGAAAATATATTATTGTGCCAGCATGACGTCAGCACGACGTCAGCAGGTCAACCGGGGCTGACCAGGGTCAAACCTGACGTGTGGGGTCCACACGTCAGTGTCACAGTTAGTTAACAGGGGGGTTAATTCTAATCTAACTTAGATTAGTGGCGCTGGGGCCCACTGTCAGTGTCTCAAGATTAACTAAGTGGTGATTAGCTTAAGCTAATCACCTGGCAGGTCGGGCCCACAGGTCAGGCCGGCGAGGTCGTCGGCGGCGACCTCAGGACGCGGCGGCGTCCGCGTTACAGGCCACGGGGGCGGCGGCTAAGGGCACCGGGCGTAGCCTGGGCTCGTCCGCATCTAGGGGAGCAGACGGGAAGCCGCGGGGGCGCCGGAGCTCGCCGGAGCAGAGCTCGCGGCGGCGGCCGGAGGTCGGCTCAAGCGAGCGCACGGCTACGGCGCACGGGGAGGCAAGAGAGGAGGGGGAACCGACGCGGGAGAGCTCACAGGGGACCGGAAGAGACGACGGCGAGCTCGGGGGAGGCGCTGATGGCGGCGAGCGGCGACGGAGATCCACGATGGCCGGAGGTGATGAAGGCGACGGCGACGGCTCCACGGGGCGCTCCGGCTTGTGTGGCTCGGCGGAGAGCTTCAGAGCGAGGAGGCGGAGCTCCTGCGCGTGTCGGAGAGGCGAGGGGGAGGCAGTGGCTACGGCAACGGCGTGCGGCTGCGACGGCAGCGTTCGGGCACGGTGGGGAAACGGCGAGGGAGAGAACAGGGGGAGAGTGAGAGCGGTCAGTGCGGCGCGTGGCGTCGCGCGGGGCATCCTGACGACGAGAGGGAGAAGCAGGAGGTGGTAGGGAGACGTGGCCCCAGCCGGACGCGTGGCCGCGCGCGCCGACGCGTGCCCCTGTCCTCCTGGCGCGAGGAAGGGGACGACTGGAGTCGGCCAGCTGGCTGGGCCGGCCTGCTGGGCCGCTGGGCCAGGCCACACAGTGCCAGGCCGCGGGTAAGTCCAGGTAGGGTTTTCCTCTTTTATTTCTTTTTCTATTTTTCTGACATTTATTTTGATTTAATTAAAATACTAAATCATTTTATTACCTTATGCCAATTTTTGCAGAAGCTAACTATATTATTCCAGGGCTCCTCAGCAAATGGCATAATTTTTGGACATATATTATATATATGACATATATATATCCAATGCAAATAGTTATCGGATTAATCCAAATGGCCAAAATAAATATCCATGAGCTCCTAAAATATTTGTTTGAATTTTACCTCTGACCAATATTTTTAGAGAGCAACATGAACATTTTCTTGGACCTTTTTGGAACAATTTTTATTTGGGTCATTTTCAGAGATGATTCTGAGGGTTTCACAACTCCTCATTTCAAAATTAAATGGAATTTAAAAATGATGCACAACTGGCTAGCTAGTCTAGGTCATACCAGAACTAGGGATGTGACAGATGCCTTCTTCGGCGTGCCGGATAGGTATCCGGTCCTGGCGATACGCCATACCTCGGCTCCGCCAACTTCAAATATTGATCCCTCTTGGCTACGAGGGATGAGGCAGAATAGTTTCCTCCATAATTCAAAATGGGCCTCACAACCCAGGAATAGCTCACAAAGAGCAACGTAATCGGCGATGTGCAGGATGGAGGCAGTAGTGAAATTGTGCAGTTAGAGGCCATAATACTCCAGAAGTCCTCGGAGGAATGGGTGGATTGGAAATCCAACGCCTCTCAGCAAGTAGGGAACGAAGCACACTCCTTCCCCCTGGATGGATTGGGGCAATTCTCCGCCTGAGCCCCGCCGTTGAAGGAAATCAATCCTGCTCGAACAGGGACTAGATCCGCGGGGGGAAGAAATCCCTGTGTCTGTAGCTTCACTAGCTGACTGTGGGATACAGAACACTTCTCCCAATCGCCTTTTCCGAGGCTGTGGGGATGGGAGGAAGAGCTGGGAACGCTAGCCATGTTGGAATGGTTTCTCCTAGCAAGCTCTGAGGATTCTTCGATTGGTGTGGAATGGATCTGAAGATCCCAATCTCTTTAAATAGACGCCTTTCTTACATGGTCAGGGTGGTATGTGCAAAAATACCCCAACCTCTCGTATTCGCTCGACACATGGAAGCCGAAGTCATGAAGGTGTGGAAGCCGATGGGCGCGACATGAAATGTAAAGCCAAATACTGTTCTTTAAGTCAGGTACTTCAAAGTAATCAGAGGAGGAACTTGCCTTGCAATGCCGAAGACATTCTGCGCGCCGGACACATCGTCATTGAAAGACTGGTTCAGGGGCTACTGAGGGAGTCCTGGATTAGGGGGTCCTCGGGCGTCTAACCTCTTGATATGGGTCGGACTGATGGGTTATGAAGATACAAGACCGAAGACTCTCTCCCGTGTCCGGATGGAACTCTCCTTGGCATGGAAGGCAAGATTGGCGCCTGGATATGAAGATTCCTTTCTCTGTAACTAAGTTTGTACAACCCTAGTCCCCTCCAGTGTCTATATAAACCAGAGGGATTAGTCCGTAGAGGCAATCATAATCATATAGGCTAGACTTCTAGGGTTTTAGTCATTACAATTTCATGGTAGATCAACTATTGTAATACTCATATTCATCAAGATCAATCAAGCAGGAAGTAGGGTATTACCTCCATAGAGAGGGTCCAAACCTGGGTAAACATCATGTCCCCCGCCTCCTATTACCATCGACCTTAGACGCACAGTCCGGGACCCCCTACCCGAGATCCGCCGGTTTTGACACCAACAACGGGTGAGAAAGTCTCATCGTAGTCAACTCCTTGAACTTTGTCGAAAACCTTTTGCGACAAGTCGAGCTTTGTAGATAGTGACATTACTATCAGTGTTAGTCTTCTTCTTGAAGATCCATTTATTCTCAATGGCTTGCCGATCATCGGGCAGTCCACCAAAGTCCACACTTTGTTCTCATATATGGATCCTATCTCAGATTTTCATGGCCTCAAGCCATCTGTCGGAATCTGGGCTCATCATAGCTTCTTCATAGTTCGTAGGTTTGCCTTGGTTTAGTAACATGACTTCCAGGACATGATTACCGTACCACTCTGGTGCGGATCGTGCTCTAGTTGACCTACGAAATTCAGTAGTAACTTGATCTGAAGTTTCATGATCATCATCTTTAGCTTCCTCTCTAGTTGGTGTAGGATCACGGGAACAATTTTCTCTGATGTACTACTTTCCAATTCAAGAGAAGGTACAATTAACTCATCAAGTTATACTCCCACTCACTTCTTTCAAGAGAAACTCCTTCTCTAGAAAGGACCCATTCTCAGCAACAAAGATCTTGCCTTCGGATCTGTGATGGAAGGTGTACCCAATTGTTTCCTCAGGGTATCCTATGAAGATGCACTTCTTCGATTTGGGTTTGATCTTATCAGGCTGAAGCCTTTCGACATAAGTGTCGCAACCCCAAATTTTAAGAAATGAAAACTTAGGTTTATTTCCAAACCATAGTTCATACAGTGTTGTGACGCCCCCGATTCAATCATACACTAATCATGCACGCAAATGTGTACGATCAAGATCAGGGACTCACGGGAAGATATCATAACACAACTCTGAACTCAAATTGAAATAATACAAGCTTTATATTACAAGCCAGGGGCCTCGACGGCTCGAATACGTAGCTCGATACACAAGAGTCAGCGGAAGCAACAATATCTGAGTACATACGTAAGTTAAACAAGGATGCCTTAAGAAGGCTAGCACAAAAGCAACACGATCGAAGAGGCAAGGCCTCCTGCCTAGGACCTCCTAACTACTCCTGGTCTTCGGCGACCTCCATGTAGTAGCATCCATCGGCGGTAGCATCTGGCTCCAGGGATCCACCATCTGGTTGCAACAACCGGAAATAAGAAAGAAGGAGGAAAAGGGGGTAGCAAAGCAATCGTGAGTACTCATCCAAAGTACTCGCAAGCATCAGATCTATACTAAGTATGCATTGGTATCAAATAAAAGGTTTGTATCTGTGGACTGAACTGCAGAATGCCAGAATAGAGGGGGAAGGCCTAGCCTATCGAAGACTAGCATCTTCAAGCAGCTCCGAGCATCTTGCATCATGTAGAAGAGTAAAGAGAAAAACATTTTAATATTTAACAAACATGTTGTAGAATCAACGCCTAGAGATCCTTCCCCGACTCCCCGCGGGGAAAGCAATCTCGGAGCCACATATCTCAAGTATCCATTTCTAGTTATCATAGATCAGGATACAAGTCTGAACGACCATTACCATGGACACGGATATTAATAGATAATCTTCCCTGCAGGGGTGCACCATGTTTTCCAACACGCTTGATTACTCTAGCCGGACACACTTTTCTAGGTCAATGCCCGGCCTCTAAAGATCAACATGTCGCAGCCCTACCTAGGCTTAACAGAGAGGTCCCCACCGGTCTACATCCTAAGCGCTCTGGGGTCTTGGGCCCATCGCCCACAGCACTCCGGGCCGTTGCGCGCAAGGTTAATACGAGCACCGCCTTGAATGGCCAGCATGATCCGACCGTGCCGCACTGTTGAACTAGACGTCTGACAAAGCTTCGGCTGATACTGCAATGTCGAGGCCCATAACTATTCTCGTATGGTGGTTAGTGCGTAAAGGCCAAAGGCCAACTCAGAACAAATACCCAAACCATTAGTACATTGGGAGCTCGCGGAGATGAGCAGAGACTCATGATAATGTGACCCCGTCGCCCTGTCTCGTGGACTTATGGCAAGGGCCCAGACTGCTCGGGCATGCCATGTGGAAAACTTGCGGGTGCTCTCTGGGCCCACCTGGCTTTCACATCAACTCGCGGGTACCCCTCAGGGCCGACCCGACTTCAACAAAGGCCTCAAGTAAAGTCCGGGTAACCGTGTGTCCAAACATCAAAGGGAAAACCCGAGGAGTCACCTTCGGTGGATTCCCCCTCGAGGTAACCATCAAGGTGAACATATGAGGAACCACCCTCGATGTTCACACTTAAGGTGTTGCACGACAAAGTCATATCGGGAGTGGTCAAGGAGGAATTACCCTCGATGATCACGACCGAATAGCTATACTACAAAATTATCATCAGGAGTGCGTTACGAGGTATCACCCTCGACACTCGATAGTAGCTCTGCCACTACTAGAAAAAGGCCTGTTAGTGGCGCACCTATTTTTGCCATTAATGGCGCACTATAGGTGCGCCACTATTATCACGCCATTAGTAATTTTTAGTAATGGCTCACTATAGGTGCGCCATTACTATCTGTGATAGTAATGGAGATAGTAATGGCGCACCACATAGCAGTTTTTTTAAAAAAAATTAGAATTTTTTTTCGTTTTTTCTTAATCTCGGGTCACTATGGCTTAATCTCGGGTCAATATGCTTAATCTCTAGTCAAATCGCACTCCACGGTCAAACTTCCCGAAAGCACCCATCCTCACACTACTCCAGCCCAAGCACGCTAAACTTCTCAATTCTATCCAACCCCAACACCAGCTCACTTAACATGCACTTGTTGATATATCTAGCATATCAATCCTATTAAACCTTGTTGATGTCTAGGAATTTGTTCATGTTCATGAGTGTGATGAAATTTTGAAAAAATATTTCAAACTTCCGTTCATCTTACGTATCATATTTTGAACATTTTTTCCAAAAAAATCGAAACTAATTTTTTTCTGTTACTAGTGGCGCACCTAGCAAATGGTGCGCCACTACTAAGTTTGATTTTTTTTTCATTTCCCCCCTCTAGATCTTAAAATCCCCATATCTTTTATTCTGTTATGTTTTTGGGGATTCTAAAAATCTTCAACGAGTTCCCTCGGTTGAATTCGGATGTAACTTTTTGAGTAGATGCTTTTTCATATAAAAAACTTTTTAATCCTAGTTCGTATGCAAAAGTTATGCCCATTTTACAAATTCCAGAGAGATTTTGCAAATAAAGTCGAAATTCATATTTGCAAAATTTCCGAACAACTAGACCACATATCACATGGGAAACTTATTTTCTTTTATTTTTTTGACATTTCCATCATTTTATTTATTTTATTTTTAAAACTGAAAAGGCGGTCCACAGGGGAGGGGTGCATTTGAAAGTTAGTAATCGCGCACCTTCACAAAATGCGCCATTACTATGTGTATGACTTGGTCAAACCTGGTCAAACTTAGTAAGGGCGCACTTTGTATAAGTGCGCCATTACTAAGTTTGACATAGTAATGGCGCACCTATGCAGAGTACGCCATTACTAAGTTGACCAAGGTTTAACCCAGTCATACACATAGTAATGGCGCACTTTGTAGAGGTGCGCCATTACTATGTCAACTTAGTAATGGCGCACCTATACAAAGTGCGCCATTACTATGTGTATGACTGGGTCAAACCTTGGTCAAACTTAGTAATGGCACACTTTTCACCTAGTGCGCCATTACTGTTTTGGTTATTAATGGGGCATATAGTAGTGGCGCACCACATGTATAGTGCGCCATTAATGTCTATATTAGCTATAGCCATTTTTCTAGTAGTGTGCAAAGTCGAGCAACAAAAGGGGTGTGGAGGGATGTGAGGTGTCGGGCTCTGATCGTCGATCACGTTGATCGAGTCGTCGGTGATCAAGCAGGGGCAACAAGGACAAGGTGAGGGTCACTGATGGAACACTAATCAACCTATACTAATCAGTTTAGGATAAGCAGGTAAGGTACAATAGTAGGTACAAAAGCAGGCTATGCATTAGAATAGGAGCAATCAATTACAGCAGCAAAATCTAATGCAAGCATGAGAGAGTGGAATGGGCGATATCGGGATGGTCAAAGGGGGGCTTGCCTGGAAGCTCTGCTGAAAGGGAAGAAGGGTCATCATTGACGTAGACAATCACAGGGGCATCAACTGCGGTCTCGGGGTCTACCGAAGAGAAGAGGGGGAACAAACAGTAAATACAGAGCAAACAAGTGCAATACTAAGAAAATAAGTGGTGCTAGGGGTGTTCTAACGCAGTGCTAGGCGATACTGGCGTAGGGGGAGAACATCCGGGAAAGTTTTCCCGGTTCCGTACCTCTGACAGACAGATGAACCGAAGGGGAAAGGTTCGACGTTTGCTATGCCAGGGACGTGTGGCGGACGAACGGACAAGGTATTCAGATTTGTCTCGTCGTTCTGAGAAACATTCATGTAGAAAACATTTTCATCTGAGATACATTTTATTTTATATGATTTTCTAAAGTTTTAGTAATATTTTGAAATTTACAGATTTAATTAAAAGGAAAACAGGGTTATGACATCATCATGAGATCATCATGATGTCATGAGTCAACAGGGCTGCCAACTGGGTCAACTAACGCGTGGGTCCTGGTTGTCATAGACATAGTTAACAAACATGCTTTTAATTAACTAAAAAGGTAATTAGAGTTAACTAAACAAAATTAATTAAGTTAATTAATTTTACTCATATTATTTATTAAATATTTTTCTTGACAGGGGCGTGGGGCCCCGATGTCATAGGCCACAGTGGGCACTGGCTATCTGGCGGGTGCCCGTGGAGGCCAGACTCGGGCACGCACGACACCAGGGAGCTCGGGCGCCGCGGACTCTGGCGAGGCCACCGGCAGGCGTAGAGTGGAGGGGGCCGCGACCAGCGACAGGAGGCCGGGACGCCGGGGAGCAGCAAGGTCAGTGGCGGAGCGGGGGTTGCATAGCCGGCGAGGCGCGGAGGTGGGCAAGTGCACGGCCACGGTGCGAGGCACGCAGCCTGGGGCGCGGTGCGAGGCCATCGGGCGCTGTGGGGCGTCGGCCAGGGGGAAGCGGCGGCCCGAGGCGGGAGGGGCCGAGCGGGTCGCGGTCGTGTGGTGCTGGGCGGTCGGCCATGGCCGGCGTAGGCGGGGTAGCCGCAGTGGCAAGCGAGGCAATACACGGGCGGCACGACCGCTAGGCAAGCAAGCTAGGCGGCGACAAGCGTCAGTGGCAGAGGGCCACAACAGCGGTGGCTCGGCGACTGCGGTAGTGGGCCAGAGCTGTGCACTGCGCGAGGCGGGTGGAGGAGCAGCAGGCAACAGCAACAAGCGGCGTTGGGGCGAGCGCGAGGCCACGGGCGCGTCGGTGGTGACGTCCTACGATGACAAGAAGAAATAAAGGGAGAAGGGGGAATGGACGGCGGCTCAAGGTGGAGCGTAGGGAGGTGGAAGTTGGCTCGAGGAGGCGGACGGGGTGGCGATGTCGGGGCGCTGATATGTCTCCAACAATCTATAATTTATGAAGTATTCATGCCATGTTTACAATAGTTTTATATGATTTTGGTATGATTTGATTAGAACAAACCCGGACTGATGCTATTTTCAGCAGAACTGCCGTGGTATTGTTTTTGTGTAGAAATAAAATTTCTAGGAATGCGCTGAAAATTAACGGAGATTTTTCTTGGAAAATATAAAAAATACTTGAACAAAAATCTACCGGAGGGGAGCCTCGAGGGGCCCACGAGGGTGGAGTGCGCCCCCATCCCCCTGGGGCGCGCCCCTGTGCCTCGTGGACTTCCCGTGGGGCCCCTTGACTTGTCCTCGATGCCAACCTCTCCTATAAATGTCCAAACTTCCAGAAAATAACCTAGATCGGAAGTTCTGCCGCCTCAAGCCTCTATAGCCAAGAGAAATCAATCTAGGCCCTCTCTGGCACCCTGCCAGAGGGGGCCATCATCACCGGAGGCCATGGGAAGGATCTCGGAGGGGCCATCATCGCCATGAAGGCTAAGGACCAAAGTGGGAACCTCTACCCATCCAGGGGGGAGGCCATGGAGGAGGAAGCACAAGGGGGAGAACCTCTCCTCCTCTCTCTCGGTGGCGCGAGAGTGCCATCGGGAGGGGAATCATCACCGCGGTGATCGTCTTCATCAACATCACCATCATCATCACCATCCTCATCTCTTTTACACGATCCACTCTCCCACACCCCGCTGTAATCCCTACTTGAACATGGTGCTTTATGCCACATATTATGATCCAATGATGTGTTGCCATCCTATGATGTTTTGAGTAGATATATTTTGTCTTTGGGTTGATTGATGATCTAGATTGGTATGAGTTGTATGTTTTATTTTGGTACTGTCCTATTGTGCCCTCCGTGTTGCGCAAGCGTGAGGGATTCCCGTTGTAGGATATTGCAATATGTTCATGATTCACTTATAGTGGGTTGCTTGAGTGACAGAAGCATAAACCCGAGTAAGGGGGTTGTTGCGTATGGGATAAAGGGGACTTGATGCTTTAATACCATGGTTGGGTTTTACCTTAATGATCTTTAGCAGTTGCGGATGCTTGTTAGAGTTCCAGTCATAAGTGCATATGATCCAAGAAGAGAAAGTATGTTAGCTTATGCCTCTCCCTCATATGAAATTGCAATAGTGATTACCGGTCATGCTAACAATTGCCTAGGATAATTCCGCACACCGACCCATCATTATTCCACACTCGCTATTTATAATATTTAGCAATATGTTCTAACTTTATGATAACATCACCTACTTTTATATTTTAGCTCTCCGATATCATGCAAAGCTATCCTCTTCATACCCACAACATAGTTTTATTTCTTGTTTCTAGTTTGAAGCAAACATTCGGTGTACGTAGAGTCATATTAGTGGCAGATAGGACTTGAAAGAATATTGATCTTACCTTTAGCTCCTTGTGGGTACGACACTTCATGCTTATCACTTCCACCTTTGGAAATTGCTAGATGATTCCCTAAGCTTGGGGATGCCCCGTAAGGCATCCCCTCTTTCAATTTTAATTGATGTGAGAATAAATCATTGGATGTGAAATCTTGAATGAAATAGAATCCTCCCATGGCTAGTTAATTATTTGACTACTCAGTGTTCTTCACTTTTATCTTTTTGGAGTAGTTTGTCATTTACTCACGTGCTTCACATATATCCTATGAGTAAATGGTTGAATGAATCGAATATCATAAATCTGAATTTATATATGTTTCATATTCTTATAACATGGGGAGTATTGACTTCACTCATAATAAGTATAGGTGGTACACTTATTGAAAGTTAGGAAACGCAGAATTGGTCACTTGAACAATTCATGAAAGAATATTGAAGGAAGAGAGATTTCACATATAAATATACTATCTTGGACATCTTTTGTAGTTGTGAGCACTCACTAAAATATGACATGCTAAAAGGTTGATGTTGGACAAGGAAGACAACTTAATGGGTTATGTTTTCCTATATCTGAAACATTATATTGTCTTGGATCATCCAACATGTTGATTTTTCCTTTCCCTCTCATGCTAGCCAAATTCTTTGCACCAAGTAGAGATACTACTTGTGCTTCCAAACATCCCTTAAACCAGTTTTGCCATGAGAGTCCACCATACCTACCTATGGATTGAGTAAGATCCTTCAAGTAAGTTGTCATCATGCATGCAATAAAAATTACTCCTTAAATATGTATGATCTATTAGTGCAAAGAAAATAAGCTTTATACGAACTTGTGATAGGGAAGAAATAAAAGTGACGGACTGCATAATAAAGGTCTTAATCACAAGCGGCAATATAAAGTGATGTTCTTTTGCATTAAGATTTTGTGCATCCAACCATAAAAGCGCATGACAACCTCTGCTTCCCTCTGCGAAGGGCCTATCTTTTACTTTTATCTTCTACCCTTATACAAGAGTCATGGTGATCATCACCTTTCCTTTTTACACTTTTTCCTTTGGCAAGCACTTTGTGTTGGAGCGATCCGGATATATATATCCACTTGGATGTAGGTTTTCATAAATTTTTATTGTTGACATTACTCTTGAGGAAAAAGGTTTGGAGGCAAAACTATAAGCCCCTATCTTTCTCTGTGTCCGATTGAAACATTTAAACCATAAATATCACATGAGTGTTTATAAATTGTGAAAGATTAAATGATAGTTGAGTATGTGGATTTTGCTGAACCAAAGCTCTTACATAGACCCTTCCCGAAAATAAGATGAATTGCAATTGTTTGATGACTAAGAGCATGGTTTGTTAGTTTTCAAGAAAGTTTATGATCTATACTTTAACATGTGAATAGCTTGTTACTTGATCATGAGAGATTTTATGAGTTGAGCTATTGTTATGATATATAATGATGCTAGAGAAAGTGATTGAAACTATCATGGATCAAACATAAGCACTTGCTAGCATTCACACTTCATACATTATTTCTTTTATCATTTACCTACTCGAGTACGAGCAGGAATTAAGCTTGGGGATGCTGATACGTCTCCAACGTATCTATAATTTATGAAGTATTCATGCCATGTTTACAATAGTTTTATATGATTTGATTAGAACTAACCCAGACTAATGCTATTTTCAGCAGAACTACCGTGGTGTTGTTTTTGTGCAGAAATAGAAGTTCTCGGAATGAGCTGAAAATCAACGGAGATTTTTTGGAAAATATAAAAAATACTGGAATAAAAATCTACCGGAGGGGAGTCCCAAGGGGCCCATGAGGGTGGAGGGCGTCCCACCCCCTGGGGCACGCCCCTGTGCCTCCTGGACTCCCCGTGGGGCCTCCTGACTTGTCCTCGACGCCAACCACTCCTATAAATGTCCAAACTTCCAGAAAATAACCTAGATCAGAAGTTCCGCTGCCGAAGCCTCTATAGCCAAGAGAAATCAATCTAGGCCCTCTCTGGCACCCTGCCGAAGGGGGCCATCATATCCGGAGGCCATGGGAAGGATCTCGGAGGGGCCATCATCGCCATGAAGGCCAAGGACCAGAGTGGGAACCTCTACCCATCCAGGGTGGAGGCCATGGAGGAGGAAGCACAAGGGGGAGAACCTCTCCTCCTCTCTCTCGGTGGCGCCGGAGTGCCATCGGGAGGGGAATCATCACCGCGGTGATCGTCTTCATCAACATCACCATCATCATCACCATCCTCATCTCTTTTACACGATCCACTCTCCCGCACCCCGCTGTAATCCCTACTTGAACATGGTGCTTTATGCCACATATTATGATCCAATGATTTGTTGCCATCCTATGATGTTTTGAGTAGATATCTTTTGTCTTTGGGTTGATTGATGATCTAGATTGGTATGAGTTGTATGTTTTATTTTGGTGCTGTCCTATTGTGCCCTCCGTGTTGCGCAAGCGTGAGGGATTCCCGTTGTAGGATATTGCAATATGTTCATGATTCACTTATAGTGGGTTGCTTGAGTGACAGAAGCATAAACCCGAGTAAGGGGGTTGTTGCGTATGGGATAAAGGGGACTTGATGATTTAATGCCGTGGTTGGGTTTTACCTTAATGATCTTTAGTAGTTGTGGATGCTTGCTAGAGTTCCAATCATAAGTGCATATTATCCAAGAAGAGAAAGTATGTTAGCTTATGCCACTCCCTCATATGAAATTGCAATAGTGATTACCGGTCATGCTAACAATTGCCTAGGATAATTCCGCACACCGACCCATCATTATTCCACACTCGCTATTTATAATATTTAGCAATATGTTCTAACTTTATGATAACATCACCTACTTTTATATTTTAGCTCTCCGATATCATGCAAAGCTATCCTCTTCATACCCACAACATAGTTTTATTTCTCGTTTCTAGTTGGAAGCAAACGTTCGGTGTACGTAGAGTCGTATCAGTGAATGATAGGACTTGAGAGAATATTGATCTTACCTTTAGTTCCTTGTGGGTTCGACACTTCATGCTTATCACTTCCACCTTTGGAAATTGCTACGATGATTCCCTGCACTTGGGGATTATCAGGCACCGGCATCGGGTGGCGGCGATGTCGGGGCGGCGCCAGGGGACAGCAGCATCCAGGTGGCGGGGTTGGCTCGATCCCCCTGATCCAATCGGGGGAGGGGGCAGAGGAGGGGAGGGTAGGCTACAGGCAGGG
>NC_041381.1:337519394-337535836 GCF_002162155.2 Triticum dicoccoides | reverse complement strand
ACCAGAGGAGAGATGGGGATCGTGGGGGGGGGGAGTGGGGGTGCTTGGGGGTTAGGTCACAGGGAGGGGAGGATAAGGGGAGTGAGGGGGGAAGTGGGCCGGCCTGGCCGACCGGCTGGATGGCCAGCGGGGCCACGAGGCCCACTAGGGGGGGTAGCCTTTCCTTTTTTTATATATAGAAACTTTTCTGTTTTCTTTATTTTAAAGCAGATAAACATTTTATAAAAAAATGTCGGCTCCTCACCAATATTATTCAAAGATTAAATGCAACAACTTGAACATTTTAGTTTTCATGTTTGGCAAATTAGAATTTTTGACTTTAAATTTGAGTTTGAATATGAACAGTGATTTGGATCAAGTGAGGATTAGCAATAGTAATGTGATGACATGGCACCATTAGCAGGGGTTTACTGTAGCTTAATTATCCGAGCGTCACAAGTGTCGTCTCAATGGACTTAGACGGTGCCCTATTTAACGTGAATGCAGCTGTCTCTAATGCATAACCCGAAAAGGATAGTGGTAAATCAGTAAGAGACATCATAGATCGCACCATATCTAATAAAGTATGGTTATGACGTTCGGACACACCATTACACTATGGTGTTCAACGTGGCGTGAGTTGCGAAACTATTCCACATTGTTTTAAATGAAGGCCAAACTCGTAACTCAAATATTCACCTCCGCGATCAGATAGTAGAAACTTTATTTTCTTGTTATGAAGATTCTCCACTTCTCTCTGAAACACTTTGAAGTTTTCAAATGTTTCCACTACAATAAAAATACACTTCCGTGATGATATGTGTTTGTCACAGTAGGTCACGTTTTCTGTCATGCATGTACATCCATGACGACTTTATGAAAGAATCAAGATAGTCATACCTATGTTGTCGTAGAAGTGTTCCATGACATTACCAAAATTATCATCACGAAAGTGTCCACTTCCATGACGATAAATCACGCGTCATAGAAGTGCTTTCGTCAATGGTGGCCGACACGTAGCATCCACAGTAACGGAACGTCGTTAAGCTATCAGGTCCGGTTTTGGATCCGGTAACCCGCTAACTGCCACGACCAATGGGGATTTTCCACGTGGTGATCGCCGTAGTTGAACTTCCATGGAAAAGCTGTCATGTCTATGGACACATGCATTGCATACCGATCACTGGAAGGAGTAGTAGAGAAAGCTAGGCGGATAAATAGTTCCTTATAGTCAAGCGGACCCACTTATGAGAATATCTAGGCATGATCATGTATATAGGCATCACGTCCGTGACAAGTAGATCGAAACGATTCTGCAGCTACTACTATTACTCCACACATCGACCGCTATCCAGCATGCATCTAGAGTATTAAGTTCATAAGAACAGAGTAACACATTAAGCAAGATGACATGATGTAGAGGGATAAACTCAAGCAATATGATATAATCCCCATCTTTTTATCCTCGATGGCAACAATACAATACGTGCCTTGCCGCCCCTGCTGTCACTGGAAAAGGACATCGCAAGATTGAACCCAAAGCTAAGCACTTCTCCTATTGCAAGAAAGATCAATCTAGTAGGCCAAACCAAACTGATAATTCGAAGAGTACAAAGATATCAAATCATACATATAAGAATTCAGAGAAGAATCAAATATTGTTCATAGATAATCTTGATCATAAACCCACAATTCATCGGATCTCGACAAACACACCGCAAAAATTATTACATCGAATAAATCTCCAAGAAGATCGAGGAGAACTTTGTATTGAGAATCAAAGAGAGAGAAGAAGCCATCTAGCTAATAACTATGGACCCAAAGGTCTGTGGTAAACTACTCACACACCATCGGAGAGGCTATGGTGTTGATGTAGAAGCCCTCCGTGATCGATTCCCCCTCTGGCGGAGCGCCGGAAAAGGCCCCAAGATGGGATCTCACGGGTACAGAAGGTTGAGGCGTTAAAAATAGGGTTTCGTGGTGCTCCTGGATGTTTTCGGGGTATATGAGTATATATAGGCGAAACAAGTAGGTCGGTGGAGCTACGAGGGGCCCACGAGGGTGGGGGCGCGCCCTCCTACCTCGTGGCCGCCTTGTTGCTTCCTTGACGTCCACTCCAAGTCTCCTGGATTGCGTTTGCTCCAAAAACGATTCTCCCGAAGGTTTCATTCCGTTTGTACTCCGTTTGATATTCCTTTTCTGCGAAACACTAAAATAGGCAAAAAACAACAATTTGCACTGGGCCTCCGGTTAATAGGCTAGTCCCAAAATAATATAAAAGTGCATAGTAAAGCCCATTAAACATCCAAAACAGATAATATAATAGCATGGAATAATCCAAAATTATATATACGTTGGAGATGTATCACGGCTTCACAACAAGCTCTTTGGACCTTGGAGCTATCTCAAAACTCACACGGGCATCGAGCGCAGCATATTTTATCCGCTCGTACGTCAAGGGATAATTCTCGCATCCAGGCGACCTTAATGACAGCATGTCATCACCCTTCTAAAGATTTGTACCTGAAAGTGCAACTATCCCTAGGTGGTTTTGGTAATTCCTAACAACATACAGCTCATTGAGCTAATGCTACTTCAAGTTAAATATTTCAGGAAAGCTCGATGATTGGCATGGCATGGATGATAAAAGTGGACCCCTCAAAATACTAAGGACAAAAGGATTGGCTCAAGCTCAAAGCTCAAGACTCTACATTTTATATTTTAGTGATCCAAGATCACATTGAGTCTATAGGAAAAGACAATACTATCAAGGAGGGATGAGGTGTTGCTTAATGGCTTACTTGCTCAAAGTGCTTAGTGATATGCTCCAAAGCCCTCAACTACTTTCTCACATCCACATATGACCTACACCAAAAGTCAAACTCGGCCTCACCGATTCTTTCTATCCGGCGCCACCGAGTTCAGATGTCATAGCCACTGCCATAAACCCTAGGCAAATCGGTCTCACCGATAGGGATCTCGGTCTCACCGAGATGGGATTGTAATCTCTCTGTTTCCCTTCGTAACGTTTTGGTACCACGAAGATGAGCAATCGGCCCCACCAAGATTGCAATGTAAACTCTCTGTTTCCTTTTGGTAACATTTCGGTCTCACCGAAATGAGCGAACCAGTCCCACCGAGTTTACCTGACCAACTCTCTGGTTAGCTTATTACCAAAATCGGTCCCACCGAGTTTGTGTAATCGGTCTCACCGAGATTATGTTATGCCCTAACCCTAACCATATCGGTCCTACCGAGTTGCATGTCGGTCCCACCGAAAATCCTAACGGTCACTAGATTTGCTAAATCGGTCCGACCGAGTTCTTCAATTCGGTCCCACCGAGTTTGGCAAGTTGTGTGTAACGGTTAGATTTTGTGTGGAGGCTATATATACCCCTCCACCTCCTATTCATTCGTGGTGAGAGCCATCAGAACGAACCTACACTTCCAACTTGCATTTTCTAAGAGAGAACCACCTACACTTGTGTTGAGGCCAAGATATTCCATTCCTACCATATGAATCTTGATCTCTAGCCTTCCCCAAGTTGCTTTCCACTCAAATCTTCTTTCCACCATATCCAAATCCTGTGAGAGAGAGTTGAGTGTTGGGGAGACTATCATTTGAAGCACAAGAGCAAGGAGTTCATCATCAACCCACCATTTGTTACTTCTTGGAGAGTGGTGTCTCCTAGATTGGCTAGGTGTCACTTGGGAGCCTCCGACAAGATTGTGGAGTTGAACCAAGTAGTTTGTAAGGTCAAGGAGATCGCCTACTTTGTGAAGATCTACCGCTAGTGAGGCAAGTCCTTCGTGGGCGACGACCATGGTGGGATAGGCAAGGTTGCTTCTTCGTGGACCCTTCGTGGGTGGAGTCCTCCGTGGACTCGCGCAACCGTTACCCTTCGTGGGTTGAAGTCTCCATCAACGTGGATGTATGATAGCACCACCTATCGGAACCACGACAAAAACATCCGTGTCTCCAATTGCGTTTGAATTCTCCAAACCCTTCCCTTTACATTCTTGCAAGTTGCATGCTTTACTTTCCGCTGCTCATATACTCTTTGCATGCTTGCTTGAATTGTGTTAAAATTGCTTGACTTGTGCTAAGTTAGCTAAAATCTGCGAAAGACTAAAATTGGGAAAAGGATAAGTTTTTATTTGGTCAAGTAGTCTAATAACCCCCCTCTAGACATACTTTCAATCCTACAAGTGGTATCAGAGCTTTGGTCTCCATTTGCTTTGATTTCCATAGCTTTTGGTGGTCATAGCCTTGGTTTCACAACCTAGGAGAGTATGGCGTCTAGCCAGGGAAACTATCACCGTAGAGGTTCTTACTTTGATGGTACTAATTTTGCTAGTTGGAAGCATAAGATGAAAATGCATATTCTTGGACATAACCCCACCGTTTGGGCTATTGTGTGTATTGGCTTGCAAGGTGAATTCTTTGATGGGAGAGAACTGAACCGTGAAGCTAGCGCGGAAGAGTTGAAGATGCTGCAATACAATGCTCAAGCTTGTGATATCCTCTTCAACGGATTGTGCCCCGAAGAATTCAACAAAATCAGCCGTCTTGAGAATGCAAAGGAAATTTGGGATACTTCGATTGATATGCACGAAGGTACCGACTCCGTCAAGGAATCCAAGTTGGATGACAAGTTCAAAATGAAGGATGGTGAAGGTGTCGCTGAAATGTACTCTAGGCTTGCTCTTATCACAAATGAGATTGCCGGCTTAGGAAGTGAAGAGATGACCGACAAATTCATCATCAAGAAGATCCTAAGAGCTTTGGACAGAAAATATGATACCGTGTGCACATTGATCCAAATGATGCCAAATTACAAAGATCTCAAGACAATGGAAGTCATTGGAAGAATTGTTGCTCATGAGATGTCACTCAAGGATAAGGAGGAACTTCACAACAAGTCAAGTGGTGCTTACAAAGCCTCATGTGAAGCCCCCACATCATCAAGTGAGAAACAAACCTTCAATGAAGAATTGAGCCTAATGGTGAAGAACTTCAACAAATTCTACAAGAATAGAAGCAAAGAAAGAAGCTCCAAGTCAAGGTCCTACAATGACAAAAGATCTTCTAGTCGGGAGCATAATTGCTACAATTGTGGAAGACCCGGACACTATTCAAATGAGTCTACGGCACCCTACAAAAGAAGAGAAGAATCACCTAAGAGGAGAAGTAGAAGAGAAGAATCACCACCAGGAGAGAGGAGGTGTAGAGATGATCGTTATGAACGAAGAACATCCCGAAGAAGCAAGGATTCGGAAAGGAAGGACAAGTCATCAAGGAGCTACACAAAACAAAGACATCAAGCTCATGTTGGTGAATGGGTATCTGACTCCGACTCCGACAATCACTCCGAGAGAACCTATCACTCCGACTCCGAATATACTCAAGATGAAGGTGTTGCCGGTCTAGCACTTGTGTCAACCAACTCCTACGACATATTTGATTCACCAAATGAAGGACTTGGAAGATGCTTCATGGCTAAAGGCCCAAAGGGAATTATAGAGAAAGGTGTTTACAAGAGCCTTGCCGGGAGTAAGCAATTTGAGGAAATTGTATGCAAGCAAGGAAGGCACCGGAAGAACCAAGGTGTTGGTTTTGAACGAAAGTTCAATGCCAATGGAGTTGAGTGGGAAGAAGATCAATACCCCAAGACGAAGTTTGTTCCTCAACAAGAGAAGTATGATCCTACTTCGTTCAAAGGGACACAAGCTCAAGATGATCTTCCACCACAAGACAACAAGCAAAAAGGCAAGGACAAGCTTCAAGATGAGATTGATGCATTTGAAGAAGCTCCTAAGGTGTCGGGGGGGGGGGATGAACCCCGGGCAGGCAATGGAACCCGGATCTATTTCAAAAACAGCAGGGCCCGCATCACCCCGCAAACCGGCGTGCGCCAGGACGGGTCGCTCGACCCGGCAAGGCGCGCAGCCTGGCCAAGACCCTCGACTCGGCAAGGAACGTCGACCCGGCCGCAGCGGCTGGCGCAAGGCAACTCAACCCGGCGCAACCTTGGCTTCCCTAGTAAGCCAACCCACCCGTGGCGTCCACGGCAACCCAGCCACGGGTCAGCTCCCGTCCCATCCAGGCCGTCTGATGGGATGAGACCTCAATCACTAATGACCAAGACTACAGTGCCCCCGCCCATGCCCGTGTCAGCGAGAGCGTGGCAACAGTGCCCCTTACTTACCCGCTGACCAGGGCTGGCACGACAACAGTGTTCCCGCCCTTACCGCTGACAACAGCAAGCGGTGGCCTGACGGAGAACACTGTGTGCAACTCGACCCGGCCACGACGTGACGATCAACAAGACGGCGCACAGTCCCCCTAGGCACGCGGGGCCTGCACCTAGGGGAACCCGGCGAACCACAAGCCCCCAAGCAGGACCCAGCCCGGCACCCCGGACGCCGACAATACGGACCCACCGACTCGGCATATTACCATTGTAACCCTGGATGGGTTGGTCTATAAAACCCCCAGGAGTCCACGCCTACAGGGGGACGGACGAGAGATATTCAACAGAGACATACAACACACACGGCAGGCAAAGCCACACAAGATAGAGCAAGCAAGATAGGACTAGCCACTACATAGCAACACCAAGGAGAAGGAGCAGCCGGAGCCTTGGCTAGCCTCCTTCCTCCTCCAAACAGCTCCAGGAGTGACATTGTACTATCAACCATCCAACTAAACTCGGCAGGACTAGGGGTGTTATCTCTCCGGAGAGCCTCGAACCTGGGTATGTCCGGCGTCCTGCACCCACGCATATCAACCTCGCCTCCGAAGCCCACCAGCACCCTCGAGCCTCCTCCTCTCTTTAGCCATCCCTTGGCATCTGCCGTGCGCCCACCACGACAGTTGGCGCCCACCATGGGGCAGCTCGAGGAGCTGGCCGGAAGCATTCTTTGGACGGGGCCCCCCTCCTACTCCGACGAGTCCGTCGCTCTGGCGGACGACCTCATCGGAGCGCTCGCCGCCTCCTTCACCGCGTTGCGCATTTCCGACGCGCTCGCGGCCGACGAGTACCCCAGTGGGGTGCTCAGCTACTCCGACTCCCCGCTTTCTCTCACCAGCGGATTCACTGCCGGGGCGATGGACGCCCACATGGAGGTCTTCGTCACCAGCGATGACGCCTCTTCCTCGTCGAGCAAGGCGAGAAGAGCCACCGAAGCCGCGGCCGCCACGGCACGGACGGAGCCATTTGATCGGCTGCGTGCCGTGATGCAGAGCCTCCGCATCCCCATCGGCACCGACGTCGATGCCACCAACATTGCTGAAGCCCGAACCCAGCTCGAGGACAGGCGCCAGCAAATGCTGGACCTGTCCGAGACGCTGGCCGCCACCAGACGACGCCTGGAAGCTGCTCAGATGGAGCACGAAGTCGCCCACGGATTCACGCCCGCCACGGCCGAGCCAAGCCGGGCCGCCGATACTCGCGCCTAAGGAGGATCGGTCGGCTGGGCCTTCGGCGCCGGCCAGACCGTCTACGAGACCCCAGTCAAGAACATGCGTGCTGCGGAGGCAGCCGCGGTCGGCCTCGACCAACTCACAGGCGAGGAGCTCAAGGAGCACATCGGGCGGATGCGCGAGCTCCTCCGCGCCAACAACACCC
Source organism: Triticum dicoccoides (assembly GCF_002162155.2). NCBI lineage: Eukaryota > Viridiplantae > Streptophyta > Magnoliopsida > Poales > Poaceae > Triticum > Triticum dicoccoides. The sequence continues at coordinate 337,528,226 of NC_041381.1, read as the reverse complement.
AGCAGGATCGCCTCAACCAGCTCGCCAAGCCGGCGGGGTCCGGCTCCGCCCGCCTTTGCGGACCCGACGAACTCCTGCACACGTCCTCTTCGCTGCCCGGCGAGGCGCACTCCGGCCTAGGCCGGACCCGGCGCAACCCGGCCGGCACCACCGCCGACGCTCTGGGCAACGAGCCCGCCCCGGAGACCCAGCGCGGACCCGGCCCGCTTGGCCGGCATCCGGCCCCAGCCGACCCGGCCCCTCGGGGCCTGGCGGCTAGTCGACTCGGCCCGCGCGCCATCGACGACGCTGACGCGCGCCACCGCCTCGATCATCTCGCTCGCTCCATGGAGGTCGAGGAGAGCGGCGCTATCGGGCCGACGTGTTTTGGCCCACGCATCCGGGAGGAGCCCTTCCCCAAGGGTTTCGTGCTTCCCCGCGACACCCCCAAGTACAATGGGACCGTGAAGCCGGAAGACTGGCTCACCGACTACACCACGGCCATTGGCATCACCAGTGCCAATCGTCGTCTCGCCGTGCGCTACGCACCACTCATGCTCCAAGGATCGGCTCGCACATGGTTGAACAGCCTGCCGATGGGCAGCATCAACGCATGGGTCGATTTCGAGGATGCATTTGTCCGCAACTTCACGGGGACGTAGGAGCGACCCGGTCGCCCCTGTCAGCTCGCCATGTGCGTGCAGGGGCAGACGGAGACCGGCCGCGAGTACCTTGCACGCTGGACCGAGCTCTGGAACAGCTGTGAGGGCGTCCATGAAGTCCAGACGATTCAATACTTTGTCAGCGGGTGCCGAGACGATACCCTTCTCAAGCACAAGCTTCTACGCTCCGAGCCGTCCACCATGGCCGCACTCATGGTGACGGCGGACAAGTACGCCAACGCCGACTCCTCCATGAAGATCCAAGTGGCGCTGGACGAGGCCAGCAAGGCGAAGCCGGTCCCCCCACAGAAGCCGGTTGGCGAAGGCAGCCGGCAGCAGCACCACCATAACAACAAGCGCAAGGCCGAGCAGCCGGTGCAACGTCACGACAACCGGCTCGTCGCGGCCGCCAAGCCCACGGCGGACCCGGCAGCAAAGCGTCGGCAGACCGGCAAGATGGCATGGCAACCCGCCATGAGCTTTGAAGAGATGCTCGACGCCCCATGCAAGCACCACATCAGTGCAAGACCCTCCACACACATGCTTCGACAGTGCGCCATCACCAAGCGCATCATGAGGGGCGACGTCCTGCCTCCTCCGGCTCCGGCTCCGGCTCCGGGCGCGGGACAGCCGCCTCCCACCGGCAGTGCAATGCAGAACGACGCCTACCAGGACCAGAACGCGGCCTACGTCGTCTTCACTAGCCTCGGCGACGACAAGCGCAGCGAGCGCCTCCTCCGGCAGGAGGTGAACACCGTCGTCCCGGCCAAGACGGAGTTCATGCATTGGTCAGAATGCCCGATCACCTAGACCCGGGAGGATCACCAGGTAGTCATGCCATGTCCGGGTGGATACGCCCTCGTCCTCAACCCTACCATCGTCGCGCGGTGCACCTGCAAGTTCTCCCGAGTCCTCATCGATGATGGCAGCAGCATCAACATCCTCTACCGCGACACGATGACCAAGCTCGGCCATAAGACCGAGGACCTGGAGCCGACCCGGACCGTCTTCCACGGCATCGTGCCCGGCCTCTCCTGTTCACCCATTGTCCGGTGTAGACCTTGAAGTATGTCTAGAGGGGGGGGGGTGATTAGACTACTTGACCAATTAAAAACTTAACATTTTCCCAATTTTAGAGTTTGGCAGATTTTAGCTATCTTAGGACAAGTCAAGCAATCATCACACAATTCAAGCAAGCATGCAAAGAGTATATAGGCAGCGGAAATTAAAGCATGCAACTTGCAAGAAAGTAAAGGGAAGGGTTTGGAGGATTCAAACGCAATTGGAGACACCGATGTTTTTGGCGTGATTCCAATAGGTGGTGCTATCGTACATCCACGTTGATGGAGACTTCAACCCACGAAGGGTAATGGTTGCGCGAGTCCATGGAGGGCTCCACCCACGAAGGGTCCACGAAGAAGGAACCTTGACTATCCCACCATGGTTCAACTCCACAACATGTACCTTCCTCAAAACAGCCACCATACCTACCTATTATGGCATTTACATAGCCATGCATTCCGAGATATATTGCCATGCAACTTTCCACCGTTCCGTTTATTATGACACGCTTCATCATTGTCATATTGCTTTGCATGATCATGTAGTTGACATCGTATTTGTGGCAAAGCCACCTTCATAATTTTTTCATACATGTCACTGTTGAATCATTGCACATCCCGGTACACCACCGGAGGCATTCACATAGAGTCATATTTTGTTCTAAGTATCAAGTTGTAATTTTTGAGTTGTAAGTAAATAAAAGTGTGATGATCTTCATAATTAGAGCATTGTCCCAGTGAGGAAAGGATGATGGAGACTATGATTCCCCCACAAGTCGGGATGAGACTCCAGAGGAAAAAAAGAGGCCATAAAAAAGAGAAAAGGCCCAAATAAAAAAATGAGATAAAAAGAGAGAAGGGGCAATGCTACTATCCTTTTACCACACTTGTGCTTCAAAGTAGCACCGTGATCTTCATGATAGAGAGTCTCCTATGTTGTCATTTTCATATACTAGTGGGACTTTTTCATTATAGAACTTGGCTTGTATATTCCAATGATGAGCTTCCTCAAAAGTGGACCCTTACAAACTCCTTGGTTCATCTCCTTGCCCTTACAAACTCCTTGGTTCAACTCCACAATCTTGTCGGAGGCTCCCAGGTGACACCTAGCCAATCTAGGAGACACCACTCTCCAAGAAGTAACAAATGGTGCATTGATGATGAACTCCTTGCTCTTGTGCTTCAAATGATAGTCTCCCGAACACTCAACTCTCTCTCATAGGATTTGGATCTGGTGGAAAGAAGATTTGAGTGGAAAGCAACTTGGGGAAGGCTAAAGATCAAGATTCATATGGTAGGAATGGAATATCTTGGCCTCAACACATGAGTAGGTGGTTCTCTCTCAGAAATGGTAAGTTGGAAGTGTAGGTTTAGTCTGATGGCTCTCTCCACGAATGAAGAGGAGGTGGAGGGGTATATATAGCCTCCACACAAAATCTAACCGTTACACACAATTTACTAGACTCGGTGGGACCGATTCAACAGACTCGGTCAGACCGATTTAGCAAACCTAGTGACCGTTAGGATTTTTGGTGGGACTGACATGCAACTCGGTGAGACCGATTTGGTTAGGGTTAGGGTATAACGTAATCTCGATAAGACCAATTACACAAAGTCGGTGAGACCGATTTTGGTAATAAGCTTTCCAGAGAGTTGGTCAGGTAAACTCGGTGGGACCGATTTGCTCTTTTCGGTGAGACCGAAATGTTACAAAAGGGAAACAGAGAATTTACATTGCAATCTCGATGGGACCGATCGCTCACTTCAGTTAGACCGAAACGTTACGAAGGGAAACAGAGAGATTGCAATCCCATCTCGGTGAGACCGAGTGTCGTGGTTCTAAGCCTGACAGTAGAGTGGGGGGTAGGTATGGAGAGGCAAGGTCCTAGCTATGGAGAGGTTGTAAACACAAAGGATGTACGAGTTCAGGCCCTTCTCGGAGGAAGTAATAGCCCTACGTCTCGGAGCCCGGAGGCGGTCGAGTGGATTATGAGTATATGAGTTACAAGGTGCCGAACCCTTCTGCCTGTGGAGGGGGGTGGCTTATATAGAGTGCGCCAGGACCCCAGCCAGCCCACGCAGGAGAGGGTTTAAGGTGAGTTAAGTCTGGGGCGTTACTGGTAACGCCCCACATAAAGTGCCTTTACTATCATAAAGCCTACTTGATTACAGGCCATTGCAGTGCAGAGTGCCTTTTGACTTTCCGGTGGTCGAGTGAGTCTTCGTGGTCGAGTCCTTCAAGTCAGTCGAGTGTGTCCCTCGTTGGTCGACTGGAAGATGACTTCTTCTAAGGGTGTCCTTGGGCGAGGTACTTGGATCAGGTCCATGACCCTACCCTAGGTACATAACCCCATCATTAGCCCCCGAATGGATTGAGGCTTCGAGTGAGGAAGGAGTTGACGTCGTTTCCGATTAACCTTTGTGCCCTGGTCGTGCGTTGTCCTGGACCAAAGAATCTCTTCGTCGACAGGGAGCAACTTGTCTTCAGTCGACTCGATCCATTCTATTTTTGCGTCGAGTGACCTTTCGGGTTTCGACGATCTCCGAGCGATGGATCACCGGAAACACCGCGTCTGACAGACTGATTTGCTGTTCGCGGATTCCGCGGGATGCGAAATTTGGGGACGCGCGCGAAGCGGGGCGGACCGTGGCGTTCGGATGGGACGGGGCATAGACGCCTCGATCTCCGCGCCACTTTTTTCGCCACGTATCCCGTCTGCATAACTGCTCCCAGATATGATTAGATCGACCGGGCCCACCTGTCATCCACTCGGAAGGGACCTTATAAATGTGCCCGGCGAGGATTTCTGTGCTGCGCCTCAGCATTCTCTCCCTCTCTCTGCTTCCTTCTTCCCCGCTCAGCGTGCTCGCTCTCGCCCCCGCACCACTTCCCTTCGCGCATCTCGCCGGAGACCATGGCCAAGGAGAAGACGGCGGCGCTGGAGCGTGCAAAGAAGGCGTCGGCGTCGGAGAAGGCAAAGGGGAGATCCACCAGCCGCGGAGGGTCCTCGTCCAGATCCCGCCTGCCGAAGGGCTGGGTCCAAGGAGACTGGATCCAGTCGACCATTACAGAGAAGGACCTCCTCGACATGGCCAACGAGGGCTTGATCCCTCATGGAGCTGCGAGGCTTCCGGGGAAGGAATGGCAGCCCCAGCCAGAAGAGGGTGAGTGTGTGCTCTTGGCCACCCATGTTGATCGTGGATTTTCCTTGCCTCCGAGTATTTTCTTCCGTGGCTTCTTGAATTTCTTCGGAGCGCAGCTCCACCACTTTACCCCAAACTCTATCGCCTATCTTGCCGCATTTGTGTCCATGTGTGAGGGTTTCTTGGGCTGTCGACCGCACTGGGGTTTGTTCAAACATATATTCACGTGTCACTCTCAGACCGTGAAGAAGGCGAGCCCAGGTGATGAGAGAGCCCGAGTCGTCCAAATGTGTGGGGGTCTGGGGATCCAAGTGAGGAATAAGAGCACCTTCCCGCCCATGACATTTCCCGAGTCGGTCAGAGGCTGGCAGTCGACTTGGTTCTACTGCCAGGACCAGTCGACGCCGGGGCAGTCGAGTGGACTCCCACCGTTTACCATGGACCGAGTGAACAAGCCTTCCTCTCTGAAGTTGATTCCGGAGGAGAAAGCGGACGTGAAGATGTTGATGGAGCGCGTGGTGCAGCTGGTTCGGGAGGGAGTGACGGGCATGGATCTCTTGGAGGTCTTCCTTAGGCGTCGTATCCAGCCCCTGCAGTTCCGGAGCCACCGCATGTGGTTGTACTGTGGGACTGAAGACGAGACTCGAGTCCATCCGGAAGCAGTCGACGATGTCACTCTGGAAAGATGGATGGTAGCCGTTACCGGAAACAAGGACAACCCACGCGGAGCTAGAAGGATTCCTCCACTCGACCACAACAGCGATCCAAACAAGGTACACTTGCTCTGCACTCCACTGCGTTCTTGTCGCATTCATTTCTGTTTACTCTGCCGACTGGTCGACTGATCCTTGTCTTGATATCTGCTAGGCCCTCACCGAGCTGTACTCGATGCCCAATGGGGCACAAACTCCGACTGAGGAGGGTGAGGCGAGTGGGGGAGAGAGCCAGGACGAGGAGGAATGGGACTCGGACGTTGCAGGGGATGACGACGATGATGATGATGACGACGGTGATGATGATGACGTTGAAGACGAGGAGGAAGAGGAGGAGGAGGTCGCACCACCGCGCTCGGAAAGGCGGTCGAAGCTTGTCCACGACCCTTCGACCGAACGTGGGAAGGGGGTTGCGACCGCGACCCAGTCGACCAAGCGCCCTCGGACCACCTCTCCGGTGCCGACTGAAAAGGCGCCGAAGCAGCCCAGGGCGGCCCCGTCAAAGACGATCAAGCTCCTACCGAAGATGAAGGTGTCCATCCCTACCATATCAGGGTAATCGTGTTGTTTGAATCTTCTCATTTTGTGTGAACTTTGTCTCTGGTCGACGCTGAAGTTAGTCGACTGATCCTTTGGAGTTGCAGTGCTGCTACTTCTGAAACCTCGGCCCGGGCTGATGACCACGAGATGGAGGACGCAGCGACTTCGAACCCAGGTACTGTATTCTTAATGCCGTTCTTAGTCGACTGACTCGCGATCTCTGATCCCGATTCTTCTCCGCAGCTCCACCCAATACTGTTATCAATCTTCCTGATGATGATGAGGATGAAGAGCCGCTGAAGCGCAGGAGGAGTCGGAAAGCGTCCGGCAGTAAGGTGCCTCAGGATGTGACGGCGCCTGAGATTCTGACTGTGGAGGAAGAGAACACCACTCGACACACAGTGTCTTTCGCAAATCCACTGACGAGTGCTCAGCAGCCCTCCCTCTTCACGACGCACCACGTCCCAGAGGACCAAGCTGGCGCAGCGAAGGAGGCGATACGCCAGGCGGGACTCATGATGGAGCAGCTGAAGACCATCCGGGACGCGAGCCAGGCAGCTTATGACGCCAGTTCTGCCCTCCAAAGCAATGTTCAGGTCAGTCGACCACCGTTTATTCTGTTGGATATGCTGCCAAAAACTTTTCTTTTCCGGAATTTATAGTAGTCACCCACTGGGTGTTTGTCGATTGAGCTCCGTAGTAGCGGGGGCACGCTGAGTGCACCCGCTGGGTGTAGTCCCCAAGGCTAAGGTCGACTGCTGGCAGTCGGCCTTAGGCTTTATAATTTCAGTCTTTCTGTCAGTCGACTATGTCGACTGGATTTCACAAACCGGTGGGGGCATGCTGAGTGCACCCACTGGGTGTAGTCCCCGAGACTGTGGTCGACTGCTTGCAGTTGATCACAGTCTTAGAGAATGCATCTCGCACTTTTTTTTGAGGTCGACTGGTCGACTTTGTCTACAACAAGATTAGTGGGGGCACGCTGAGTGCACCCACTGGGTGTAGTCCCCGAGACTACGGTCGAATGCTTGTATTCGGCTGTAGTCTTAGAAACGTGTGTTTTTCCCTTTTTCACTCGGAAGTGAATTATATTTGACATTTAGTCGATTGGTTCTTCGAAGAACTCTTGTGATCTTGTGGCTCGCTACTCAGAGCTGGAACACAAGCATACTCAAGTCGAGCTGAGCTTGAAGCTGGTTCAGGAGAAGCTGACAAAGGCAAAGGAGGAGACCGAAGGTATGTTTGGTGAGACCCTGACGACTGCTTTTCCCCTTGCTTCTTTCAAAATCTGATCTTGCTGTAACTTGCAGGTAAGGTAAGGGAGGCCCAACAGAAGAAAGACCTTGAGCTAGCTGAGAAGATCAAGCTTGCTGACGAGAAGTTAGCTTCAGTCACCAAGCTTGAATAAGACAATACCAATCTGAAAGCTGCTCTTGGGATTGCCAACAAGGAGGTCAGTCGACTGAAAACTGATAAAGCTGCCCTGACCGACCAAGTCAGCAAATTGACTGGGAAGAAAACTGATCTGGAGGCCTTCCTGAGTGGACTTGCCAAGAAGCTGTTTCTTATGCTTGAAGGTAAACCTCTATGCTTGGCAGACATTTCCAATTGTGATTTTTCCATTCGACCATCCCCTTGACTTAGTGATCACCCTTGCAGAATTTTGTCAAAACTTTGAAGAAGAAACTAGCCGGCTGGAGCCAAACCTCGACCCCGTCAATTCTCCGGTGAAAGACGAAGTTGCCATGGAAGTTTTCCGACTGGAGTCCCGTGTTGCAGCTGTCGTGGACTATCTCGCAAAGCTGAAGGCCGCCACGTCGCGCATCGACTCGACGCTCTGGCCTGAGGAGACACTTCAGAATGACCTTGAGTCGCTGATGGCCCGCTTGAACACGATCCCTGGTCGAGTGCAGGAGTGGAAGAAATCCTCGGCTCGGTGTGGTGCAGATGTCGCTCTGTGTCTGGCCCGAGTTCACTGCAAAGATGCGCGAGAAGAGAAGCTGGCGGCCCTTCGGGTGGCCAATACCAAGAAGCACGACTTCAGGTCCTTTATGGAAACTTTCCTTGCAGCTGCCACTCGGATCGCCGACGGAATTGACCTTGATGAATTCGTTGCACCTTCCAGCCCTCCACAGGAGGGGTAAAAAACTTCTTCTGGCTCGACGCTTTAAATTTGCCTCGGTATGCCGGGTGGAATTGTAACCGACAAACCTTAACGGGCTTGACGCCTGAGCACTTTCGGTTGCTTTAGATATCGATTCAAACTTGAATTTGGTGCTTGAATACGATTGCCTTCGGCTCAAAATGTCTTTTGCAGGTTCAAAGCAAGGCGCCTTTACTGCAGTCGACTTATTCTTTAGTCCACTTAGGCGAGCACTGGGCTGCGGCTAAGCCCCCGAGTGAGAGGTTTTACTCTTCACTCGATAGGATTTCAATAACTTAGGCTAGCACTGCGGCTAAGCCTCCGAGTGAGAGGGTTGCTCTCCACTCGGCAGGATTTTTATAACTTAGGCGAGTGCTTGGACTGCAGCTAAGCCCCCGAGTGTGAGGGTTGCTCTTCACTCGGTAGGATTTTTATAACTTAGGCGAGTGCTTGGACTGCAGCTAAGCCCCCGAGTGAGAGGGTTGCTCTTCACTCGGTAGGATTTTTATAACTTAGGCGAGTGCTTGGACTGCAGCTAAGCCTCCGAGTGGGAGGGTTGCTCCTCACTCGGTAGGATTTTTATAACTTAG
>NC_041381.1:337433704-337519163 GCF_002162155.2 Triticum dicoccoides | reverse complement strand
GGACTGCAGCTAAGCCTCTGAGTGGGAGGGTTGCTCCTCACTCGGTAGGATTTTTATAACTTAGGCGAGTGCTTGGACTGCAGCTAAGCCTCCGAGTGGGAGGGTTGCTCCTCACTCGGTAGGATTTTTATAACTTAGGCGAGTGCTTGGACTGCAGCAAAGCCCCCGAGTGAGAGGGTTGCTCTTCACTCGGTAGGATTTTTATAACTTAGGCGAGTGCTTGGACTGCAGCTAAGCCCCCGAGTGGAAGGCTGGCTTACCACTCGGTAGGATTTTGATAAACTTAGGCGAAACGGATTCGCGGCTAAGCCTCCGAGTGGGAGTCTGGCTCACCACTCGGTAGGATTTTTACAAACTTAGGCGAAACGGATTCGCAGCTAAGTCACCCACTGAGGGGGAATTTTATGTGGACAAAAATAAAAAGTGACAGAAATTATGGAGGGACTATGACACTATTATTTTGAGGTCCATGAACTACAAAAGTATTTTATTGCAACTCATCCGAGTGATAAAACTTAAGTGTAGAATGGGCGGAGTAGCTCCGCGTTCCAAGCTCGGGGCTCGTCGATATTATGCTCGACGTTGTAAAGACGGTACGCCCCGTTGTGGAGGACCTTGGTGACGATGAAGGGGCCTTCCCAAGAAGGAGCAAGCTTGTGTGGTTTGTGCTGATCCACTCGGAGAACCAAATCCCCTTCCTGGAAGGCTCGACCTCTCACATTTCTGGCATGAAAACGACGCAAATCTTGTTGGTAGATGGTCGAGCGGATCAGAGCCATCTCCCTTTCTTCCTCTAAAAGGTCGACTGCGTCCTGCCGCGCTTGTTCAGCTTCTGCTTCGTTGTAGATTTCAACTCGGGGAGCATTATGGAGAAGATCACTCGGCAAGACTACTTCAGCTCCGTAGACCAAGAAGAATGGAGTTCTTCCGGTCGACTGATTAGGTGTGGTCCGCAGTCCCCAGAGTACTGAGGGAAGTTCGTCGACCCAAGCTCCAGCCGCGTGTTTGAGATCATGCATCAGTCGAGGTTTCAATCCCTTAAGAATCAGTCCATTAGCTCGCTCTGCTTGTCCATTTGACTGCGGATGGGCGACTGAAGCGTAGTCGACCCGTGTGCCCTGGGAGTTGCAGAAAGCTCTGAATTCCTCTGAGTCAAAGTTCGACCCATTATCCGTAATGATGCTGTGTGGGACTCCATATCTGAATATTAGTTCCCTGATGAAGCTAACAGCAGTACCGGTGTCAAGGCTCTTGATTGGTTTAGCCTCGATCCACTTGGTGAACTTGTCGACTGCCACCAGTACATGCGTGAAGCCACTTCGTCCTGTTCTCAAAGGACCGACCATGTCCAATCCCCATACTGCGAAAGGCCAGAGGAGTGGGATGGTCTTCAGAGCTGACGCAGGCTTGTGTGACATATTCGAGTAGAATTGACATCCCTCGCACTTATCGACTATTTCTTTTGACATCTCATTCGCCTTTGGCCAGTAAAATCCGGCTCGGTATGCTTTGGCCACGATGGTCCGAGAGGACGCGTGATGACCACAGGTCCCCGAGTGAATATCATTGAGGATGAGTCGACCTTCTTCTGGTGTTATGCACTTCTGACCAACTCCAGTCGCGCTTTCTCTGTATAATTGTCCTTTGATAACGGTAAAGGCCTTAGATCGACGGACGATCTGTCGAGCCTCTTCCTCATCCTCCGGAAGCTCTTTTCTCAGGATATATGCGACATACGCAATCGTCCAGTCGGGAATGACCACCAAAACCTCCATGATCAAGTCGACCACCGCTGGGACTTCAACTTCAGTCGAATCTGTGGCACTCTTGGGCTGCGTAGCTTCTTCGGTGAAAGGATCTTCTTTGACCGACGGAGTGTGTATATGCTCCAAGAACACACCACTCGGAATGGCTTCTCTCTTGGAACCTATCTTTGCTAGATCATCAGCTGCTTGATTTTTCAGTCGGGGTATATGATGGAGCTCCAACCCCTCGAACTTCTTTTCCAGCTTCCTCACTGCACTGCAGTATCCAGTCATGGCTGGGCTTCTCACGTCCCACTCTTTCATCACCTGATTGACCACTAAATCCGAGTCGCCATAGACCATTAGGCGACGGACGCCGAGTGAAATGGCCATGCGCAACCCATATAAGAGGGCCTCATATTCTGCCTCATTGTTGGAGGAATCAAAGTGAATCTGGAGCACATATCTGAGCTTATCTCCTCTGGGGGAAACCAGGACAACCCCAGCATCGGAACCATTCAACATCTTAGAGCCATCAAAGAACATGGTCCAATGCTCCGAGTGAACTTCAGTCGGCTGCTGCTGTTCAATCCACTCGGCGAGGAAATCTGCTATTGCCTGGGACTTAATGGCTTTCTTTGCCTCAAACTTGATATCAAGGGGAAGAAGTTCAATCGCCCATTTGGCCACTCGACCAGTTGCATCTCTGTTGTGCAAAATCTCTGATAGTGGAGCGTCGCTGACGACTGTGATGGAATGGTCAGAGAAATAATGAGCAACCTTCTTTGTGGTCATGTATATTCCATATACAAGCTTCTGATCATGAGGATATCTCTGCTTGGATGGAGTCAAGACTTCAGACAAATAATACATTGGGCGCTGAACTTTGAGGGCTTTTCCTTCTTCTTCCCGCTCGACCGTTAGCACAGTACCGACGACTTGTCCTGTGGCTGCGATATAGAGCAACAGAGGCTCTTTGCTGATTGGAGCAGCAAGCACCGGCTGGGTGGAGAGCAGAGCTTTTAGCTCGGCAAACGCTGCATCAGCTTCTGGAGTCCACTCGAACTTGTCTGTCTTCTTCATTAGTCGGTAAAGAGGCAATGCCTTTTCACCGAGTCGTGAGATGAATCGACTTAATGCGGCCAAGCATCCAGTAAGCTTCTGGACATCGTGCACTCGCACAGGGCGTTTCATTCGGAGAATAGTGCCAATCTTCTCTGGGTTAGCGTCGATTCCCCGTTCGGAAACGAGAAAACCGAGTAACTTGCCACCAGGAACTCCAAATGTGCACTTTGATGGATTGAGCTTGATATCGTACCTTCTGAGGTTGGCAAATGTTTCGGCGAGATCAGCAAGCAGGTCGGAACCTTTTCGCGACTTGACAACGATATCATCCATATATGCTTCCACATTCCGACTGATTTGAGTGAGTAGACACTTCTGAATCATTCGCATAAATGTGGCTCCGGCATTCTTGAGGCCGAATGGCATGGTGATATAGCAGAAGCACCCGAATGGAGTGATGAAAGCTGTTTTTACCTCGTCGGGTCCGTACAGACGGATCTGGTGGTACCCGGAGTAAGCATCTAAAAAAGATAACCTCTCGCATCCCGCGGTCGAGTCAACAATTTGATCTATGCAAGGGAGAGGAAAATGATCTTTCGGGCAGGCCCGGTTGATGTGCTTGAAATCAATGCACATTCAGAGCGACTTGTCCTTCTTAGGAACCATGACGACATTAGCGAGCCACTCAGAGTGGTATATCTCTCAGATAAATCCTGCCGCCAACAGTCGAGCCACTTCTTCACCAATGGCTTTTCTCTTCTGGACGGCGGACCGCCGAAGATGCTCTTTGACTGGTTTTGCAGATGAGTCGACTCTTAAGCGATGCTCAGCCAGTCCCCTAGGAACACCTGGCATGTCAGCGGGCTTCCATGCAAAAATGTCCCAGTTCTCACGGAGGAACTGGATGAGCGCTTCTTCCTATTTTGGGTCGAGTGTTGTGGAGATGCGGGTCGGAGCTGCATCGGGGTCGGTCGGGTGAATATGAACAGGCTTCGTCTCCCCAGACGACTGGAATGCAGACTCTGTGGCGGGCTTCTTGGATCGCAGCAAGTCACTCGGATCTGCGTTTTGCTTATATTCTTCGAACTCGACCGCTGTCACCTGGGAATCGGCGATCTTGGAGCCCTTCTGAAAGCACTCTTCTGCCTTTTTCCGGTCACCGGTGACAGTGATCACTCCTTTGGGGCCGGGCATCTTCAATTTGAGGTACACGTAGCATGGTCGAGCCATGAACCGTGCGTAAGCTGGTCTCCCCAAAATGGCATGATATGCACTCTGAAAATCCACGACCTCAAACGTCAACTTTTCTTTGCGAAAATGCTTCGAATCACCAAACACCACGTCCAAAGCTATCTGGCCGAGTGACTCGGCCTTCTTCCCTGGTATAACTCCATGAAAGCTCATGTTACTAGTGCTCAGTCGGGACATCGGAATGCCCATACCTTTCAATGTGTCTGCATATAATAAGTTCAACCCGCTTCCACCATCCATCAGCACCTTTGTCAGTCGAGTGCCTTCGACAACTGGATCGACCACCAAAGCTTGCCTCCCAGGGGTGGCAATATGAGTCGGGTGATCAGATTGGTCGAATGTGATGGGTGTTTGAGACCATTTCAGATAATTTGCTTTCGCTGGGGCAACCATGTTCACCTCTCGGTTAATGACTTTCAGTCGACTCTTGCTTTCCACATCTGCAAAGATCATCAGAGTGGAGTTGATATGCGGATATCCTCCCTCACTGTCCTCCTTGTCTTCGGCCTTGTCCGACTCCTTCTCCTTGTCCTTAGACTGTTTTCCTTGAAACTGCTGGATCAGGAGTCGACATTGGCGAGTGGTGTGCTTCGGGTAAATGATATTCCCCTCTTCGTCTTTCTTCGTGTGAATGTGACATGGCATATCCATCACGTCGTTCCCTTCTTTATACTTTACCTTCTTGGGGTTCCGGGATCCTTTTGGTTTCCCCTTAAACTTTCCTTGAGTCACAGCCAGAGCCTCTCCAGGAGCTGCCGGTTCAGCCTTCCGCTTCTGTTTCCGACTGGTGTTTCCTTTTTCCGACTGACTCGGCTTGTGCTTGCCGCTTCGGAGTCGGTCTTCTTCTTCGCCGTTGGCGTATTTGGTAGCAATCTCCATCATCTGACTCAAGGTCATGTCACCGGTTCGACCAAACTTCAAACTCAGTTCTCTGTTCTTGACGCCGTCTTTGAAGGCGCAGACTGCCTGATGATCAGACACATTTTCCACAGTGTGGTGCAAAGTGATCCACCTCTGAATATACTCTCTGAGAGTCTCATTGGCCTTCTGCACGCAGACTTGCAACTCTGTCAATCCAGCTGGTCGCTTGCAAGTTCCTTCAAACGTCTTGACGAACACTCGGGGCAGGTCTTCCCAAGTGTAAATGCTGCTAGGAGGTAACTGAGTCAACCATGCCCTGGCAGAACCTTCCAACATGAGGGGCAAATGCTTCATGGCCACCTCGTCGTTCCCACCACCAATCTGAACTGCCACTCGGTAGTCTTCAAGCCAAGTTTCAGGCTTAGACTCACCAGTGAACTTGCTGACTCCTGTTGCCAACCTGAAATTGGGAGGGATAACTGCGGCTCTGATAGCTCTGCTGAAACATTCAGGACCAGAAACATGCACTCGACTGCTTGTGGGTGCATCTCTGTCGAGTCCACCTCGATGGGCTCTGTTCCGGTCAACCAACCCTTGCACGATAATGGATCGCGCGTCGAAGCCTGGTTCTCTGGGGTCGACTGGAACCCTACGCCCCGTACTGTACTGACGCCTATCATCTGGCTGCTGAGGAGCGTAAGACCCACCCCTCGGAGGGGAATAGGGCACTCGACGCCTATCATCTCGGTCGAGTCTGTCGCCATATTGATCTCGTCGATTCTCGCGCCCTTCACGCCGCGGAGGCGATCTGGGGCTATGAGCCGACTGAACCGTATTCACAGTGACGGATCGACTGTGAATTCTGTTGCGCGACTGAGACACGGCTGAATTCTGATCTCCTGCTGCCCGGAGCAGATCCCTGATCTGCAGCAAACCTCTGCCAGCTTCCGACTGCGAAGGTTGGATGGACTCTGCTATACGGGTCGCAGCTGCTAAATTCTGAATTGGGGTTCGATATACCTGAGTCGGCGGGAAGAGTTGACGTCGACAGTTGTTGGGAATTCGTTGCCGCGCGCGCTCATCGAGAGCTCGCTGAAGGTTCTCCAGTCGAGTGCGCTCGGCCAAATTGGCCAGACGCACCTCCTCCAAGGCACGAGCCTCGGGGGTTTCTCCTGCGATGGGAATACGCAGGGGATCCTCGTTCCTGTGGCGAAGTTCCTCTCTTTGCAGAGAGTCGAGTGGCTCGGGTTGGTACTCTTCGTAGCCTCGCGTAGGGTCGCCGCCGTCACCTGCTCCACCACCACGGGCGAAGCCAGGGGGACTGTGGGGCCCGTCGACCATCAAGATTTCCGCCGCTGGATCACTGCTACCGCACTCGGATGCAGTCTCTACGGAGCCAGTCGACAGGTCGAACAAGCCGTAGAGAGGTTCGTCGGGCTCGATTGCCGCAACTTGGGTGGTGCCCGATTGAGGAGCCACCGCGTGCCTCACCCATCGCTGAAGCCTCGACCGGCCCGAGCGCTTGCGCTGGCGGGAGACCGAGAGGGTGGACGATGGAGGAGCCGACCGATACTGGGTCGACGGTTGCCGCAGCAGAACGCCGCGGACATAAGCGCGAAAATGCGTCGCACCGCGGACGGGGAGCGCATCTACGTCGAGTGGAGCCTCCTGGAGCCATGCGGAGTCGTCGGCGATGAAGGTGAGAGTGCCGAGACGGATCTCTTGACCCTCGACCAAAACTCCAGCAGACACCATGATGAAAGTACTCGGAAGAATCGCAACTTCTCCACAAAATCGCTAAAACACCTGCCCCATGGTGGGCGCCAACTGTCGTGGTTCTAAGCCTGACAGTAGAGTGGGGGGTAGGTATGGAGAGGCAAGGTCCTAGCTATGGAGAGGTTGTAAACACAAAGGATGTACGAGTTCAGGCCCTTCTCGGAGGAAGTAATAGCCCTACGTCTCGGAGCCCGGAGGCGGTCGAGTGGATTATGAGTATATGAGTTACAAGGTGCCGAACCCTTCTGCCTGTGGAGGGGGTGGCTTATATAGAGTGCGCCAGGACCCCAGCCAGCCCACGCAGGAGAGGGTTTAAGGTGAGTTAAGTCTGGGGCGTTACTGGTAACGCCCCACATAAAGTGCCTTTACTATCATAAAGCCTACTTGATTACAGGACATTGCAGTGCAGAGTGCCTTTTGACTTTTCGGTGGTCGAGTGAGTCTTCGTGGTCGAGTCCTTCAAGTCAGTCGAGTGTGTCCCTTGTTGGTTGATTGGAAGATGACTTCTTCTAAGGGTGTCCTTGGGCGAGGTACTTGGATCAGGTCCATGACCCTACCCTAGGTACATAACCCCATCACCGAGATCCCTATCGGTAGAACCGATTTGCCTAGGGTTTGTGGCAGTGGCTATGACTTTTGAAATCAGTGGCGCCGGATAGAAAGAATCGGTGTGACCGATTTTGGTTTTAGGTTTAGGTCATTTGTGGATGTGAGAATGTATCTGAGGGTTTTGGAGCATATCACTAAGCACATGTAGCAAGAGGCTCATTAAGCAACACCTCATCCCTCCTTGATAGTATTGGCTTTTCCTATAGACTCAATGTGATCTTGGATCACTAAAATATAAAATGAAGAGTCTTGAGCTTTTGAGCTTGAGCCAATCCTTCGTCATTAACATTCTGAGGGATCCACTTTCATCATCCATGCCATGCCATTCATTGAGCTTTCCTGAAATAATAGTCTTGGAATACTATTAGCTCAATGAGCTATATGTTGTTATGAATTACCAAAACCACCTAGGGATAGTTGCACTTTCAATCTCCCCCTTTTTGGTAATTGATGACAACATATAGATCAAAGCTTCGACAAATGATAATAAGATTTAACAACATTGTCGCTTTGAGAAGTATGTGATAAGCAAGAGCTCCCCCTAAATTTTTGCATAGTTTAAGATTTGCTTTGGACTGCAAATGCACAAGGAATTAGGCTCATGGGTTACTCTTCCATGTCACATACATCTTGGTGAAGCGCTCAAAATGATAAAGATTGAATACATGCACTCATCACCAAGCAAAGTGAATGATCACATAGGATAGATAAGATAATATCATCAAACATGCATAAGTGTAGCTTATGATCAAACACATGATCATCAATGTCTCACAAGAAAAGCATAGTATCTCAAGCAATCAAAAGCAAACAAGTTTAACCACCAAATCAAGAGAGAATAAAAGCAACTCTCTCTCTCTCGAAGCCTATGATCTATACATTTTTCTCTCCCTTTGGCAACAAGTTACCAAAAAGTTCATAGAAAATGCATAGTGCTAGATCGCCTCTCAGGCTTGATCTTCAGGTGGTGGTGTCCGGATAACTACAAGAACGAAGGCTTCAGTTGAAGTAGAGGGTGCTGGAGTTGATGCTGGAGCTGGTTGCACTGGAGCTGTAGGGGATGTAGCTGGTGCAGATGATGTGGCTCTGGTGTCTGTCACAGGCACTGTAGCTGACCTCTGAGCTCTAGGCACTCTGGCAAATACATTAGTGGTAGTCTTGCCCTGCCTCTCCTGCATGTCATCCTGTAGCTGCTCCACAACAGACTGAATCTCAGTTACTTTGACATCAAGATCATGAAATTTTAGTTCCATGATTCTTTCCAAGCTCTCCTGATTTTGAGTGAGGGTGGCCAATCCCTTCTCAATCCTCAAAGTTGATGCTATTAAGTAACCAAGCTGCTCCTGCTTGTTCTTCAAGAAATACTCAGATGCCTCCTCTTGAGTTGGCATCTTGGCAGCCTTCTCCTTCCTTGCCTTCTCCTTCTTCTCTTGAGGTTGTACTGATGATGGATCATTCTCATTCATGACAACCTGATTGTCCTCAAAGTCTGGATAGAGAGGAAAATGTTCCTTATCCAATTGATATTTGCCTGTGCCCATCTTTAAGTAAATCAACTCCTGAATTTGAGGGGCATATCCACAACTCCTCTTCTGATCTGCTGCAGTCCTCTTAATGGTTTCAACCATAAGTCTCATGACTTTGAATTTCTGTGGCACATCAAACAAATGCAACATGTTGATTGCATGCCCTCTGATCATGTTGTGGTCACCACACTTAGGCAACAGAGTGTGCCTTAGGATCCAATTGATGGTTGGCAGCCCTGACAGAAGGAAGTGGACTGATCCAAACTTATGTGTCTCAACAGCTTTGTCTGGGATCTCCTTGTACATGTGTGCCATGGAATTGTGGTCCATCTTCTTCTTGGCATAGATATCCAAGTCATCATCATTTTCCTTTGGGGCATTAATCAGTCTTGCCCATTCCTCAATAGTTGACTGGTACCTTGTACCTTCAGACATCCAAACTATCCTCCCATCTGGATAGAAGTGTGCTGTGGAGTAGAATTGCATGATAAGTTCATCATTCCAGTTGGTGAGCTTTTGCCCAACATAATCTGCAACTCCACAAGCAACAAAACTGTCTTGCACTCCAGGATAGTGCTCTTCATTGTCTTTCATGTAGGTCCAGTCGACCCACCTCATATCACACACTATGGGCTTCTTGTCCAACAAGATTGTCTCATAGAAGTCTTGCTGTTCCTTTGTATGGAACCTGTAATCAACAATAGTTCTTCTCCTTGAGGCATATGGATCTGTCATCCTCCATAGCCTCAACCCCGAGTCTTTCCTGATCCTCATGTCCTCAGCCACAGGATGAGCATCATTGTGGTCTGGTATCTTGGGCTTGAGCTTCCTTAGGACCTGTCCTTCTTCATCTTCCTCATCAGCAACATTAGGCACCGGGCCTTGTTCTTCTCAGCACCTGGAATACTCCTGGTATTCCTCTTTGGTGCAAGGTTGGCCTTGGGGGCAGCTTTGGGTGCTTCCTTGGGCTTTGATGTTGCAGCCCCTGATCTAATAGCATCACCCATAAGCTTTGGTGCCTTGGGTGCTGGTGCAGCAACCTCTTCTTCCTCTTCAGAATCTCTTCTCATTGAGGGCTTTCCAAGAACCTGGGCAGTTGTGGTTCTTGCCATCTTCTTCTTCTTATCCTGAGCAGCTTCATCCTCTGATTCAATGGTAAACTTCATAGTTTCTCCAGTAGGAACTTTCTTGGATTTGGAAGTTGTGAATTTCTTTGCAGGTGCCTCTTTGGGTTCTGATTGTTCTGGCACTTGAGTGGACCTTCTGACCTTGGGCATAGGTGTCCTCTTGGCAGGAACCTTCTTATTCAGTCCAGGCTTTGTGCTATGTACTGAGCCATACTCCTTTTTGAGCACTACCTTCTTGGAACTAGCCTCATCCTCTTCAGCTCTATAGTCCTCATCCTCAGAATCTGAGGTTCTCTTCTTCCTTTGCCTGGTAGCAGCTTTAGGCAGATTACTTGGAGTGCTTCTACTGCCTTCATCTGAAGTGCTAGAGGGACTAGTGCCCTCACTCATCTAAATCTGCTCTTTTGACTTGTTCTGGCTGTCACTCTAGTCTGATATGCTGCAAAGACTGACTGCTGACCCTATGAAGAGTTATAGATGAGATAGAATGGATGAGCATCACAAAATGCAGAGATTTTTGCAAAAGAATGATTCAAAAATTCAGTTTTAGTTTTCCACAGAAAGTATTTCGGATCAACCGATTTTCAAACTCGGTGATACCGAAGCAGTTTTGGAACCTAAACTGATGAACTCGGTTAGACCGAGTCACAGTTCGGTGGCAACGAGACTGCTAGGGTTTCACAAAGTCCTAAAATCGGTCTCACCAATTAGCAATTCTCGGTCAGACCAAGAGTTACTAGTGCAATGGCGTTAGCCAAAGCGGTGGGACCGAGTTTTTCAACTCGGTGGGTCCGAGATGGTTTCGGCAGAAACCTAACCCTAAAATTCTGAATCTCATCTAATCTACGGATTACATTGACTGGATAGGAGTGTTTCAATCGTGGCAAGAATTAATAAGAACACAATGTGCGAGGAATCGGACGAGGATAGCACAGAGATCGAGTCCATACCCTAGCTTGGCGATGAACTCGCTACGGCGGCAGTAGCGGGGTTGAAATCCATTGACGGCGGCGGAGACTAGCGACAGGAGGCGGCTAGCGATGCGGAGATGATTTGGAGACCCTGGAGGCAGAGCGAGCTATTGCGCGGGCGAAGGGAATCAGAGGAATTTCCAAATTTTTGCCCGTGACTATATATAGCCCGACCCTGTCGGTGTGACCGAGTGGAACAACTCGGTGGCACCGAGATGCATAACTGTGTACAGTTACAGCTACTCGGTGTGACCGAAAAGTTCAAATCGGTTGCACCGAGATTGAAAACTTAGATCGACTTAATGATCTCGGTAGGACCAAAATGGAGGAATCGGTTAGACCGAGAATCACAAAGAAGTTTTGGAAGTTTAAGTCTATGACGAATCGGGGACTCCGAGTGCTCCTCACACAGAGTGGTTCAAATCTGACTTGATCAAATTTTGTGATGTAGCATGAATAGAGTTTGAGACGAGAAAAGCATAGATAGCTAGAGAAGGTTCTTAGGAATTCTTGTCCATCCACTTGGCAAAAAGAAAAGAAACCCAAAACAATCAAAGCAACAAGTGGATGTCCTCGAATGAGTAAAATATGCACCAACATGCTCACACAATAAGATGGCAAAAGAAATATGTGGCAAAACATGCACAACCAATTCTAACATCTATCAAACAATTGGCGATGACTACGTCATCTATATATGAGTATATTGACTTAGGAGTCAAATGAAAAACATTTGATCATAGGTCATACTCATCGTTTAAGCTCAAGCGGGGTTACCACTTTTACATAATGCATTGATGTGTTCACGCCATTAGAGTTGCTTTGACTCAATTCTTAGAGTTAAGCTCCCCCTAGATGTGAGATCTCCTTTTAGAGGGATGAACTAACCTTGGGTTTTGTCGACGATGACTTCATGTAGGTGTTGAAGATGTGGATGCTCAATGTTGATGTAGATCATTTGGAGCAATCCTTTGGAGTGAGTTGCACTTTCAACTTACCTACATGGATTAGTCCCACAAGGAACAAACAAGAATATCCATAGACATAGAGTGAAGCACACACACGGTGATGTCCATGAAATCATTAGGTTACCTTGTCCCTTGCCTTGCCAACATGAGGGTTTGTGACTCCTTGAACTAGTGCAAGATGTGGAAGTTGATTGCACTTGTTCTTGCCATAATGATATGAGTGAAGAATGTTGGCGGATTCACCCTCAAGAACTATCTAGTTCTTCTTCTCCGGGATCCACATCATCTTAATGGGAATCCTTGGAGTTGTAGTTGTACTTGATGAAGTAGAACTTGACGTAGTCTTGGGAACCCACTTGAACGAGGCCTTAGGTGCTTCTTCAAATGCATCAATCTCTTCTTGAAGCTTGACCTTGCCTTTGTTCTTGTGGTCTTGTGGTGGAAGATCATCTTGTGCTTGTGTTCCCTTGAAGGAAGTAGGATCATACTTCTCTTGTTGAGGAACAAACTTCGTCTTGGGGTATTGATCTTCTTCCCACTCAACTCCATTGGCATTGAAATTTTGTTCAAAACCAACACCTTGATTCTTCTGGTGCCTTCCTTGCTTGCGTACAATTTCCTCGAATTGCTTACTCCCGGCAGGGCTCTTGTAAACACCTTTCTCTATAATTCCCTTCAATAAGCTATTTTCTTGCTCAAGTGTAACTTGGCTAAGAGAATCATTAGTGGAATCAAGAGAACTACTAGAAGCAACAATATTGGATTTGACATTGTTATTGTTACTACTAGAGGAAGGATCTTTCTTGTACTTGTTACTAGACTTGACTTGAGGCATGTAAGTAGATAAGAGTAAACGCTTGGCAATGTAAGAAGAACTCTTCTTACGGAGATCATCATTGATTGCTTTTAAGAACTCATGCTCTTGCTCAAGATTGAGCTTTTCAAAGCGTAACTTCTCATGAGCCCTTAAAAGTTCTCGATGATCTTCGAAGATAGTTTCATGAGCCAACTTAAGAGTGTTTAGTTCTTTAGTTAGAAGCTCAATCTTCTCCTTATCATTGTCATTCGTTTTATCTTGATTAGCATGATTATTTGACATTTCATCAAAGTATTCATCACTAGAGTTGTCAACAAGTAAATCATCGTCCACAAGTAAGTCATCTTCATCACCATCAAAATCAACATACTCAAGATGTGTTACCTTTGGACCTTTGGCCATGAAGCATCTTCCAATTCCTTCATTTGGTGAATCAAATATGTCGTAGGGGTTAGTTGACACAAGTGCTAGACCGGAAACACCTTCATCTTGAGTATATTCGGAGTCGGAGTGATAGCTTCTCTCGGAGTGATTGTTGGAGTCGGAGCCGGATACCCATTCACCAACATGAGCTTGATGTCTTCATTTTGTGTAGCTCCTTGATGACTTGTCCTTCCTTTCTGAATCCTTGCTTCTCCGTGAGGGTCTTCATTCATAACAATCATCTCTACTCCTCCTCTCTCTTGGTGGTGATTCTTCTCTTTTGCTTCTTCTTCTTGGAGAATCTTCTCTTCTTTTGTAGGGTGCCGTACACTCATTGGAATAGTGTCCGGGTCTCCCACAATTGTAGCAATTTCCCTCTCGACTAGAAGATCTTTTGTCATTGTAAGACCTTGACTTGGAGCTTCTTTCTTTGCTTCTACTCTTGTAGAAATTGTTGAAGTTCTTCACCATTAGGCTCAATTCTTCATTGAAGGTTTGTTTCTCACTTGATGATGTGGGGGCTTCACTTGAGGCTTTGTAAGCACCACTTGACTTGTTGTGAAGTTCCTCCTTATCCTTGAGTGACATCTCATGAGCAACAATTCTTACAATGACTTCCATTGGCTTGAGATCTTTGTAGTTTGGCATCATTTGGATCAATGTGCACACGGTATCATACTTTCCATCCAATGCTCTTAGGATCTTCTTGATGATGAATCTGTCAGTCATCTCTTCACTCCCTAAGCCGGCAATCTCATTTGTGATAAGAGCAAGCCTAGAGTACATTTCAGCGACACCTTCACCATCCTTCATTTTGAACTTGTCAAGCTGACTTTGGAGCACATCCAACTTGGATTCCTTGGCGGATTCGGTACCTTCATGCATACCAATCAAAGTATCCCAAATTTCCTTTGCATTCTCAAGACGGCTGATTTTGTTGAATTCTTCGGGGCACAATCCGTTGAAGATGATATCACAAGCTTGAGTGTTGTATTGCAGCATCTTCAATTCTTCCGCATTTGCTTCACGGTTTGGCTCTCTCCCATCAAAGAATTCACCTTGCAAGCCAATACAAATAATTTCCCAAACAGCGGGGTTATGTCCGAGAATATGCATTTTCATCTTATGTTTCCAACTAGCAAAATTAGTACCATCAAAGTAAGGACCTCTACGGTGATAATTTCCCTCGCTAGACGCCATACTCTCCTAGGTTGTGAAACCAAGGCTATGACCACCAAAAGCTATGGAAATCAAAGCAAATGGAGACCAAAGCTCTGATACCACTTTTAGGACCTTGAAGTATGTCTAGAGGGGGGGGGTGATTAGACTACTTAACCAATTAAAAACTTAACCTTTTCCCAATTTTAGAGTTTGGCAGATTTTAGCTATCTTAGGACAAGTCAAGCAATCATCACACAATTCAAGCAAGCATGCAAAGAGTATATAGGCAGCGGAAATTAAAGCATGCAACTTGCAAGAAAGTAAAGGGAAGGGTTTGGAGGATTCAAACACAATTGGAGACACAGATGTTTTTGGCGTGGTTCCGATAGGTGGTGCTATCGTACATCCACGTTGATGGAGACTTCAACCCACGAAGGGTAACGGTTGCGTGAGCCCACGGAGGGCTCCACCCACGAAGGGTCCACGAAGAAGCAACCTTGTCTATCCCACCATGGCCGTCGCCCACGAAGGACTTGCCTCACTAGCGGTAGATCTTCACGAAGTAGGCGATCTCCTTGCCCTTACAAACTCCTTGGTTCAACTCCACAATCTTGTCGGAGGCTCCCAAGTGACACCTAGCCAATCTAGGAGACACCACTCTCCAAGAAGTAACAAATGGTGCGTTGATGATGAACTCCTTGCTCTTGTGCTTCAAATGATAGTCTCCCCAACACTCAACTCTCTCTCATAGGATTTGGATCTGGTGGAAAGAAGATTTGAGTGGAAAGCAACTTGGGGAAGGCTAAAGATCAAGATTCATATGGTAGGAACGGAATATCTTGGCCTCAACACATGAGTAGGTGGTTCTCTCTCAGAAATGGTAAATTGGAAGTGTAGGTCTAGTCTGATGGCTCTCTCCATGAATGAAGAGGAGGTGGAGGGGTATATATAGCCTCCACACAAAATCTAACCATTACACACAATTTACCAGACTCGGTGAGACCGATTCAACAGACTCGGTCAGACCGATTTAGCAAACATAGTGACCGTTAGGATTTTCGGTGGGACTGACATGCAACTCGGTGAGACCGATTCGGTTAGGGTTAGGGCATAACGTAATCTCGGTAAGACCGATTACACAAACTCGGTGAGACCAATTTTGGTAATAAGCTTTCCAGAGAGTTGGTCAGGTAAACTCGGTGGGACCGATTTGCTCTTTTCGGTGAGACCATAATTTTACAAAAGGGAAACAGAGAATTTACATTGCAATCTCGGTGGGACCGATCACTCACTTCGGTTAGACCGAAACGTTACGAAGGGAAATGGAGAGATTGCAATCCCATCTCGGTGAGACCGAGATCCCTATCGGTAGAACCGATTTGCCTAGGGTTTGTGGCAGTGGCTATGACTTTTGAAATCGGTGGCGCCGGATAGAAAGAATCGGTGTGACCGATTTTGGCTTTAGGTTTAGGTCATTTGTGGATGTGAGAAAGTAGCTGAGGGTTTTGGGGCATATCACTAAGCACATGTAGCAAGAGGCTCATTAAGCAACACCTCATCCCTCCTTGATAGTATTGGCTTTTCCTATAGTCTCAATGTGATCTTGGATCACTAAAATATAAAATGAAGAGTCTTGAGCTTTTGAGCTTGAGCCAATCCTTTGTCATTAGCATTTTGAGGGATCCACTTTCATCATCCATGCCATGCCATTCATTGAGCTTTCCTGAAATAATAGTCTTGGAATACTATTAGCTCAATGAGCTATTTGTTGTTATGAATTACCAAAACCACCTAGGGATAGTTGCACTTTCAGCCGGGTCCGGCTCGACGTCCTGTTCGGCGACAGCACCCACTTCCGACGTGAACCGATCTGGTTCGAGGTGGTGGACCTGTCCAGCGCGTACCATGCGCTGCTGGGCCAGCCCGTGCTCGCCAAATTTATGGCGGTTCCCCACTACGCGTACCTGAAGATGAAGTGTCCGTGTCCCAAGGGCCTCATTACCGTCACCGGCGACTACCGCAAGTCTCTGGAGTGCGCCCGAGACGGCACCAAGCTGGCCGAGTCGCTGGTCATTGCCGAGGAGCGGCGCCAGATCGACCGGATCATCGTCCTGGCCGGCGAGGCCTCTGACGCATCGATCCCGACCCTGGACCCGGCCGATGAGGCCGCCTTCAAGCCCTCCAAGGAAACCAAGAAAGTGAAGCTGAACTCGGAAGACCCCAGCTGTAGCAAGTACGTTGTTGTAGGCGCCCGCCTTGACAACAAATAGGAAGGCGAGCTCGTCGACTTCCTCCATGAGAATCAGGATATCTTCGCATGGACCCCCAAAGACATGCCAGGTATCCCGAGGAAGTACACCGAGCGCAAACTCCACGTCCGCAAGGACACCAAGCCTGTCTATCAACCCCTCCGACGATTTTCCGAAGAGAAGAGAAGAACCATCGGTGAAGAGGTCGCCAAGCTCTTGGCGGCCGGCTTCATAATGGAAGTGTTTCACCCCGAGTGGCTGGCCAACCCAGTCCTCGTCCTGAAGAAGAACATGACCTGGCGCATGTGTATCGACTACACCAGCCTCAACAAGGCCTGTCCCAAGGATCCGTTCGCCCTCCCGCGGATCGACCAAGTCATCGACTCGACCGCCGGGTGCGAGCTGCTGTCCTTCTTGGACGCCTACTCCGGCTATCACCAGATCAAGCTGGACCCGGCCGATGCCCTGAAGACATCCTTCATCACACCCTTCGGGGCATACTGCTACATCATCATGTCGTTCGGGTTGAAGAACGCCGGCGCCACCTTCCAACGTTGCATGCAGAAGTGCCTGCTACCGCAACTCGCCAAGAACATCCACGTGTACATGGATGATATCATGGTGAAGACCAAGCAGCACCTCACGCTCCTCGACCATCTGAAGGAAACATTCGCCAACCTCCACGAATACAAGGTCAAGCTCAACCCGAAAAAGTGCGTCTTCGGCGTCCCAGCCGGAAAGTTGCTCGGTTTCCTCGTCTCAGAACGCGGCATCGAGGCGAACCCGGAGAAGATCAAGGCCATCGAGCGCATGCGCAAGCCGACCCGGCTGCGTGATGTCTAGAAGTTCACAGGCTACCTGGCCTTGGTCAGCCAGTTTCTAAGCCGGCTGGGCGAGAAGGCGCTGCCCCTGTACCAGCTAATGAAGAAAACAAGCCCCTTCAAGTGGAACGGCAAGGCGGACAAAGCCTTCCAAGACCTCAAGCGCATGCTCTCCACCGCACTCGTCCTGGCCGCGCCGACCGACAAGGAGCCACTGTTGCTCTACATAGCCGCGACCTCGTGGGCGGTCAGCACGGTGCTGGTGGTCGAGCGACCAGAGAAGGGCAAGATCCAGGCTGTCCAGCGCCCGGTCTACTACCTGAGTGAAGTGCTCTCCACCTCCAAGCAGAACTACCCACACTACCAGAAGATGTGTTACGGCGTGTACCTCACCGCCAAGAAGCTGAAGCAGTACTTTCCAGAGCATGTCGTCACCGTCGTCAGCACGGCGCCTATCGGAGAAATCATCGGGTGCCGGGACGCCTCCGGCCGGGTCGCCAAGTGGGCGATCCAGCTAGCCGGCTACACCATCCTGTACGAGCCCCGCACCACGATCAAGTCTCAGGCCCTGGCCAATTTCCTCGTCTACTGGACCGAGACCCAGTACCTGCCGCCGCCTCCCGACTCGACGCATTGGCGCATGCACTTCGATGGGTCCAAGATGCGACTCGTCTTAGGGGCCGGCATCGTACTATCATCTCCGAAGGGTGACCGACTCCGCTACGCGCTCCAGATCCACTTCGCTCCCTCCAACAACATCGCCGAATACGAAGCCCTTGTGCACGGCCTCCGGCTTGCCAAGGAACTCGGCATCCGACACATCCCGTGCTACGGCGACTCGGACTTGGTGGTACAGCAGTGCTCTGGCGAGTGGGACGCCCGCGACTCCAACATGGCAAGCTATCGCTTCCTCATCCAGAAGCTGTCCGTATCCTTCGATGGCTGCAAGTTCCTCCACGTCCTGCGTGCAGAGAACGAGGCAGCCGACATGCTCGCCAAGATTGCCTCGTCGCGTCAAGCCATCCCGTCCGGCGTCTCCCTCGAGCACCTGCGAAAGTCGTCCGTCAAGCCGTCGCCAGACTCGGAATCCATCCACGTCCCAGAAGACCCGGCCGCGCCGCAAGCCGGCCCGGGGACTGCTGAACCCGGCCCGGGGGCTGCTCAACCCAGCCCGGGGGTTGCTCAGCCCAACTCGGCCACCATCACCCCGGACCCGGCCTTTGCCGTCAACAATCCAGGGGCTGCTCAACTCGGCCCAGGAGCCGCCGACTCGGAACCTACCCAGGTGGCCGTCTTCACCGCCATCACGGCCCTATCCTGGGCCCTGCCGATATCAGAATGGTTGGAGAACGGGGTTCTCCTCATGGACGAGACCGGGGCTCGACAAGTTCAGCGCCGGGTGTCCGCCTACAACATCATCAACAACGAGCTCGTCAAACGCAGCTCTACCAGCGTTTTCCAGCGCTGCGTCAAGCAGGACCGCGGCATCGACATCCTCCTCGACATTCACCAGGGCGAGTGCGGACACCACGCCGCATCTCGATCTCTCGTGGCCAAGGCATTCCGCCACGGCTTCTACTAGCCAACGGCCCTCGAAGACGCCGAGTCGCTCATCCTCAAGTGCGAAGGATGCCAGCGCTTCAGCAAACGCAGCCACCAGTCGGCGTCAACACTCCGCACCATCCCGATCGCCTGGCCCTTTGCGGTCTGGGGACTCGACATGGTGGGACCCTTCAAAACCGCTCGAGGCGGCATGACACACTTACTGGTGGTAGTGGACAAGTTCACCAAATGGATCGAGGCAAGACCAAACAAGAAACTGGACGAGCCAACAGTCGTCCGGTTCATCAAGGACATAGCGGTGCGCTACGGCATGCCGAACAGCATCATCACCGACAACGGCACCAACTTCGCCAAGGGCGCGCTCGAGCAATATTGCTCCATCTCCGGCATCCGCCTCGACCTGGCCTCCGTGGCACATCCACAGTCCAACGGGCAGGTCGCGCGGGCCAACGGACTCATCCTATCCGGCATCAAGCCGTGACTCGTCGAGCCACTTGTCCGCTCACCCGGCAGTTGACTCGACGAGTTGCCCACGGTTCTCTGGAGTCTGCGCACGACACCAAACCGGTCGACCGGGTTCACCCCATTCTTCCTCGTCTACGATCCGAAGACATCATCCCGACTGATGTCGAGTTTGACTCGCCGCGGGTCATGATGTACATTGAAGCAGAAGCAAGAGAAGCACACGAAGCCGGCGTCGACCTGCTCGAAGAGGCGCGCCTTCTGGCACTTAGCCGCTCAGCTATCTACCAGCAAGGCCTGAGGCACTACCACAGCAAGAAGATCAAGCCTCTCGCATTCCACGAAGGCGACCTCGTCCTCTGACTCGTCCAAGAGCAGGCAGGCCCGCACTAGCTGTCCTCTCCATGGGAGGGCCCGTTCATCGTGAGCAGGGCTTTGCGCGACCGCAATGCCTACTACCTCATTGACACACGCAAATCAAAGAAGCGCAAGAGGGACACCGCCGGTGAAGAAACGACCCGGCCGTGGAACGCAGAACTCCTCCGTCTGTTTTACAGTTAGCCGAACGAATGTATGTATCAACGCCTTTTGTAAGCATATGAAACTATGGGGTCCCCGAACGAGACTCGGGGGCTGCCTTTTGCCGACCAATTTATTGCGTCCATATTTCACACTGCTTTACTGCCGACAAGCTCGACCTGGGGGCTCAGGGGCTGGCCGGCTTGATCACCACCCCGCCGCTTTTACTTAGTGATTCCTAATAAGTTAGGATGCCGCGGCCCCCCACTTCGCCCTAAAACCGCAGATCTAGCTCTGGCTGACGGCGGGCAAGCACAACGGGTTAAAGCTCCCCTGCGATTCATACACTAAGTCAAAGCCGCCGGGTCGACCAACTCGGCCCGACGCTCGTCAACTAAGTTAGCCGCACGACCGGCTGCTCACCAACCGGCCAAGCTGGATTGCCGCCAGCCGGCCCAGTGGGTGTCTCACTCGCGCTCAACGTTTTTAAGGACCCAACTCCTGCGGCCGCCTCTCGAAGAGCCGAACTCCTTGTCATGGACCAGAGCCTCGGCCGTCTGACTCGCGGGGGGAAGCTTTAGAAGAGGAACAATGCATGAAATAAGTTCGAAAAAAAGCAGAAGGCAAAAAGCATAAACACTCACAGCATTTACACATAAATGTTTCAAGCAAAGCCCCACGGCCCGAGTTCATTACACCCTGAAAACCCACAGTGGGTGGGTGGACCTGCTACTTAACAGAATTTTCTACAAAAGATTCTCAGGCATTCCCAGCACCGCGTCGCGACGTCGATGGCTCCCCCCGGCCGGCCTCCGGGTCCAGTGAAGCACCGGTGTCATCTTCGACCTCCGCGTCGCCGTAGACGCCCGTCTCCTCTGAGTTGCCCTCCGGGTCGTGAAGAAGCAAGCCGTAGTCGTCGCCATCCACGACCGCACCGTCTTCCGTCCGTTCCAGATGGAACTCGTCATGGAAGGCGAACTCTGTGATATAGCTGGCCCGGGAGGCGATCCGGCCGGCCTGCTCCTGCAGCAACTGCTCCGAGCCAGCGCGCTGACCCATCAGCGCGTCCAGCTGAAGATCCGGATGCCAAGACAGTGCGATCCGGAGCGCCATCTCAGCACCGGCCCGGGTGGTGGAAACGCGCCAGTCGCTAAGGCGATCCGGGCCCATGTCCAATCAGCGCGCCAGACACGAGAAGCTGCGCGGATGGATGGAATCCGGCCACAAGGCCGCCGTCATCGCGGTACCGGCTCGGGACAGCCACTCCATCTGCATCCCCAAGGCCCGCAGCCGGGCCTCAGCAGCGGCAATGATCTCTGGGAAGGTCCAGGCCGTCAGCGGATCCGTCCCGGACGCAACAACACCGGTCGGGTCTCGCTGATAGCGGATGGCTTCCTCCGCCAGCCGCTGCGTCTCCGGAAAGGCCCCTGTAGCCCAAGACGAAGCAAGTCAGAAGAGCAACAAAGAAGAAAGGGCCGGGTCCCGACCCAGCAAACAACGAAAAAGCAACACTTACTGGAGAAAGACTCTTCCAGGTGCTGCGCCTCGAGCAACGTACCACGTCGCTCCCGCTCCAACACACGGTCCCGCTCCCCGAGCGCCCTCTCCAGGTCGGCCGCCTTAGCAAGGGCCTCCTTCAGCTCGGCGTCCTAGTCTTCGGCCGCCTTCTCGGCCGCCTCACGGCGGCGAGCCTCGGCCTGGCGGGCCTCCTCAGCCGTGGTGGCCTGCCCCCGCAGACGCTCCAACTCGGTGTGGAGCCAGCCCTTGTCGTCGGCCAGCTGGCCGCGCTGCTGGTCCGCCTCGACCAAGGCCTGCTGCGCCTCCACCGCCTTGGCGGCCTCCGCCTTAAGAAGCTCCACCTCGGCCTCGAGGCGGCTCTTGTGACCCGCCAGCTGCTCGTGCAGTCGGTTGGCCTCGTCAAGAGACCGCCGGGCCGCGGCCGCCTCTGCCGTCGCCTGCGCCGCCTCGATGCTGAGACGGCCGAAATCAGCAACGAGCCGGTCATAGTGATGACCAGCCCGGAACAACCGGGTTCGCCAAGACAGCACCTCGGCTGCAAAGAAGAAGAACTCAGCAGGAAGAAAAAACAAGACAAGGCCTAAGATTTGGCCCAACTGTTACACAGTTGGTCCGAATCTCGGGGGCTACACCTAGTGGGTGCGCTAGCGCGCCCCCACTAGAAGGAAAGAACTCAACAAAGTACCTGCAGTGACGCGAAGCTCCTCCTCCTTGGTAGAAAGCTGCTCCTTGAGCTCCCGATGCTTGCCCAGGAGCCGGTTGTAGGCGGCAACCCGGAAGGCGTCAAGGTGCCGAAGAGAAGACCAAAATAAACACAAGGCCAACGCTCCTAAGGTTCCACCCAACTATTACATAGTTGGCCCGAACCTCGGAGGCTACACCCAGTGGGTGCGCTGGCGCGCCCACACAGAGATAAAATCACAAGAAAACAACAAGAAGAAGGACTTACCAGGACGGCGCGCTCCAGGTCGCGCGTCCGCTCCGTCTCGGCCTGGGCGAAGGCCTCAAGGCGGTCCGTCCGGCCTTGCAGACGGCGGCTGACGGCATCTAGCGCCGCCCCCTCCTGGGTCTGGGACCCGAAGATGGCCGCGCCCACGCTCCGCACGGGCTGCAGCACAGCAGCTCGGCGCCCGCCGTACCGGGGCACCAAGGCGTGCCCCCGCTGGCCGCTTGCGACGCGGCGAGCACCTCCTCCGACACCGGGGCGCCCTGCGTCGCCACCTTAGGCACCGGCGCCTGCGGTGCCTCCTCCATAGCCGATGGCGCCTCCGGCACCGCCACCAGCGGTGCCCCCTCCAGGACGCCGCCTCCACCACCATCAGCCCCCGCGCGCTCGACAATATCGGCTTGCGGCGGGGTATCGCCCCCCACCTCCACGACCTCTTGGTCGAGGAGCACCACCTCGGGCCGGCCCCCACGGCCGCGCTCCCTCACTGACGACAGTTCAAAAACCGTCGCCTCCACCACCATGCCCTCCGGCATCTCGCGCCAGGCCGGCTCCATGCCGCCTCGCGCCCACGCCGCCGCCGCGTCGGTCCAAGCCCGGACCGATGCCGCCTCCAGCTCCGCCTTGGCCCGGTTCCTATCACGCCAGGCCAAGGCCTCGGCGTCGTCCGGGTCCAAGCCGAGGTCCGAGTCGCTTCGTCCCTCCTCCCCGGCCAGGCCGGCGAGGTTGGACCGGCTCCTGCGGAATGTGGTCCCTTCGGTGGCCGCGGCCTCCGCCGCCGCCCTCGCCAGCGCGATCGGCAACTTGAAGAAGAAGGCAGAATAAGCAAAAGAAACAAGAAATCAGGGCACAGGCAAAAAACAAGACTTACCCCGTCAAGACCGGGACCGGAGTCGGCTTCGCGCGCTTCTTCTTTGCCGGCCTTCCGGGCTTGGCCGGGTCCGCCGCGCGCTTTGATCCGCGGGGTCGCGGCGCGACGCTGTCCTTGCCATGCGGGCGGCTCGGCGCCGCTCCATGCGAGGACCCGGCTCCGCCCGCGTCGCCGCCTCCCCTGCCCAACGCCGCTACACCAAGCAACCGGTGTCAGTATCGCCTTCACCACGACACGAGCAACAATTCAAGACAAAATGAAGAAGAGAAAGACTCGAAGCTTACCGGCTCGGCACACAACACCGGCGTCAGATTCGGCCACCTCCTCGCCGCCTTGGGCCGCGGGCTCCTCTGGTGCCACCGGCACCACCTGCAATGGAGCCCGGGCATAAGGATGCCGGCTCGCATTCCGAAGAACCTCCCGTGACGTGTCGGGACGAACAAGAAATGCGCGGCGGCGAAGTAAGGAGACCAGATGCTCACCTGCGGTGCCGGGTTCGCCTGGCTATACGGCGCGTTGCCGAATCACCAATCCTCTCCTAGATTGGCCCTGGAGATGGCGTTGACGGCGTGCACAGCCTGCTCCCCAGACAGCCGCGTCGACCCCATTTGGTTGGGATCCTGCAGGCCGATCATCTCGCCGATGAGGCAGAAGCGCCTCTGAAGCGGGAGGACCCGGCGAGTGACGAACGCGGCGAGAAGGTCCGTGCCGGTGAGCCCCTCCTGCGTCCTCATCACCGTCACCCGCTCGCAGAGGTTGACGATCTCCTGCGACGGGCGCCGGGGCGAGTAGCCCCAGTTCGTCTTCGCCCGCAGCGCCATGGCAAAAGGGGGAAGATTGATGTGGTCCGCGCCATGATTGCGGACGTAGAAGAAGGAATTCTGCCACTTCTTGGCAGAATCCTCGAGCGGAATCTTGGGGAAATCTGCCCCCGACCGCTTGGAGATGACGGCGGCGGCGCAGTCGGCGAACTCCCCGGCCGACGGGCCCTGCTGCTAAACCTGGGCAAACGTCGGGCCGGGCTTGTAAAAGCCCGACCTTCATTTCTCAAGCCCGAGCCCGGACCAAAGCCCGAAATACTCCATATTTTCAAGCCCGAGCCCGGCCCGAAGTCAAGCCCGAAGCCCGAAAGCCCGGCCCGAATGCTATTTTCTAGTACGCGCACGTGCAAGCCCGGCCCGAAGCCCGAAAGCCCGGCCCGAAATACAGGAAAAGTGAAGCCCGAGCCCGGCCCGAACTATCTTTTGGGCTGCAAAACAAAGCCCGAGCCCGGCCCGAATGTCAAGCCCGGCCCGGCCCGGCCCGGGTTTTTTGGGCCGGGCTGCCCATGCCCGGGTTTACCTGCTGCTTCAAGGAGAAGAAGCGCACCCAGAGGTCGATCGTCAGCTCGACCCCCAGGTACCCCTCGCACAGTGTCACCAAGCCGGAGAGTTGGACGATGGCGCCGGCGCCGAGATGGTGCGGTTGAAGCCCGAAGAACTCCAGGAAGGCGCGGAAAAAGGTGCTCGCCGGTAGCCCGAGCCCGCGCTCGAAGTGAGTGAGGAAGACGACGCGCTCCTGCCCCTCGGGTCGGGGCCTTTGCTCTGTGCGCGATAGGCGGACGCCAACGTCCGTCTCCCACGGCAAGCGCCGCGAAGCTCGAAGCTACGTGATGTCGTTGTTGGGGACGTTGGAGCCCATCCAAGAGCCCGATGGCAGCGCCATGCATAGAAGCAGAAAGAAGAAGGACGAGAGAGAAGAGCTCTGCTCGGGGCTGCGGGCGCAGCTGTGCATCAGTGTCAAGGAGCAGAGCGAGAGCAGGGGGACAGGAGGGCGCGAGTGAGAATAATGCCCGCCGCCCCCTTGCCCCCCTCAATTTATAAGCCCCGGTTCAAACGTGGGGAAGTGGGATCGTCTGCACGCACCCGTTCCACTACCCCGCAATAAATGCGCACGTACACATGTACTAACTGCGCGGGGAAGTGCAACCGGCCCCCCAGACGCTGCAATAAATCCGCATGCATGGCCAAGGACGCGGGGCGGCGGGCCCCTGGCCCGTCGCCCAGTCCCGTCACACGCATGGCCTGTCAGGCCCCTCCTGCTTCCGGGCACCACGTGGCGCCAGCGCGAAGCCTGAGGGATCGCCTCAAGATTCGACGGACTCCTCGGTTCCCACCACGGCCGGGACGACGCGATCCGGTTTCTGAAAAAACCGGCACACAGTGGGTGTTGCCGGACCCAGCATTTGCAGATTCCGCCTTGCTCAAGGGGAAGCAGCGAAGGCCCACTCCTCCGAAGACGGCGGACCTTCACAGCTTCGGGGACTACTGTCAGGGGGATGAACCCCGGGCAGGCAACGGAACTCGGATCTATTTCAAAAACAGCGGGGCCCGCATCGCCCCGCAAACAGGCGTGCGCTAGGCCGGGTCGCTCGACCCGGCAAGGCGCGCAGCCTGGCCAAGACCCTCGACTCGGCAAGGTACGTCGACCCGGCCGCAGTGGCTGGCGCAAGGCAACTCAACCCGATGCAACCTTGGCTTCCCCAGTAAGCCAACCCTCCCGTTGCGTCCACGACAACCCAGCCACGGGTCAGCTCCCGTCCCATCCAGGCCGTACGATGGGACGAGACCTCAATCACTGATGACCAAGACTACAGTGCCCCTGCCCATGCCCGTGGTCAGCCAGAGCATGGCAACAGTGCCCCTTACCTACCCGCAGACCAGGGCTGGCACGGCAATAGTGTTCCCACCCTTACCGCTGACGACAGCAAGTGGTGGCCTGACGGAGAACACTCCGCGCGACACGACCCGGCCACGCCGTGACGATCGACAAGACGGCGCACAGTCCCCCTAGGGCATGCGGGGCCCGTACCTAGGGGAACCCGGCGAATCACAAGCCCCCAAGCGGGACGGAGCCCGGCACCCCGGACGCCAACAATACGGACCCACCGACTCGGCATATTACCATTGTAACCCTGGGTGGGTTGGTCTATAAAACCCCCCAGGAGTCCACGCCTACAGGGGGACGGACGAGAGATATTCAACAGAGACATATGACACACACGACAGGCAAAGCCACACAAGATAGAGCAAGCAAGATAGGACTAGCCACTACATAGCAACACCAAGGAGAAGGAGCAGCCGGAGCCTTGGCCAGCCTCCTTCCTCCTCCAAATAGCTCCAGGAGCGACATTGTACTATCAACCATCCATCTAAACTAGGCAGGACTAGGGGTGTTATCTCTCCGGAGAGCCCCGAACCTGGGTATGTCCGGCGTCCCGCGCCCGCGCATATCAACCACGCCTCTAAAGCCCACCAGCGCCCTCGAGCCTCCTCCTCTCTTTAGCCATCCCTTGGCATCTGCCGTGTGCCCACCACGACATAAGGCCTTGGTCAAGTGGGTTCCCAAGACTACATCAATTTCTACTTCATCAAGTACGACTACAACTCCAAGGATTCCCATCAAGATGATGTGGATCCCAAAGAAGAAGAATTAGAGAGTTCTTGAGGGTGACTCCGCCAACATATTTCACTCATATCATTTTGGCAATAACAAGTTCAATCAACTTCCACATATTGCACTAGTTCAAGGAGGCACAAACCCTCTTGTTGGTAAGACAAGGGACAAGGTAACCTAATGCTTTCATAGACATCATCTTGTGTGTGCATCACTCTATGTCTATGGATATCCATGTTTGTTCCTTGTGGGACTAACCCGTGTAGGTATTGAAAGTGCAACTCACTCCAAAGGATTTCTCCAAATGATCTACATCAACTTTGAGCATCCACATCTTCAACACCTACATGAAGTCATCATCGACAAAACTCAAGGTTAGTTCATCCCTCTTAAGGGGGGATCTCACATCTAGGGGGAGCTTTACTCTAAGAATTGAGTCAAAGCAACTCTAATGGTGTGAACACATCAATGCATTATGTAAAAGTGGTAACCCCACTTGAGCTTAAACGATGAGTATGACCTATGAACAAATGTTCTCATTTGACTCCTAAGTCAATATACTCATATATAGATGACCTAGTCATCGCCAATTGCTTGATAGATGCTAGTATTGGTTGCGCATGCTTTGCCACTTTATTGTGTGAGCATGTTGGTTGCATATTTTACTCATTTGAGGACATCCACTTGTTGTTTTGATTGTTTGGTTCCTTTTTCTTTCGCCAAGTGGATGGACAAGAATGCCTAAGAACCTTCTCTAGCTATCTATGCTTTTCTTGTCTCAAACTCTATTCATGCTACATCACAAAATTTGATCAAGTTAGATTCGAACCACTCTGTGTGAGGAGCACTCGGAGTCCCCGATTCGTCATAGACTTAAACCTCCGAAACTTCTTTGTGCTTCTCGGTCCGACCGATTCTTCCATTTTGGTCACACTAAAGTCACTAAGTCGATCTAGATTTTCAATCTTGGTGCAACCGATTTGAACTTTTCGGTCACACCGAGTTGCTGTAACTGCTTGTAGTTATTCATCTCGGTGCCACCGAGTTGTTCCACTCGTTCACACCGACAGGGTCAGGCTATATATATGCACGGGTCAAATTTTGGAAATTTCTCCAACCTCTTTCGCCCGCGCTCAGCCTGCTCTGCCTCCCTGGGTCTCCGGATCGTCCTCCTGATCGCGAGCTGCCTCCTGCCGCTGGTCTCCGCCGCCGTCAACGGGAATAGTCTCCGCCGTTGCCGCCGTAGCAAGTCCATCACCGAACTAGGGTATGGACTTGGTCTTTGTGCTATTCCTAACTCCAAATCTCTAGCACATTATGTTGCCATTAATCTTGCCACGATTGAGATCATCTTATCCATCGAAAACACTCCGTAGATTAGAGGTGAATTGAAAATTTAGGGTTAGGTTTCTGCCGAAACCATCTCGGACCAACCGAGTTGTAGAACTCGGTACCACCGATTCGGCTAAGGCCATTGCACATGTAATTCTTGGTCTAATCGAGAATTGCAAATCGGTGTGACCGAGTTCAGGACTTTGTGAAACCCTAGCAGTCTTGGTGCCACCGAACTGTGACTCAGTCTGACCGAGTTCACTAGTTTAGGTTCCAAAAGCTGCTTCGGTATCACCGAGTTTACAAATCGGTAGATCCGAAATGCTTTCTGTGGAAAACTAAAACTAAGTTCTTGACTCATTCTTTTGCAAAAACCTCTGTATTTTGTGATGCTCATCTACTCTAGCTCATCTATATCTATTCACAGGGTCTGCTGTTAGTGTTTGCAACATGTCTGATCAAAGTGACAGCCAGAACAAGTCTGAGGAATAGGTTCACATGAGTGAGGGCACTAGTCCCTCAAGCAGCTATGATGGTAGCAGGAGCACACCCAGCAACTTACCCAAGGCAGCGACCAGGGCCAAAAAGAAGAGAACCTCAAAGTCTGAGGATGAAGACTATGTGGCTGTTGAGGATGAGACCACTTCCAAAAAGAAGGTGCTCAAGAAGGAGTATGGCACAGCTGCTGCCACTAAGCCTGGTATGAAGACCAAAGCACCTGCCAAAAGAATCCCCATGTCTAAGGCCAGAGCCTCTACTCAAGTACCTTTGGAATCGGAACCCAAAGAGGCTGCTGCAGAAGGGAAGAAGAGGAAGGAAAGGGTCAAGAAGACCATGGCCAGGGTTGTTGGAAAGCCTTCCATGATGGAAGAGGAGGAAGAGGAAGAAGTTGCTGCACCAGCACCCAAAGCTCAGAAGCTTATGGGTGATGCCATCAGGTCAGGGGCTGCTTCATCAAAGCCCAAAGAAGCTCCCAAAGCATCTGTTCCAAAGCCCAAATCTGCCCCCAATAGGAACACTAGGAGCATTCCTGCTACAGAGAAGAACAAAGCCCCAGTGCCTGAAGCTGCTGTTGAAGAAGAAGATGATGAGGAACATGTCTTGAGAAAGTTGAAGCCCAAAATTCCAGATCACAATGATGTTCATCCTGTGGCTGAGGATATGAAGCTGAGGAAGGATGCAGGACTCAGGCAGTGGAGATTGACTGATCCCTATGCAGTCAGGAGAAGAACTGTTGTGGACTACAGGTTCCATACAAAGGAACAACAGGACTTCTATGAGACAGTGCTGCTTGACAAGAAGCCAATTGTCTGTGACATGAGATGGGTGGACTGGGAGTATATCAGGAAGAATGAAGAGCATTATCCAGGGGTGTATGACAGTGTCAATGCTTGTGGAGTGGATGGCTTTGTTGGGCAGAAGCTCACAAAGTGGAATGATGAGCTTATTATGCAGTTCTACTCCACAACTCACTTCTACCCAGATGGAAGGATTGTCTGGATGTCTGAAGGTACTAGGTACCAGTCATCAATTGAAGAATGGGCAAACTTGATCAATGCACCTAAGGAGAATGAGGATGACTTGGATGTCTATGCAAAGAAGAAGAAGGATCACAACACCATGGCACACATGTACAGAGAGATCCCAGATGCTGCTATTGAGACACACAAGTTTGGCTCCGTACATTACCTTCTGTCAGGATTGCCAACAATCAACTGGATCCTCAGGCACACTCTTTAGCCTAAATCTGGAGATCACAAGATGATCAGAGGCCATGCCATCAACCTGCTTCACATATTAGATGTGCCTCAAAAGTTCAAGGTCATGAGCCTCATAGTGGAAACTATCAAGAGGACTGCTGCAGATCAGAAGAGAAGTTGTGGGTATGCCCCACAGATCCAGGAGCTCATCAACTCCAAGATGGGCACAGGCACATACCTCTTGGACAAGGAACACATGCCCATCTATCTAGATTTTGAGGACAACATAGTGGTCATGGTTGAATATGAACCATCTTCTGTACAAGCACAAGCAAACAGGGAGAAGGCAAGGACTGAAAAGGCTGCCAAGATGCCAACCATTGATGAGGCATATCAGTACTTCTTGAAGAACAAGCAAGAGCAGCTAGGCTACTTGATTGCCTCCACTCTGAGGATTGAGAAGGGACTGGCCACCCCGACTCAAAACCATGAGAGCCTGGAGAGGATCATGGAGCAGAAGTTCTATGACTTGGATGTGAATGTCACTGAGATACAGTCAGTTGTTGAGAAACTTCAGGATGATATGCAGAAGAGGAAGGGCAAGACTACTACTGATGCTTTTGCCAGAGTGCCCAGGAGCCAGAGATCAGCTGCAGTGCCTGTTACAGACACCAGAGCCACTTCATCTGCATCAGCTACAACTTCTGTGCAACCAGCTCCAACACCTACTCCACCAGCTCCATCCACATCTACTGAAGTCTTCGTCCAAGGAGCCATCTCTACACCACCACCTGAAGACCAAGCCTGAGAGTCGATTTAGTGCTATGCATTTTCTATGAACTTTTTGGTAACTTGTTGCCAAAGGGGGAGAAAAATGTATAGATCATAGGCTTTGAGAGAGAGTGTTGCTTTTGTTCTCTCTTGTTTTGGTGGTTGAACTTTATTTGCTTGTTTGAGATACTTTATGCATTTGTGAGACACTTGGATGATCATGTGTTTGATCATATGCTACCTTATGCTTGTTGGATGACATTATCCTTTTATCCCTATATGATCATTCACTTTGCTTGGTGATGAGTGCATGTATTTAATTATTATCATTTTGAGCGCTCCACCAAGATGTATGTGACATGGAAGATTAACCCATGAGCCTAAATCTTTGTGCATTTGCAGTCCAAAGCAAATCTTAAACTATGCACAAATTTAGGGGGAGCTCTTGCTTATCACTTACTTCTCAAAGCGATAATGTTTTTCACTCTTATTATCATGTGTTGAAGCTTTGATCTATATGTTGTCATCAATTACCAAAAAGGGGGAGATTGAAAGTGCAACTATCCCTAGGTGGTTTTTGGAATTCCGAACAACATATAGCTCATTGAGCTAATGCTACTTCAAGTTAAATATTTCAGGAAAGCTCGATGATTGGCATGGCATGGATGAGAAAAGTTGACCCCTCAAAATACTAAGGACAAAAGGATTGGCTCAAGATCAAAGCTCAAGACTCTACATTTTATATTTTAGTGATCCAAGATCACATTGAGTCTATAGGAAAAGCCAATACTATCAAGGAGGGATGAGGTGTTGCTTAATGGCTTACTTGCTCAAAGTGCTTAGTGATATGCTCCAAAGCCCTCAACTACTTTCTCACATCCACATATGACCTAAACCAAAAGTCAAACTCGGCCTCACCGATTCTTTCTATCTGGCGCCACCGAGTTCAGATGTCATAGCCACTGCCACAAACCCTAGCCAAATCGGTCTCACCGATAGGGATCTTGGTCTCACCGAGATGGGATTGTAATCTCTCTGTTTCCCTTCGTAATGTTTCGGTACCACCGCGGTCCCATCGAGATTGCAATGTGAACTCTCTGTTTCCTTTTCGAAACATTTCGGTCTCACCGAAATGAGCGAACCGGTCCCACCGAGTTTACCTGACCAACTCTCTGGTTAGCTTATTACCAAAATCGATCCCATCGAGTTTGTGTAATCGGTCTCACCGAGATTACGTTATGCCCTAACCCTAACCATATCGGTCCTACTGAGTTGCATGTCGGACTCACCGAAAATCCTAACGGTCACTAGATTTGCTAAATCGGTCCGACCGAGTTCTTCAATTCGGTCCCCACGAGTTTGGCAAGTTGTGTGTAACGGTTAGATTTTGTGTGGAGGCTATATATACCCCTCCACCTCCTCTTCATTCATGGTGAGAGCCATCAGAACGAACCTACACTTCCAACTTGCATTTTCTGAGAGAGGACCACCTACACTTGTGTTGAGGCCAAGATATTGCATTCCTACCATATGAATCTTGATCTCTAGGCTTCCCCAAGTTGCTTTCCACTCAAATCTTCGTTCCACCATATCCAAATCACATGAGAGAGATTTTAGTGTTGGGGAGACTATCATTTGAAGCACAAGAGCAAGGAGTTCATAATCAACACACCATTTGTTACTTCTTGGAGAGTGGTGTCTCCTAGATTGGCTAGGTGTCACTTGGGAGCCTCCGACAAGATTGTGGAGTTGAACCAAGGAGTTTGTAAGGTCAAGGAGATCGCCTACTTCGTGAAGATCTACCGCTAGTGAGGCAAGTCCTTCGTGGGCGATGACCATGTTGGGATAGGCAAGGTTGCTTCTCCATGGACCCTTCGTGGGTGGAGCCCTCCGTGGACTCGCGCAACCGTTACCCTTCGTGGGTTGAAGTCTCAATCAACGTGTATGTACGATAGCACCACCTATCGGAACCACGAAAAAAATATCCATGTCTCCAATTGCGTTTGAATTCTCCAAACCCTTCCCTTTACATTCTTGCAAGTTGCATGCTTTACTTTCCGCTGCTCATATACTCTTTCCATGCTTGCTTGAATTGTGTTAAGATTGCTTGACTTGTGTTAAGTTAGCCAAAATCTGCCAAAGACTAAAATTGGGAAAAGGATAAGTTTTTATTTGGTCAAGTAGTCTAATCACCCCCCTCTAGACATACTTTCGATCCTATAGTACCGAGCACAAAATTTTCTACGTCAAATAGGGATGGTGTCTGTTTATCACAATCTTCTACAGGAATTTTGATTATGGTTTGTAGGTCAGGGATGCTTTTCAAATCAAGGTTGTATGACTCCAGCTTTTGTTTGTCCCCTTCGATGGCTGCCCCACAGAAGTATATGTCCTCCCGAGACAAGAAATCGTGAAGCTCACCTGGTATGCAGGGCGCGTGTATGATGTCATACACCAAAACATCATCATCGAGGCACAGCTGAAGGACGGCGGCACGTTGGATCTTCCTAGTGGCACGCTCCTTGTACTCTGCATCGAGACCGATGACCCTCATCTCTACCTTTTCGAGGGAGTTGGATACATTGTTAATCCACTTCCAAACAACCCTTGGGTGGACGGTGACGGTGGCTACTATGCTCAACGAGCCTTCGACGAGGACATGTTGGACGCTAAAAACCTGCATCTCGATCTCTTTTGCCATTTGGAACCGCTGGAACGGAGGGCCATGGTTTGGAGAATTAGGATTAGATGGCTAGTCTAACTGAAGTAGATGATTATTTAAAGGGGCTTCGGAATTACTCCAGGAGTATGTGAAGAGGTTAAAACAAGTGAATGCAATGGGGTTTGGATGCAAATGAAGATGAAGGGGAGGTGAAGAAGCCAAGGAAAATCGGTTCCCGATGGAGAAGTAAATGGGAGAAGTGGCGTGCAGGCAGTTGATTTGAAGGCTAGGTAGACTAAACAAAAAGGCTATGCGGGTAGACCGAGGAGTCGTACCTGTTCATGTACATGCCCATCCTTCCTGATAGGTGGGGCCTATGCAAACAGATAAAAAATGTGTCATAGCTGGTTCAATTGGATATTGGCGCGTGCGTGGGAGACACAACATTCTCTGGTTAAGGAATACACGGTTATCCTCATCAAAAAAGAAAATGCCCATCTTCGCGCTTCTGCATGCACGAGAATTTGGTTCTGCTTGCAATATGGATGATACCTCGAGGATGAACTGAACAGGCATGCTAGCACGGGAGACCTATTTCCGCTATACAGTACTATAGTACTCATTTTCCTACTACTACTAGTAGTAGTACAACTGTAGTACACTTGATGGTCAAAATACTAATCATCCGGTCCTCACAGTGAAGTGACAACACCCTGCGCCTGACACTAGTCCAGGCGGCGTGTTCGGGTTACCAAAGTCAGCCTCACCCTCTGCACTGTGCAGTCTGTCACCGCCGTTGTATAGCACA
Organism: Triticum dicoccoides; assembly: GCF_002162155.2. NCBI lineage: Eukaryota > Viridiplantae > Streptophyta > Magnoliopsida > Poales > Poaceae > Triticum > Triticum dicoccoides. The sequence continues at coordinate 337,485,206 of NC_041381.1, read as the reverse complement.
TTAGCTTGCCTCTCCTCGTCTCCCTCTCCTCTCCCATAGCACCACTCCATCTCCATCTCCGTATCCATATCACTGTGCCCCCGTGTACCGTTGCCTCGCTCACCTCCCCCAGTACCACTATTCCCTCGCTAGCCACTCCAGCACCGACAGCCTTATCCCCCGTAAATCAAGCCCCCCAAAACCCCAACCTTCCAAACTCCACCATGGCTGAACATGAACCGTGCAACATCCATATGAGGCGCGATTGGAGCAATCTCCCCATTGACATCCTCGACCTATGTTGTTCGTGTATGGATATGTTGAGCGCCCTGCAGCTGGTTGCATGCTTGAGGGACATGCACATGACCATCGTCGAAGCGAGGCCTAAACTTTTCAAGACACCCTGCTTGCTGCTATCTGGTCTTGCGAGATTGGATCACCATGATACGGAGGCATACATGATGCCCCTCGACTTCAATCCGATCTCCATTAGCCGAAACTTCTTTGCACATATGTAGTGGGTCACCGTACATCATTTTCCTCAACTTTGATCCGATCACCATTGCCCGAAACTTCTTGGCAGGTATGTACTGGTTCGGAATGAACCCCCACTGGATGGCTGCCTTCAGAGAAGACGGTAAAAAGTTGGTGCTTGTGAACTTCCAGACCTCCCACGAGTTTATCCTTCCTCCGTTGGATCGTATAGAGTTTTACCATCACGGTTCAATTCATGTAGATTACCACGTCAGTCAGACGGACCTTGTTTTGCAGAAGATTGTAATCTGCCAAGTGCCCATACGACATGATAATTACGCAGACTTCAAGCTAATTGCCTTGTTCGACCGTGGACTCGCCTATCTTTACGCCAGTGCCTTCTTTAGCTGGAGACAACTCAGCTCGCAGTGGATCATCACCAAAGCTGATACACACTTCTGTGATGCTATTGAACACAATGGCATCATCTACGCGATCGGCGAAGCAGATGGCACCACGTATTGCTAGGACGGTGCGTGTAAGTTGTTTCCATCTCATGTTAATGATGACGCCATGACACTATTTGAACTTTTTGTGATGATTGGCATATCCCTGTTTGAGTATAACTATGGCAATGTATTAGAGATGCCATAAATCAGCTATATTTGGAATGAGTTAATTCGTGCGATTGTGACCATGTCATTACAACCAATTTGTACCCCTGAATAATCAAATGGTTAGGAATATATGGATATTCTCCTTATTTACAGTAATCTATATACTACTACTAAATATGAGTGTGTATCAATGGCCATGTTAGTTTCCTCATTTTCATGATGTTGAAACATGCACCACACTGTTGGTTTCATCTAACCATACATTAGGGAAGTAAATGGGCATATGGAGAACTCTATATTTGGAAGTAGTGAAATCCTGTAATGCTTACCATGTGTACATACCTATATTATCCCTTCAACAATCAATGGCTAGAATAATATCCTCATAAAAAATTTGCCCACAGAACACGAGTATATAACAATGCATGGGTTTGTTAGTTACCTTGAAGAATTTGTTTGTGAGGACAGAACATGATTACATAACATGCATGACATGGTAGTTTCCTGTGAAGAATCGATTGCGAGATAACATGAGTATAACCATGCATGTCACTTCTATATTTTTGAACCCAATATACATTTCCCTGTATTTTCCTCCCAGTTCCAACAGGGACATATCAATGTTGTTGCTTGCATTATCCTACTCATACTTTGAACAGTGCTGATCTTACATTAACAATGCATGTCCTTTTTGATATGATGCAATGTCCCTACAGTTATTGCCCTTTGTAATCACACCACCTTTGCCAAAAACAGGGAAGCACAACTGTTTCCTCGCTCGGTCAGACGATGACAAAAGACCGATGATCATTCGGACATGAGCCGAAAAAGTTATATTGCAAAACCCCACTATATACACGAACCGTGAAATACATGAGTATCCGGACAGTGGCTGTTGCGTCTATGAGCAGGATACCAGCTTGTTGGGGCCTTCGGGATTTTTTAGTTGGAGGCGGGTAAACAACCTTGGTTCACACTCTCTGTTTCTCGGACTCAGTTATCCGATTAACCAGGAGATCACCATTGGCAAGGACCTTGATGGCAGAGAGACTATGTTTACTATGGAAAACTATGTCTACATGGCAAGCCCTAGGAGTTTGGGAGCAAACTCCCCTGATTGTCAATCATACAGCCTGCAGCCAAAAGAAGGTGAGAATGACAAAGGCATCCGGATTAACTTTGATCCTTGGATGTCTCAATTACGACAGGCAGTGATGTGGTTCAAGCCTTCAGGTTGATAGGTAATTGGGCTGTTGCGTAGAAAGGGTGGAGTACTGGTGAGGGAGTCCTGGATTAGGGGGTCCTCAGACAGCCAGACTATATGCTTGTGTCGGACTGTTGGACTATGAAGATAGAAGATTGAAGACTTCGTCCCATGTTCGGGTGGGACTCTCCTTTGCGTGGAAGGCAAGCTTGGCGATTCGGATATGTAGATTCCCTTCTCTGTAACTGACTCTATGTAACCCTAGCCCCTTCTGTTGGAGAACGTTGCAGAAAACAAAAATTTTCCTACTCGTTTCACCAAGATCATCTAGGAGTTCATCTAGCAGCGAGTGATTAGATGCATCTACATACCTTTGTAGATCGCGCACGGAAGCGTTCAAAAGAACGGTGATGATGTAGTCGTACTCGACGTGATCCAAATCACCGATGACCAGCGCCGAACGGACGGCACCTCCGCGTTCAACACACGTACGGGACGGGAGAAGTCTCCTCCTTCTTGATCCAGCAAGGGGGAAGGAGAGGTTGATGAAGATCCAGCAGCACGACGGCGTGGTGGTGGATGCAGGGCGTCACAGCAGCAGGGCTTCGCCGAGACTACGAGGAAGAGACGTAACGGGGGTTGGTGGAGGCGCCAGGGGCAGGTGTGAAATCCCTCCTCTCCCCCCCACTATATATAGGGGTGCGAGGGGGGCGCCGGCCCTAGTAGATGGCATCTACTAGGGGGGGCGGCGGCCAAGGGGAGGTTTCCCTCCCCCCCAAGGCACCTAGGGGTGCCTTCCACCACATGGACTCTTCCATGGTGGAAACCCTAGGCACATGGGCCTATAGGGGCTGGTGCCCTTGGCCCATCTAGGCCAAGGCGCACCCCCTACAGCCCATGTGGCCCCCCGGGACAGGTGGCCCCACCCGGTGGACCCCCGGGACCCTTCCGGTGGTCCCGGTACAATACCGATAACCCCGAAACTTGTCCCGATGCCCGAAATAGCACTTCCTATATATAATTCTTTACCTACGGACCATTCCGGAACTCCTCGTGAGGTCCAGGATCTCATCCGGGACTCCGAACAACATTCGGGTTTCTGCATATACATATCTTCATAACCCTAGCATCACCGAACCTTAAGTGTGTAGACCCTACGGGTTCGGGAGACAAGCAGACATGACCGAGACGACTCTCCGGTCAATAACCAACAGCGGGATCTGGATACCCATGTTGGCTCCCACATGCTCCACGATGATCTCATCGGATGAACCACGATGTCGAGGATTTAATCAATCCCGTACGCTATTCCCTTTGTCTATCGATATGTTACTTGCCCGAGATTCGATCGTCGGTATCCCAATACCTCGTTCAATCTCGTTACCGGCAAGTCACTTTACTCGTACCGTAATGCATGATCCCGTGACCAGACACTTGGTCACTCTGAGCTCATTATGATGATGCATTACCGAGTGGGCCCAGTGATACCTCTCCGTCATACGGAGTGACAAATCCCAGTCTTGATCCATGTCACCCAACAGACACTTCCGGAGATACCCGTAGTCTACCTTTATAGTCACCCAGTTACGTTGTGACGTTTGGCATACCCAAAGCACTCCTACAGTATCCGGGAGTTACACGATCTCATGGTCTAAGGAAAAGATACTTTGACATTGGAAAACTCTAGCAAACGAACTATACGATCTTGTGCTATGTTTAGGATTGGGTCTTGTCCATCACACCATTCTCCCAATGATGTGATCTCGTTATCAATGACATCCAGTGTCCATAGTCAGGAAACCATGACTATCTGTTGATCAACGAGCTAGTCAACTAGAGGCTCACTAGGGACATGTTGGTGTCTGTTATTCACACATGTATTACGATTTCCGGATAACACAATTATAGCATGAATAAAGACGATTATCATGAACAAGGAAATATAATAATAATGCTTTTATTATTGCCTCTAGGGCATATTTCCAACAGTCTCCCACTTGCACTAGAGTCAATAATCTAGTTACATTGTGATGAATCGAACACCCATGGAATTCTGGTGTTGATCATGTTTTGCTCTAGGGAGAGGTTTAGTCAACGGATCTGCTATATTCAGGTCCGTATGTACTTTACAAATCTCTATGTCTCCATCTTGAACATTTTCACGAATGGAGTTGAAGCGACGCTTGATGTGCCTTGTCTTCTTGTGAAACCTGGGCTCCTTGGCAAGTGCAATAGCTCCAGTGTTGTCACAGAAGAGCTTGATCGGCCCCGACGCATTGGGTATGACTCCTAGGTCGGTGATGAACTCCTTCACCCATATTGCTTCATGTGCTGCCTCCGAGGCTGCCATGTTCTCCGCTTCACATGTAGATCCCGCCACGACGCTTTGCTTGCAACTGCACCAGCTTACTGCCCCACCATTCAAAATATACACGTATCCGGTTTGTGACTTAGAGTCATCCAGATCTGTGTCGAAGTTAGCGTCGACGTAACCCTTTACGACGAGCTCTTCGTCACCTCCATAAACAAGAAACATTTCCTTAGTCCTTTTCAGGTACTTCGGGATATTCTTGACCGCTGTCCAGTGTTCCTTGCCGGGATTACTTTGGTACCTTCCTACCAAACTGACGGCAAGGTTAACATCAGGTCTGGTACACAGCATGGCATACATAATAGAACCTATGGCTGAGGCATAGGGGATGACGCTCATCTCTTCTATATCTTCTGCCGTGGTCGGACATTGAGCTGAGCTCAATTTCATACCTTATAACACAGGCAAGAACCCCTTCTTGGATTGATCCATATTGAACTTCTTCAATATCTTATCAAGGTATGTGCTTTGTGAAAGACCTATGAGGCGTCTCGATCTATCTCTATAGATTTTGATGCCTAATATATAAGCAGCTTCTCCAAGGTCCTTCATTGAAAAACTTTTATTCAAGTAGGCCTTGATGCTGTCCAAGAGTTCTATATCATTTCCCATCAACAGTATGTCATCTACATATAATATGAGAAATGCTACAGAGCTCCCACTCACTTTCTTGTAAACGCAGGCTTCTCCATAAGTCTGTGTAAACCCAAACGCTTTGATCATCTCATCAAAGCGAATGTTCCAACTCCGAGATGCTTGCACCAGCCCATAAATCGAGTGTTGGAGCTTGCACACTTTGTCAGCATTCTTAGGATCGACAAAACCTTCCGGCTGTATCATATACAATTCTTCCTTAAGGAAACCATTAAGGAATGTCGTTTTGACGTCCATTTTCCATATTTCGTAATCATAGAATGCGGCAATTGCTAACATGATTCGGACGGACTTCAGCTTCGCTACCGGTGAGAAAGTCTCATCGTAGTCAACCCCTTGAACTTGTCGATAACCCTTAGCGACAAGCCGAGCTTTATAGATGGTCACAATACCATCCGCGTCTGTCTTCCTCTTAAAGATCCATTTATTTTCTATGGCTCGCCGCTCAACGGGCAAGTCAGTCAAAGTCCATACTTTGTTTTCATACATGGATCCTATCTCGGATTTCATGGCTTCTAGCCATTTGTCGGAATCCGGGCCCGCCATCGCTTCTTCATAGTTCGAAGGTTCACCGTTGTCTAACAGCATGATTTCCAAGACAGGGTTGCCGTACCACTCTGGTGCGGAACGTGTCCTTGTGGACCTTCGAATTTCAGTAGGGGCTTGATCAGAAGTATCTTGATCATTGTCATTAACTTCCTCTCTAGTCGGTGCAGGCACCTCAGGAACATTTTCTTGAGTTGCGCCATTTTCCGGTTCAAGAGGTAATACTTCATCAAGCTCTACTTTCCTCCCACTTACTTCTTTCGAGAGAAACTCCTTCTCCAGAAAGGACCCATTCTTGGCAACAAAGATCTTGCCTTCGGATCTGAGGTAGAAGGTGTACCCAATAGTTTCTTTTGGGTATCCTATGAAGACGCATTTTTCCGACTTGGGTTCGAGCTTTTCAGGTTGAAGTTTCTTGACATAAGCATCGCATCCCCAAACTTTTAGAAACGACAGCTTAGGTTTCTTCCCAAACCATAATTCATACGGTGTCGTCTCAACGGATTTCGACGGAGCCCTATTTAAAGTGAATGCGGCAGTCTCTAAAGCATAGCCCCAAAAAGAAAGCGGTAAATCGGTAAGAGACATCATAGATCGCACCATATCTAACAGAGTGCGATTACGACGTTCAGACACACCATTACGCTGAGGTGTTCTAGGCGGCGTGAGTTGTGAAACTATTCCACATTTTCTTAAGTGTGTGCCAAACTCGCGACTCAAGTATTCTCCTCCACGATCTGATCGTAGAAACTTGATTTTCCTGTCACGTTGATTTTCAACCTCACTCTGAAATTCCTTGAACTTTTCAAAGGTTTCAGACTTGTGTTTAATTAAGTAGATATACCCATACCTACTTAAATCATCAGTGAGGGTGAGAACATAACGATAGCCACCGCGAGCCTCAACACTCATTGGACCGCACACATCAGTATCTATGATTTCCAATAAGTCGGTTGCTCGCTCCATTGTTCCTGAGAACGGAGTCTTGGTCATTTTACCCATAAGGCATGGTTCGCATGTGTCAAATGATTCATAATCAAGAGACTCTAAAAGTCCATCAGCATGGAGCTTCTTCATGCGTTTGACACCTATGTGACCAAGGCGGCAGTGCCACAGGTATGTGGGACTATCATTATCAACCTTACTTCTTTTGGTACTCACATTATGAACATGTGTAGCATCACGTTCGAGATTCATAAAGAATAAACCATTCACCATAGGAGCATGACCATAAAACATATCTCTCATAAAAATGGAACAACCATTATTCTCAGATTTAAAAGAGTAGCCATCTCGAATTAAACGAGATCCCGATACAATGTTCATGCTCAAAGCTGGCACTAAATAACAATTATTAAGGTTTAAAACTAATCCCGAAGGGAGATGCAGAGGTAGTGTGCCGACGGCGACCACATTGACCTTGGAACCATTCCCGACGCGCATCGTCACCTCGTCCTTTGCCAGTTTCCGCTTATTCCGCAGCCCCTGCTTTGAGTTACAAATGTGAGCAACTGCACCGGTATCAAATACCCAGGAGCTACTACGGGCACTAGTAAGGTACACATCAATTACATGTATATCACATATACCTTTTGTTTTGCCGGCCTTCTTATCCGCTAAGTACTTAGGGCAGTTCCGCTTCCAGTGACCGCTTCCCTTGCAATAAAAGCACTCAGTCTCGGGCTTGGGTCCATTCTTTGGCTTCTTCCCGGCAGCTTGCTTGCCGGGCGCGGCAACCTCCTTGCCGTCCTTCTTGAAGTTCTTTTTACCCTTGCCTTTCTTGAACTTAGTGGTTTTATTGACCATCAACACTTGATGATCCTTCCTGACTTCTACCTCTGCTGATTTCAGCATAGCAAATACTTCAGGAATGGTCTTTTCCATCCCCTGCATATTGAAGTTCATCACAAAGCTCTTGTAGCTTGGTGGAAGCGACTGGAGGATTCTGTCAATGACCGCATCATCCGGGAGATTAACTCCCAGCTGAGTCAAGCGGTTATGCAACCCAGACATAGTGAGTATGTGCTCACTGACAAAACTGTTTTCCTCCATCTTACAGCTGAAGAATTTGTCGGAGACTTCATATCTCTCGACCGGGGCATGAGCTTGGAAAACCATTTTCAGCTCTTCGAACATCTCATATGCTCCATGTCTCTCAAAACGCTTTTGGAGCCCCGGCTCTAGGCTGTAAAGCATGCCGCACTGAACGAGGGAGTAGTCATCGGAACGTGCCTGCCAAGCGTTCATAACATCTTGTTCTGCAGGGAGAACGGGTGCGTCACCAAGCGGTGCTTGTAGGACATAATCTTTCTTGGCAGCTATGAGGATGATCCTCAGGTTCCGGACCCAGTCCGTATAGTTGCTGCCATCGTCTTTCAGCTTGGTTTTCTCTAGGAACGCGTTGAAGTTGAGGACTACGTTGGCCATTTGATCTACAAGACATATTGCAAAGATTTTAGACTAAGTTCATGATAATTAAGTTCAACTAATCAAATTATTAGTGAACTCCCACTTAGATTAGACATCCCTCCAGTCATCTAAGTATTACATGATCCGAGTTTAACTAGACCGTGTCCGATCATCACGTGAGACGGACTAGTCAACGTCGGTGAACATCTTCATGTTGATCGTATCTACTATACGACTCATGCTCGACCTTTCAGTCTTCTGTGTTCCGAGGCCATGTCTGTACATGCTAGGCTCGTCAAGTCAACCTAAGTGTTTGCATGTGTAAATCTGTCTTACACCCGTTGTATGTGAACGTCTGAATAAAACACCCGATCATCACGTGGTGTTTTGAAACAGCGAACTGTCGCAACGGTGCACAGTTAGGGGGAACACTTCTTGAAATTATTGTGAGGGATCATCTTATTTACTACCGTCGTTCTAAGTAAACAAGATGCAAAACATGATAAACATCACATGCAATCAAATAATAAGCGTGACATGATATGGCCATTATCACGTAGCTCCTTTGATCTCCATCTTGGGGCTCCATGATCATCTTGTCACCGGCTTGACACCATGATCTCCATCATCATGATCTCCATCATCGTGTCTCCATGAAGTTGCTCGCCAACTATTACTTCTACTACTATGGCTAACGCGTTTAGCAATAAAGTAAAGTAATTTACATGGCGTTCCTTGATGACACGCAGGTCATATAAAAGAATAAAGACAACTCCTATGGCTCCTGCCGGTTGTCATACTCATCGACATGCAAGTCGTGATTCCTATTACAATAGCATGAACATCTCATACATCACATATAGATCATTCATCATTCATCACATCTTTGGCCATATCATATCACAAACCACTTGCTGCAAAAACAAGTTAGACATCCTCTAATTGTTGTTGCAAGTTTTACGTGGCTGAATTAGGGTTCTAGCAAGAACGTTTTCTTACCTACGTTAAAGCCACAACGTGATTTGTCAACTTCTATTTACCCTTCATAAGGACCCCGTTCATCGATTCCGCTCCAACTAAAGTAGGAGAGACAGACACCCGCCAGCCACCTTATGCAACTAGTGCATGTTAGTCGGTGGAACCGGTCTCACGTAAGCGTACGTGTAAGGTTGGTCCGGGCCGCTTCATCCCACAATACCGCTGAAGCAAGAAAGGACTAGTAACGGCAAGAAAGTTGACAAATCTACGCCCACAACAAATTGTGTTCTACTCGCGCAAGAAGAACTACGCATAGACCTAGCTCTTGATGCCACTGTTGGAGAACGTTGCAGAAAACAAAAATTTTCCTACTCGTTTCACCAAGATCATCTAGGAGTTCATCTAGCAGCGAGTGATTAGATGCATCTACATACCTTTGTAGATCGCGCACGGAAGCGTTCAAAAGAACGGTGATGATGTAGTCGTACTCGACGTGATCCAAATCACCGATGACCAGCGCCGAATGGACAGCACCTCCGCGTTCAACACACGTATGGGACGGGAGACGTCTCCTCCTTCTTGATCCAGCAAGGGGGAAGGAGAGGTTGATGAAGATCCAGCAGCACGACGGCGTGGTGGTGGATGCAGGGCGTCACAGCAGCAGGGCTTCGCCGAGACTATGAGGAAGAGACGTAACGGGGGGAGGTGGAGGCGCCAGGGGCTGGTGTGAAATCCCTCCTCTCCACCCCCACTATATATAGGGGTGCCAGGGGGGCGCCGGCCCTAGTAGATGGCATCTACTAGGGGGGGCGGCGGCCAAGGCGAGGTTTCCCTCCCCCCCAAGGCACCTAGGGGTGCCTTCCACCACATGGACTCTTCCATGGTGGAAACCCTAGGCGCATGGGCCTATAGGGGCTGGTTCCCTTGGCCCATCTAGGCCAAGGCGCACCCCCTACAGCCCATGTGGCCCCCCGGGACAGGTGGCCCCACCCGGTGGACCCCCGGGACCCTTCCGGTGGTCCCGGTACAATACCGATAACCCCGAAACTTGTCCCGATGCCCGAAATAGCACTTCCTATATATAATTCTTTACCTCCGGACCATTCCGGAACTCCTCGTGACGTCCGGGATCTCATCTGGGACTCCGAACAACATTCGGGTTTCTGCATATACATATCTTCATAACCCTAGCGTCACCGAACCTTAAGTGTGTAGACCCTACGGGTTCGGGAGACAAGCAGACATGACCGAGACGACTCTCCGGTCAATAACCAACAGCGGGATCTGGATACCCATGTTGGCTCCCACATGCTCCACGATGATCTCATCGGATGAACTACGATGTCGAGGATTTAATCAATCCCGTACGCTATTCCCTTTGTCTATCGATATGTTACTTGCCCGAGATTCGATCGTCGGTATCCCAATACCTCGTTCAATCTCGTTACCGGCAAGTCACTTTACTCGTACCGTAATGCATGATCCCGTGACCAGACACTTGGTCACTCTGAGCTCATTATGATGATGCATTACCGAGTGGGCCCAGTGATACCTCTCCGTCATACGGAGTGACAAATCCCAGTCTTGATCCATGTCACCCAACAGACACTTCCGGAGATACCCATAGTCTACCTTTATAGTCACCCAGTTACGTTGTGACGTTTGGCATACCCAAAGCACTCCTACAATATCCGGGAGTTACACGATCTCATGGTCTAAGGAAAAGATACTTTGACATTGGAAAACTCTAGCAAACGAACTATACGATCTTGTGCTATGTTTAGGATTGGGTCTTGTCCATCACACCATTCTCCCAATGATGTGATCTCGTTATCAATGACATCCAGTGTCCATAGTCAGGAAACCATGACTATCTGTTGATCAACGAGCTAGTCAACTAGAGGCTCACTAGGGACATGTTGGTGTCTGTTATTCACACATGTATTATGATTTACGGATAACACAATTATAGCATGAATAAAGATGATTATCATGAACAAGGAAATATAATAATAATGCTTTTATTATTGCCTCTAGGGCATATTTCCAACACCTTCCGGTGTCTATATAAACCGGAGGGTTTAGTTCATAAGATAACAACAATCAGAATCATAGGCTAGCTTCTAGGGTTTAGCCTCTACGATCTCGTGGTAGATCAACTCTTGTAATACTCATATCATTAAGATCAATCAAGCAGGAAGTAGGGTATTACCTCCATAGAGAGGGCCCGAACCTAGGTAAACATCGTGTCCCCCGCCTCCTGTTACCCTTAGCCTTAGACGCACAGTTCATGACCCCCTACCCGAGATCCTTCGGTTTTGACACCAACATTGGTGCTTTCATTGAGAGTTCCACCGTGACGTCGAAAAAAGGCTTGATGGCTCGCCTTGTTATCAAGAACAACATCGCCTCTGGGGGAGCCCTGGCTTTGGGCCAAACCCTGAGATTAGGCAGCTTCATCATGACCGCCCGTTCGGCCACCATGCCGACGATGACTTCTCGGGTCATCGAAAGCAGCCTCCACGTCAGCTCGGAATACGCCGAGTGGATGGATCTAATGGAACTTTCGTCCTTGAACGAGCTCTTGGATCGCATCGCTGCCCTGGGAGTCACTACGGACTATGATCGGATTGGACTTAAACCCGATCAAAGAGAGATTAACTCTCCGCCGGTCACCCATCAAATAGCGGTGGTGGAGGAGCAATGCAGCGATTCTTCCTCTATTTTGAGGACAAACTATGTCTGGATTCCCGAGCTCTCCGAGCCGGATACCCGTTCATGGGAGGACATGACCCAAACTCTAAACTTAGAATCGGACAGCGGGCCAGAAAAATTGGGCAACATCCCGGAACCCGAACCGCCAAGTTCGGAAGTTCCTCTGCCCCTGGGTCTCAGATCAGGTCAGGGTTCAGACTTAAATCCGCCCACCCACCCAGATACAAGCGATCTTTCCCACATTAGACAACAATCCCAAGAGACAATACATCACTTTTGGGCCAGATTCCTCCTTGTAATGAGCAAGGTCAAGGATTGTCGCGAGGAAGATGCAATCTCATTCTTTTGCAAAAATTGCACGGACAGGGGAATCCTTAACGCCATAAGTCGCCGTGACATATCACACTTCGTTGACTTGGCGGCCATAGTACAGAAGTATTGTGCGATGGAAAGCGCCTGGAAAACCCAGGCAAAATTCTAGGATCCCCCGGCTTTCACTAAACCCCTCGTCCGAACCAAAAGGGTGCACTCCCGTAAGTCACTCTATCCAATCACAGAGAAACCAAATCCCACTACAGGGCGTGGAACCGTATTGGAGGGATGGCTCAATGGGCCATGCAAAATTCACACCACACTGGATACCATACCAACACATAGCCTTAGAGCATGTCGGATACTTCGACAGGTGGCCAAAAGCGGCGAGGATCTCCTCACTAACAATACCGTAGAGCATCATCCCACAGAAAACAACAATAGAGTGTTGACAGTCTTCGAGACTTTTTTCTCGAATAACAGGCACAAGAGAGCACTTCGCGGCCTCGCCGAAGTTTGCCATGTTGCATCAATAAATCCCTGGAACGACACGACTATAACCTTTAATGCAAGTGACGAACCTCAATTCTGAAGAGTCCGAGCACCAGCTGCTCTAGTCCTTAGTCCAATTGTGGATGGCTTCCAGCTTACTAAAGTGCTCATGGACGACGGCAACGGATTAAACCTCATCTATGAGGAAACTCACAACAAAATGGAAATAGACAAGAGCCGCATTGAGCAAAGCAGCACGATCTTCCGAGGGATCATCCCTAGTCGGCAGACACGATGTGTGGGAAAAATCACACTCGATGTGGTATTCGGCACGCCAGAAAATTGCAGGTTCGAAGAGATAACATTCCAAGTGGCCCCATTTAGTAGTGGATACCATGCCCTGTTAGGGGGGGATGCATTTGCAAGCTTCAAAGCTATACCCCATTATGGGTACATGAAGCTCAAGATGCCCGGGCCCAACAGAATCATCACCCTAGTCAGTGATCCGGACATAGCACTTTGCGCCGAAAATAAAACCGCCACCCTGGCCCTTGAGGCATTATCTGAGGCCCTCGCGGCCAAAGAATTAACTGCATTACTATCCACGGTGGATAGGGACGACGTGATAATCGACAAGCGATCCAAGTCTCTTTCAAACTTGCGGACGAAATTGTCAAATTCCAAGTCCACCCAACGGACTCTACAAAAACAGTAGCCATCGGAGCACAGCTGAGCCCCACAATCGACGCCGCACTGCGGGCGCTCTTACATGAGAATTGGGACATCTTCTCCTGGCACCCCTTAGATATGCCAGGGATCCCACGCAGACTGGCCGAGCATAGCCTCAATATATTGAAGGGGTACAAGCCGGTCAAGCAGACACTACGACGCTTTTCAGAGCCTAAGTGACAAGCTATGGGAGAGGAGCTAGCCAAGTTACTTGAAGCCGGATTCATCAGAGAAATAAAACACCCGGACTGACTAGCAAACTTGGTGATGGTACCAAAGAAGGATAAATCCTGGTGCCTATGTGTCGATTTCAAGGACCTCAATAAGGCTTGCCCCAAGGATCCCTTCCCTCTCCCCCGCATCGATCAAATCATCGACGCTACCGCAGGACACGACTCATTGTGTTTCCTCAACGCATACTCCGGATACCATCAAATCAAGATGGCGGAGTCCGATCAAGCCGCAACGGCATTCATCACCCCATACGGCCCTTTTTGTTTCAACACCATGCCTTTCGGGCTCAAAAACGCCGGTGCAACCTATCAACGCATGATTCAGACATGCCTGGAAAAACAAATTGGGAAAACAGTTGAGGCATACATGGAAGATGTGGTCATCAAGGCCAGACACGTTGAATCTTTCATAGATGACCTGAGGCTCATGTTCAACAACCTCTGAACATATGACATCAAGCTCAATCTGGAAAAATGTGTTTTCGGCGTTCCCGCCGGAAAGCTGCTGGGCATCATCGTTTCCAACAGAGGAATTGAAGCAAACCCGGCTAAAATCCGAGCTTTGTCACAGTTCGCTACCCCAACACACCTTAAGCAAATCCAGAAATTAACTGGATGCGTGGCCGCCTTAAGCCACTTTATCTCCCGATTGGGAGAAAAGGCACTACCTCTCTATCGCCTTCTTCAACGCACCGAACACTTCGAGTGGACGGATGCGGCCACGGTCAGACTGGAACAAATAAAGTCCCTCTTGGCCAGCAACCCAATCCTGTCTGCACCGAACATTGGCGAACCCATGCTATTATATATTTCTGCAACACACCAAGTTGTAAGCGCAATGCTCATCGTCGAACGAGAGGAGGACGGACATAAGTTCCCGCTTCAAAAGCCGGTATACTATGTATCCACTGTCCTCACACCATGCAAATCACGGTACCCACATTATCAAAAGATAGCGTACGCGGTCTTCATGGCATCCCGGAAACTACGACACTACGTTCAAGAGTGTTCAATCACGGTGGCCCCTGAAGTACCACTCAACGATATGATAAATAACCGTGATGCCACGGTCCGGATTGCTAAGTGGGCCATCGAGCTCCTCCCGTTCGACATTATATATAAACCACGACGAGGCATTAAATCGCAAGTGTTGGCTGACTTCGTCGCCAAATGGACAGAAGCCAAACTCCCTAAAGAGTACAGCGCATACTCCAATTGGATCATGCACTTTGACGGCTCTAAGATGCTGGCCGGTCTGGGAGCGGGCGTGGTCTTGACATCCCCCACCGGAGATACAGTCCAATACGTACTCTAAATACTATACACAGACTCCAACAATGCAGCCGAATACGAGGCTCTATTGCACGGTCTTTGGATGGCAGTCTCCATGGGCATTCAACGCCTAGAAGTGCGTGGGGATTTGAACCTTGCAATATCTCAAATAAATGGAGACTTCGACGCTAAGGACCCGAAAATGTCAGCTTACCGTAATGCCGTCCTCAAAATGCCAGCTCGGTTCGAGGGGCTTGAATTTCATCATGTGGCCCGAGAAAACAATCAAGCGACAGATATCCTTGCCCGCTTCGGTGCTAAGCGCGACCCTGTCCCACCCAACATCTTCTTGGAAAGGCTATTCAAGCCATCCGTGTTGTGGTAAGGGGAGACCGGCAATACTAGTCCGGATCCGACCACAACCCAGACCCCGAACACACTGACATAATTGGAGGCTCCGCCACTGAAATAACACCTTCGGCCCGTCTAATCATGGTTGTCATCGCCCCGTGGACCGAACCCTTCTTAGCCTACCTAAATAGGCAAGAACTCCCTGAGGACCAAAATGAGGCATGCTACATTGTGCGGCGCTCTAAAGCCTACAAGGTCCACGAGGGAGAGCTTTATAACAAAAGCGCTACCGGAGTACTTCAAAGATGTATCTCCGAAGAGGAAGTTCGGCAGCTCTTGGCCAAAATTCATGCTGGACTCGGCGGTCACCATGCCGCAGCTCGGGCCCTTGTAAGCAAGGCCTTCCGGACATGTTTCTACTGGCCGACAGCCCGAGCAGACGCACAGGACCTCGTCCAACATTGCGTCGGTTGCCAGCTCTTCGCCAACCAAAGCCACATGCCGCCCACCGCTCTCCAAACAATCCCCATAACTTGACCCTTTGCGGTCTGGGGGCTCGATATGGTCAGACCCCTTAAAGGAGGAAAGAAAAATACCTGTTGGTCATGGTGGATAAATTCACCAAATGGATAGAGGCCAAGCCAGTTAAAACGGCCGAATCCGGACCAGTGATAGACTTCATATCAGGGGTCGTGCACCGTTATGGCGTCCCCCACAACATCATCACCGATAACGGATCCAACTTCACAGCCGACGAGGTGAAAACTTGGTGCGACAACATGGGCATTAAGCTCGATTACGCCTCCATCTATCACCCCCAAACAAACGGTCAAGTTGAACAAGCAAATGGTCTTATTATGAGCGGCATCAAACCCAAACTAGTGCAATCTTTGAAGGAATCAGACACGCAGTGGGTCTAGGAGCTCGACTCCGTACTATGGGGGCTGCGGACCACGCCAAATTGCACTACCGGATACACACCATTCTTCATGGTGTACGGCGCAGAGACGGTATTGCCCTGCGATATCATCCATGACTCACCTCGAGTGCGCATGTACGAAGAGAGAGAAGCTGAGCTTGATCGGCAGGATAGTTTAGATGCCCTGGAGGAGGAGTGCGACGTCGCAAAAGCCCGTTCCGCATTCTATCAACAACAGGCTCGCAGGTATCAAAGCAGAGAAGTACGGGCCAAAACTTATAACGTTGGCGAACTCGTTCTACGCCTACCGGAGAAGAAAAAGGACAAGCTCAAGCCCAAGTGGGAGGGTCCCTTCATCATTGATAAATTTCTCACCGAAGGAGCGTACCGCCTGCGTGATGCATCATATAATCGACTCGAGCCGAACCCATGGAATGCGGCCAGACTCCGAAGATTCTACGCCTAGCGCCGAACTCTGTGTTCGTCCCCTTCCCTCCGCCTTTTCTAGTTATATCCTCTCTCTTTCTTTTTATGGCTCTAAGGCTTTAAGTGTAACTCGACTACACACTCTTGACGTGCTAAATCCTCAATTATGCGCGCTCACTATACCCGGGGGCTTCTTATATAGAAGCTTAATATAATTATCTTTCGGGCATCATGCCCACTGTATATGTGTCGCTTTTTCGTATGTACCTTTTCTTCACCATTATATGCATCGATATGACTTAAGTTTTGGCCAAGCTGGGTTGCCTGGCTCCTGTGTTTAAGCCCTACGTTCCCGTTTGTTCGGCTAGGGCACAAGGGGAGCACCTCTGCGATTGTTACTGCCAGGTACTCCGGACGTGTACCTCAGACTGGGTGAAGCTGAAAGCTAGCGTTCTTAAGGGAATATTCTGTTGGTGAACTAAAGATGTTTCTTACCCATTACAATACAAACCTCCAGATGTTGCATATACTGCGTCTCTCCTCGCCGTTCGGACATGCACATTAATGCATGCTTACCCAGGGAAAGGAACCCTTAATGGAACTATTCTCCCTGGAAGATGTTTCTTACTATCCATGTAATATAACATAGCTAGTTGGGTACTTGTCTGTTCAAGCAATTATGACCCATACGTCTGGTTTCCACGCGTACCCCGGTTTACATAACTTAGCGGGTATTCGGAAACACTCCGGACTGCCGGGTCCGGAGGCCGAAGTGAAAAGGTTCGCCATGACAAATGATTTACAATCCGGCTAGGGACATAATATGTCAATTGAAGTACACAGTCACTTAGACCCACATACTTCTTCTTCTTTGCCATCCAACAGGCTGTCTAGCCTACAATCCTGTTGGGAATACTTCGCGGCTAATCCTACCTAGTCATATACCAGACTAACGGGAATATCTTTCCCATCTGACCCTACAGGTCCGACCAGGGCCATGTGATTCGGATCGAGCTTGGTGTATCGTATTTTTACCATGGCCCAAGCATCTGTCGCACCTTGTCGACAGGCAGATATCTTCCATAATCGGAAGCGCCGCCGCGCTCCCTTGACAAGCTGTACAAGCTCTTCCATGCTTCCTGGCAGGGAGGTGGATGGCCACAAGGCCTTGGCCATACCCCGCATCACCTGCCGACTTGTTCATGCAGTTGTGAAAGCTCTTGCAGAAGATCGCCTGCGGATCCGGGCATCTCCTCTTCGGGATGACTGGTCAGTATACCTACAGACATAACTCTGTTAGCCCGTTTCTTTGCCGAACTATATAAAGGTTAGTTTGAGCACATAATAAAAATGCTGCGTTGAAGCCTCCTATTCTCCTTCACGGAGTCAGCAAGCTGGGCCCGAACATCTTTCAATTCCATGCCCAGTCGGGTCTTGGCATCCCGGAGAACGTTTTTCTCTCGCCTGACCCGTGTAAGTACACGCTCGCCAGCCTCTAGTTGTCATTGAGCTCGTTGTTCATCCTCTTGTAGGATCTCCGGATTCACTCCGGGATTGCCTGCGGAATCTATTGTTAGATCTGCAAACATGCCGAATACATGTAATTACGTTTTTATCGATCAAGGAAAATATTACTAGATGAGGCCTTCTTGAATTCCTCCATTTCAGCAGCTGCGGCCCTTAGCTGGGCCATACACTCCTCCAGCTCTTGAGACAAACGGGTATTCTTCTCTGTAAGAACCTATTCATACAATGATCCCTAAATCAGTTGTACCAACTGTTTCAAGTCTCAGGGGCTACTGATATACATAATTATCAGATTTTGCTTACCCGTATATCTTTTAAATACTGGTATGTGTCTCTAGCAAGCCCATCTTGAGCACCTCGGATGTACGCGTCTCCCGAGTTGAAGGCATTGAAAGCCTCTTCGGAAAAATTAGGGTCATGGAGTGCGGCCCGCCGACGCTGATGATTCATAGCGCTCTCCACCTTGGAATTTGTAGCGGATATTTTATCCGCATCCTCTGTAGGAGGACCGTCCGGTGTTGTCACCACATTAGCCTCCACACTCGAGGCCGGTTCTAGAGTCCGGTTGGTAGAGGCGTGACGGGTAGGATCCCTCGATACAGTCAGTTGAATACTCTTTCTGCTAGGACACAGTGGACATTGTTATATTTTAAGACAACAATCACGGAGCATGTTTTAATCTATACCTCTTCGATGGCGGCTCGGCCCTGTTCACTTTCCTTTTAATCCTACCCGCATTGGGCACCCCTTCTTGGTGAGAAGTTGTGGGTTCGGCATGGCGCACCGATGACTTTCCCCTTATAGCATAATATATGTGCGCTGGGTAAGGTGGAAAGAGGGGATCCTTTTCGAAAGGTAAATCTCCTGTCTACTTACACATGGTGCCGGGAGGAGACCAGGATAATCGGTGATGATGGCCACCAAGGTGCTGTCACAACTCGCCTGGTAAAACACCCAGCCGTCAAACTCCACAAATATGTCCGGATCTTCTTCGAGTCTGGGGTCGAGGGCCCGGTCTGTCGGCATTCTAGGAACAGGGGTCCCCAGACTTGCTTGCCTGCGGCCTGCGGCGTGGCTCAAGTGGGGGCCCAGTGCAGCCCAGCTTCATCAGCTCAAGCTCAAGACCCTCGCGAGGGGCTAAGCCTCACGGGGCGGACGACGGGAAGCTTCCTCAGGAACAACCTCATCAGGCAGGCTCGCGAGGATCTAGAGAGATCAAGGAAGGGTACCTCGTGAGGTGCCCGTGATGCAAGCCATGACGATCGAGACCAGGCGGGCGCCAGGCGGGTGCCGGCCTGCGCAGTGTCATTGTTTCACCTTCGTTGCAAAGGGGGCAAGCACAGGCCAAGGCATCAGGCAAAGGTTACCGTTTCTGTGCAACAAGACCAAGACAGGTAGAATGGCAGGATGGAGGTCATCGTGGAGCCCAGGATGGCATCACCATCAGAGCCTTAAGACCAACTTTAGTCAGGATAAGTGTACTAGATGTTTCCCTTCAAAATGGCCAAATGTTGGCGTCCTTCCCGCTCATTATTTGAGAAGAGGCCCAGGGCCTCCCTCTATAAATAGGACTAGCCACCACAGAGTAGGGGCATCGAGAATCCAGATCACGCATAGGCTAGAGAGAGGCGACTGAACTCACCCAAGCAGTTCATCGCACCAGCTCAAGAACAACCCTCGCGAGGCGGTTCTCCCTTTGTACTGTTCATCATCAGCCCCTGAGACAATCCACCACACCACAAACTAGAGTAGGGTATTACACCACAACGGTGGCTCGAACTAGTATAAACCTCGTGTCCCTTGTGTGTTCTTTTTTCTAGCCTAGATCCTTTGCGAGACTTCGAGACGTGAGCTAGTAGAGGAAAGATTTCCGCGCGCACCCCAGAGTTCGAACCTCAAGGGTCTGCCGGAACCGGAAATCCGACATTTGGCACGCCAGGTAGGGGTGCGCCGGAATCCTTCTTCCGCCGCCTCGCGTTTCGTCGCCTCGCTGTTCTGGTGTCAAGCGATCCGACTGCCAACACCGACCACTGGGCGGCGTGGCCCGCCCACACCGTGCCGCCGGCCTACGGCGACCTCAACCTTGCGCCTCAGGCAGCTCGCGCTTCGCACGACGCTGCAGGGCGCGGGCGAGGCGGCCAAACGCCGCCTACCCTCACACTACGGCAGGTGCGGTCAGCAGCAAGAGCTTCGAACCACGCCGCGGCCACAACGCCGCACACCCGACGGGAGCAGGCGAACTCCAGGGCCGCGCTCACGGTGGCCCGAGAGCTGCTACGGTGCCGGCTGCTGGAGGGCGGCCGCGATGTGTTGCTGGAGCGAGTAGCCGAGCTCCTGGACGCTGCCGCCTCGGGAACACCTCCTTTCTGAACCGGATGCCACACCAGATCCAGGGCGGGCCGTATGGCGGCCACATACTTGCCCACGCAACTCCGAGCGGACACCAGGCCCTACTCAACGCCAACTCGGCTGTGAGCACAGGGCGCCAAGTCGCGCCGGCCCCATCTCTGGACGGCGAAGGAGTGCACGTCGCGACCTTCGGCCTCGGTGGACCACCACACCATCACCCTCAAGACAATGCTCCAGGATGGACTGCGTGGCATGTGGGGCACTATGGCGAGAACCGTGGGGCGGTGGCCCCAGAAGCTTATGTGCCCCACTTGGTGGATCGAGAGTGCGCACTGGAAGAAGACCATGGCTCATTCCTCGGGCCAGGCCGGGGCAAGGAGACACCAGAAGCTGAGCTCTTTCAGGAGCCCCAAGAGGGCCTCGACGGCCACACCGGTGGCGGCAACTATCTGGTACCACTAATTCCTCAGGAGCAAGCTTATGCTAACCATGGGTCGCAGGAGGTACAGGTCGCCGCAGCAGATGGCTGCCCCAATGCTGCAGCCTCTTACCCCTCGGGAGGAGGGCACCGGGGGCTGCAGGAGGGGCCGAGATCAGAGTTCGTCCCCGCGGCGCTCGGCGCAAGGCGTTCTCAGGAGGTAGGACCTCTACCGGGGAGGTGCCTCAGGGCCTGCCCCCGGCGGAGGACCCGTGGTCGTCGGGGGAACCGCTGGCGACCGCTCTACCCTATTGGCGTCGTCCTTGGTCTCCGGCCGCCGTCAATGGCGGTAGAGTGTGGCGCAAGGCGGGGCCCTCGTCTGGCGATATGAAGCAAGGCCGGTACCTGTGAAGAAGGCCCAGTGCATGTGAAGCTCACCGCCCCGTGACACTCTCACGTAATAATGAGTGGGGCTGTACACGCACGGAGTCTCCGAAGAGCCGCCCTCGGGCCTCGTGGGCTCCCGCACACGCCCAGTGGCAGCACTTAGCTCCGCACTGGTGAGAAGACATCAAAGACTAGACTAGGTGTCGGACGCGACTTCTTGCTTTTTTGCCTTTTCCCCTGTTGACAAGTTCTTTGATTTGAATTTAAGTTGGTTTTGAGCTTGAGACTTGCGTGTGTCTGGGGAAGGGGTGTTTAGACTCGTTCGAGCAATCTCTTGTGTTCTGGCTTCGGCTTTGCATCCAAAGTTAGCGTCAGTTGCCTCCCCTCGCAAGCCCCTCGCGAGCCGGGCCAGGCCAAGCACGTCTACAATCCGGACCGCTGTCGCCGCACCCTCTTCGGAGGTTCTCATCGCAGGATCAATAGGATCACCTAGAAGACACTCGAGGCGTCACGGCCCCCACAGGCCCGCTCGGGACTCGTCGGGATAAAAGAGGTAAACAGGTCAGCTGACCCATCACCGGGCCAGTAGCTAAACCCACACGCAGCGTTACGCTTACAAGGATATCGATCGCAAACCTTTACATGAGGGGCTTCCCCTCCCAAAATGCTCTTACAGTCTTCAGGGCCGAGCCCGAACCTTCTTTGTGCAGGGTAAACAGTGGTGACATACGATCAGTCAGACATATCACTCACCGCGTCTTTTGGGGCGCCTCCAGAGGCGTCGCTGGCGTCACTGACATCATCACCACCACCGCCAACACCAGCGTTAGCACCAGGCTTGTCAACAACACCGCCTTCATCAGCAGCCACAATCACGCCGTCATCATCAAATGCGAAGGCCCTGACGAGGGCGTCCACGTTGTCCTCCACCCATTGTGCCAGGTCGCCCCGGATGGCTATGGGCACAGGTGCAATGACGGCATCAAAATCGAAGTGGGGGTCCCTGTCCTGTAGATGACTGAAGACACGGGAGAAAGCACACCCGAGCAGGGCTCGGCTCCTCTCCTCGACAAGCCAACGAGACCTCTCAGAGCGGTTCTCCAGAAGCATCACCACGGCAGTGAAATACTGGAGGTTGCCGGCGTAGTTGGTCTCTTGAGGCACCTCGGCGGCAGCCTCCCAAATGTTGCCCAGGGCCGTGTTAGCCCGCTCCCTGAGCGTTCGAAGCATGGTGGCATGCTCGTGCTCCAGAATCCGCCGCTGAGGGATCTCGTCCTTGTTCCGCCGTGTGATGGCCTCGGCATCATCAACCCTCTACTGGAGAAGAAGCAGCTCGGCG
Source organism: Triticum dicoccoides (assembly GCF_002162155.2). Lineage (NCBI taxonomy): Eukaryota > Viridiplantae > Streptophyta > Magnoliopsida > Poales > Poaceae > Triticum > Triticum dicoccoides. The sequence continues at coordinate 337,462,505 of NC_041381.1, read as the reverse complement.
CGGGAAGAGATCAGCTCCGCCTGCGCTGTGCCAAGGGCGGCTGCGGAGGAGTCCGCACCCCGCGTCACTTCGGCCAATTTGGCCCTGAGGGCCGCGGTCCTACCCTCAGCTTCGGCCCTGATCAACTCCAACCTCGCTTCGTATTGGCGCTCGAGATCCGAGCAAGCTTCCGCCACACGGCGGTCAACCTCTTCTTGGGCTCGGGCTTTGCGCGCGGCAACGTCATCCTCCGCCTGAGTCACCATGCGTTCCCTCGTCTCCAACCGCTCGAGGTCAAGGTTGCATTTGGCGGCCTCCAGCATCAACGCCTCCTCGCGCTTCTGGAGCTCCGCCTGGTCGACGGAAGCCCCTTTCAGCGATGCAAGGGCCGCCTGGCGCAGTTCCACTTGCTGCTCCAGAGAGTTGCTCCAGGCTTGGAGCTCCCACGCGCGCTCCTCCACATCCCTGCACCGTCGGTCTGCTTCCCGGGACTCCTCGACGGCTTGGGAGCAGGCCTCTCGCGAGGCCGCCAGCGACGCTTCAGCCTTCGCGTTGTCAAGGTCACGCTGGTGAAGCGCAAGGGCGACCGCTACCTTCAGCTTGTGCCTCTCCTCAGCGAGGCGCAAGCATTCGGCCTCAAGGCACGCATCCTCGCCGGCAAGCTCCGCCCCGATCCGGCTCACCGCATCCGCTGCCCCCTGGAGGAATCCTTGGCAAAGGGCGCGGTGTTTGCGAGCACGCCTGAGCACGTCTTCCGCGTAACCCTCTGCCACTTGCGTATGCGGAGGGCCTTGAGGCGGCATGCCCCCTCCCGGCGCGGGGCTGGGGGCTCGTGCCCCAGCAATCACCGGACGGGCCTCGCCAGGAGCCCGGCCTGGCGCCGGTCCATCCCCAAAAGAGGATTTCAAGACTGACTTCACTGAATCACCTTCCACGATCAAGGAAGGACCGCGGGGCAAGTTGGCTGTGCCCCAGGGGAACTCGTGAAGGGAGAACAACAGGCGCGCATGCACGAGGTGCCCGGCGGGATGGGCCACTTCTCCGACCGACCGAATGGCAGGGGCGCCGCTCGAGGTCGACGCGCCAACGGTCAGCAGCGAGGACCAAGCTTGGGGGGATGGCTCATTAGCTGTCTCTATGAACTCGGCAGGAAGGGCCCTGAAAGGCCGCAATCAGCTGCAAGAATAGAGAAGTAAAGGAGCAAAGAGAGAAGCGGACTTACTCGTCCATGGTGAAGTACTTCCTACGCTTCAGCAGGCGGCAAGGGTAATCGTCACCGCCTAAGGCCTCCTTCCTCTTGCAGAGGGCCTCGAAGTCCACGCGGAACCGGCCTAAGCGCTCGGCGCACGGGTCGGTCTGTGGCGTGGAAGAGGCGTCAAGGTGATCAGCGCCAAGGGGAATGGCCTGGGGGACACCACCAGGCACCGCCTCGCGAGGGGCGACCGAGGCCTCAAGAGCCCTGTCGGTGTCAAAACCGGCGGATCTCGGGTAGGGGGTCCCGAACTGTGCGTCTAGGCGGATGGTAACAGGAGACAAGGGACACGATGTTTTACCCAGGTTCGGGCCCTCTTGATGGAGGTAAAACCCTATGTCCTGCTTGATTGATATTGATATTGTGGATGTTTACAAGAGTGGATCTACCACGAGATCAAGGAGGCTAAACCCTAGAAGCTAGCCTATGGTATGATTGTTGTAATGTATGTCCTACGGACTAGGGCCATCCGGTTTATATAGACACCGGAGAGGGCTAGGGTTACATAGAGTCGGTTACAATGGTAGGAGATCTACATATCCGTATCGCCAAGCTTGCCTTCCACGCCAAGGAAAGTCCCATCCGGACACGGGACGAAGTCTTCAATCTTGTATCTTCATAGTCTTGGAGTCCGGTCGATGATGACAGTCCGGCCGATGATAGTTCGGACGATGGTGGTAATCCGGCTATCCGGACACCCCCTAGTCCAGGACTCCCTCAGTAGCCCCCGAACCAGTCTTCAATGACGATAAGTCCAGCATGTGTGTATTCTTCGGCGTTGCAAGGCGGGTTCTCCTTCAAGTTCCATGTACCTGCTGAATAGTGTCCGGCTTCCCCATTAACTTGCGTTTCTTGGCTCCCACGCCCAATAATGGCCTTCTTCCACGCGTCGCACGAATGCGAAAAGCCAGGGTGCCTTTTATGTTTTACCCCCTAGTTGTGCGAGTAATCTGCCTATAAGAGAGGCACGAATCCAGATCCAAATCACCATCTTCCTCCCGCAAATACCCATCGGAGCGCTTTCGACCAAGAACCCATTCCATCATGGATCCTCAATGCAGCTCCTCTTCTCGCGCTCCCAGCCCTCTGCCAGGAGATTGGGGGAGATGCTCTGTTCCACACAACGAGATGGTGAAGCTCCAAACGGGGGGGTATCTCCCTCCGGCCTTCATGGTTCCTGTCCAGGCCGGGCTAGCCACCTATAAAGGTGGGAAGTAAGCGGAGGCTACCCCAAATCCCAACAAAGGGGAGCGGGTATGCTTCATCCCCTATCTGATAAGGGGGCTCGGATTTCCTGTACATCCGTTCCTCCGCGGGCTCCTGGAGTTCTACGGACTCCAGCTTCATAACCTCACGCCCGCCTCGATCCTGCATATTGCGGGTTACGTAGCTCTTTGCGAGCTATTCCTGGGCGTCGAGCCCCATTTTGCGCTGTGGAAGAGGTTGTCTTGCCTTGTCCCCCGCTCTCATGAGGGGCTCATATATCAAGTGGGCGGCGCCGAAATATGGCGCATTGCCGGGACCGGATATCCATCCGGAACCCCTAAGAAGGCGTCCGAAGACTGACCTTCGTTATGGTTTTATATAGAAGACACTCCGCTGCCAGACCCTGTCCAGATCGGCCTCCCGGAGTTCAACAATGCTCCTTTGAAGAAACGCCTTAGTTGGCGCCCATGGAGCCCCCGACTGGAGGAAGACAAGAGCGTCCATTATTTGATGGGCCGGATAGGGTTACTAGCCCATTCCGGGTTGACCATGATTGGAGTCATGGCAACATGCATTATGAGGGGAGTGCAGCCACTAAAATACAGGGGCCACCCCATGTGGGATTTCAACGGGGAGGACGATGCCACCCGTCACGGCCGCAAAGGGCTGGATTCGGCCGAAGACCTGGTGAAGATCCTGTCCGGCCTGTATAAGGGGGAGAAGGAAGATTTCCTTCGGACGAACCCGTTAAATGGGTTCTCCATGAATAATCCCCGGCCTTGGGTAAGCGAACACCTCAGGTGTCCAACCCATGCCTTTGAAACTTAAGTTTCTTGTATTGTGTTCCTCTTTCGACGCACGAGCTGCGTCGGACGATGGAGGACATGCTAAGTCCAGCCCCGCAACCCGAGGATCCAGAGAGATCCCGGGATCCGGCCTCCGAAGAGGATTCGGACATATGAGTGGAGCTAATCGACGGGGTGTTCCACCAGCTTAGCATGGATAATGCCTTAGTCGCCATTACGGCCGACTATCCCGGACTATATCCGGCTTCCCAAGTGCTTGTGACCGAAGTTCTGACACCGTTAGTCCTTCCTTGCTTATTTCTGACCACCGTATACGATGACGCTGTGCAGGAGGCGCCTCTAGGGCGGGAGGCCGAGCCTGCGGCGGCTGACCATCAAAGGCCAATCCGGACCAGTAGACGGAAGAGGAGCGCGGCGCGGACTGAAACATCGCCGCAAAGGTATAGCTCACAATTCATTATCTGGAGCAACGTTCCTAGGAAGCGTTCGAGTGCTCATGACTTTTGTAGGGGAAAAAGCGCCCGCCGGACTGCGGGTGTAGAGGCTGCCAATCCGGCTTCTACCAGCCAAGCTCCAGCGCCTGGTCCAGAGGGGGAGGCGAGCGCAAGGCGCGAGCCGGATACTCCTCCAACGGAGGATGCCGACAGACTGTCCGCCACCAAATCTGAGGTGGAGAGCGCCATGGAACATAGGCGCCGCCGGACTATTTATCGTGACGCGTGCTTCTCCCCTGAGGCGTTGGATGCCTTTAACGCAGGGGACGCACACCTCCGTGCCGCTCAAGATGGTTTGACCAGAGCCACGGAGCAGTATGTAAAAGACATACGGGTAAGAGAATTTAATAGTTATATATGCCAGTAGCCCCCAAGACTTAAAGTAGTTATATTAACTGATTTAAGGATCATGTGAAACGCAGGGTCTTACCGAGAAGAATACCCAACTGTCTCAGGAGCTGCAAGAGTGTAAGGCTCAACTTGAGGCCGCACTCGCTGCCGCAGGAGGAAACGCGGGGACCTCTCCTGGTAACACATTATTTAAAAAGATAAGTACTATTTGGCCGGTGCGCAAGTCTGATAATGACTTTGCAGGTGCTGCCGGACAAGATCCGGACAGGCAAGAACTTCTGCGCCAGCTAAAGGCCGGCGAGAGGGTGCTGCATAAGGTGCAGCACGAAAGGAACAAGCTCCAGGATGCCCATGCCCAGCTTGGAGAAGAGATGAAAGGCGTTCGGGCTGAGCTGTCTGGCTCCGTTAAGGAGAATCAGCGGCTTCGTGGTGGCATCTATAGTAACTGCTTGAGCGAACTCCTTTGAAAAGAAGAGTTCGGCGAGGAAGTCAATTGACAAAATATGTGTGTAGGTATACTCACAGGTCGCCCCGCGGAGGAGATGCCCGTATCAACGGGTGATCAACTTCCCGAGTTGTTGTAGCTGACCGAACGAGTTCGGCAGGTAATGAGCGGCGTCATCCAGGCTTTATTACCGGCCTTCCCCCTACCCGAGGGACTTGGGGAGCTTGCGGAGAAGCTTCAAGGAGTGCGGCAGCGCTTCCATTTATGGGAGATTTCAGCCTGCCGCCAAGGTGCCAGGGAGGCCTGGGCCATGGTGAAGACGCGGTACAAGAAGGCGGATCCCAACCACATGGCCGAAGTCGGACCTGTGGGGACCGATGGGAAGGAGATCCCTGTAAGTTTAGTATACGGCCAAGTAGAGTTGGCCGCTAAGTTTTCCCAACAGGACTGTAAATTAGACAGCCTGTTAGACGGGATTGAAGAAGAATACAGTCAGTCAATTTGACAATGTATTATAAAATGACATGTAAAATGCCTTCTAGCCGGATTGTAGATCGTTTGTCTTTGCCGACCTTTTCGCTTCGACCTCGGGACCCTAGAGTTCGGAGTGTGTCCGAATACCTTCTCGGTTATGGAAGAACCGGGGTATGCATGGAGACCAGGCGTAGGGGTCATTAGTGCTTTATCAGACAAGTGCCTAACTAGTTATGTTATATTACATGGTTAGTAAGAAACATCTTCCAGGGAGAATAGTTCCGTTAAGGGTTCCTTTCCTCTGGGGGTGGCATGCCCTAAAGTGCATGCCCGGACTACGAAAAAAGCAGAAAAACATCTGGGGGCAGATAATTAAGTAGGTAAAATCATCTTTCAAGTCACCGACCGAATATTCCCTTAAGAACGCTAGCTTTCAGCTTCACCCAGTCTGAGGTACACATCCGGCTGACCCGGCAGTAACAATCGCAGAGGTGCTCCCTTTGCCTCCTAGCCGAACAATCGGGAACGTAGGGGTAAGCACAGGAGCCAGGCAACCCAGCTTGGCCAAAACTTAAGTCATATCGATGCATATAATGGTGAATAAAAGGTACATGTGGAAGCTTGACACATGTGCTGGGCATGAAGCCCTTATAATTAAGCTTCTGGTAAAGAAGCCCCCAGGTATAATGAGTGCGGATGGCACATCAAGTGTTATGCGAACAATGCGCAAATAAGCCTTTTAAGGCTATCGTGAATAGGGGTGAGAGAAAAAAGAGAAACAAAAAGGCAGCTGAAGTGTAAAAAATTTGAACGGAGGAAAGGGACGAACTCTTAGTCCGGCGCTAGGCATAGAATCTTCGGAGGCGGCCTGCGTTCCATAGGACTTGATCGATGATGAAGGGGCCTTCCCATTTTGGCTTGAGCTTGTCCTTTTTCTTGTCCGGTAGGCGTAGAACTAGTTCGCCAATGTTGTAAGTCTTGGCCTGTACTTCTCTGCTTTGGTATCTTCGAGACTGTTGCTGATAAAATGCGGAACGAGCCTTGGCGACGTCGCGTTCTTCCTCCAATGCGTCCAAGCTGTCCTGCCAATCCAGCTCGGCCTCTCTTTCTTCATACATGCGCACTCGAGGTGAGTCATGAATAATGTCGCAGGGCAAAACTGCCTCTGCGCCGTACACCATAAAAAATGGTGTGAATCCAGTAGTACGGTTGGGCGTTGTCCGCAGCCCCCCAGAGTACAGAGTCGAGCTCCTCCACCCAGTGCGTGTCAGATTTCGTAAGTGACCGCACTAGTCTGGGTTTGATGCCGCTCATTATTAGACCATTCACTCGTTCCACTTGACCGTTGGTTTGAGGATGATACACTGAAGCATAATTGAGCTTGATGCCCATATTTTTGCACCATGATTTAACCTCATCGACCGTAAAATTCGTGCCGTTATCGGTGATGATGCTGTGGGGGACACCGTAACGGTGTACTACCCCGGATATAAAGTCTATCACTGGTCTGGACTCTGCCGTTTTAACTGGCTTGGCCTCTATCCATTTGGTGAATTTATCCACCATGACCAATAGGTATCTTTGCTTGTGGGTTCCCCCTTTAAGTGGTCCAACCATGTCAAGCCCCCAGACCGCGAACGGCCAGGTAATGGGTATAGTTTTGAGGGCGGTGGGTGTCATATGGCTCTGATTAGCAAAGAGCTGACAACCGACGCATCGTTGGACTAAGTCCTGAGCATCTGCCCGGGCCGTCGGCCAATAAAATCCTGTACGGAATGCCTTTCCTACGAGGGCCCGGGCTGCTGCGTGGTGTCCGCCTAGTTCGGCATGAATTTCAGCCAGGAGGTTTCGCCCTTCCTCTTCGGAGATACACCTTTGAAGGACTCCAGTTGTGCTTTTCTTATAAAGTTCTCCCTCGTGGACCTTGTAGGCTTTAGATCGCTGAACTATGCGGCGGGCCTCAATTTGGTCTTCGGGAAGTTCCTGCCTAAGTAAGTAGGCTAGGAATGGTTCTGTCCATGGGGCGATTACGGCCATTATGTCGTGGGCTGAGGGTGTTATTTCTGCGGCGGAATTGCCGCTTATGTCGAATTGCCCTGTGTCGGTTGGTGTGGCTTCTTCTGGTTTGTTATGTCCGGACTCCTCTTCCCATAGTACGGATGGCTTGAACAGCCGTTCCAGGAAGATGTTTGGAGGGACAGCATCACGCTTTGCGTCGATGCGTGCCAATACGTCGGTCGCTTGGTTGTTATCCCTGGCTACGTGATGGAATTCGAGTCCGTCGAACCGAGCTGACATTTTTAGGACAGCGTTGCGATATGCTGCCATTTTCGGATCCTTGGCATCAAAGTCTCCATTTATTTGGGATATTGCGAGGTTTGAATCCCCGCGCACCTCTAGGCATTGAATGCCCATGGAGATTGCCATCCGGAGACCATGTAAAAGGGCCTCGTATTCGGCTGCGTTGTTGGAGTCCGTGTACATTATTTGAAGTACGTATTGGACTGTGTCACCGGTCGGGGACGTCAAAACGACGCCAGCCCCCAGTCCGGCCAACATTTTAGAGCCGTCGAAGTGCATAATCCAATTGGAGTATGCGCCGTACTCTTTAGGGAGTTCGGCTTCGGTCCATTCAGTGACAAAGTCAGCCAAAACTTGTGACTTTATAGCTCCCCAAGGTCTGTAAGTTATATCGAATGGTAAGAGCTCAATGGCCCATTTTGCAATCCTGCCCGTTGCGTCGCGGTTGTTTATAATGTCATTGAGTGGTACTTCAGAGGCCACTGTTATCGAACACTCTTGAAAGTAGTGTCGGAGCTTCCGGGATGCCATGAACATTGCATACGCGATCTTCTGATAGTGCGGGTAACAGGACTTGCAGGGGGTTAACACAGTGGATACATAGTACACTAGTTTTTGAAGAGGGAATTTATGCCCTTCTGTCTCTCGTTCGACGACGAGTACCGCGCTTACAACTTGATGTGTTGCTGCGATGTATAATAGCATTGGCTCGCCCAGGTTGGGCGTGGCCAGGACCGGATTCATTGCCAGTATGGCCTTTATTTCTTCGAGTCCGGCGGTGGCAGCATCTGTCCACTCGAAGTGTTCGGTGTGCCTGAGGAGGCGATAGAGGGGCAATGCCTTTTCTCCTAAGCGGGAGATAAAGCGGCTGAGTGCCGCCACGCATCCCGTCAATTTCTGGGTCTGTTTGAGGTTTTTTGGAATATCCAGCTGTGATAGAGCCCGGATCTTGGCTGGATTTGCTTCAATTCCTCTACCGGATACGATGAAGCCCAGGAGCTTTCCGGCTGGCACGCCGAAAACGCATTTTTCCGGATTCAGCTTGATATCATATTCTCGAAGGTTGTCAAACGTGACCCTCAAGTCGTCTACTAGAGTTTTGACATGTTTACTTTTGACGACCACGTCGTCTATGTATGCCTCTACTGTCTTGCCGATCTGGGTGGCCAGACATGTCTGAATCATGCGCTGATATGTTGCGCGGGCGTTTTTAAGCCCAAAGGGCATCGTGTTGAAGCAGAATGGTCCATATGGAGTAATGAATGCCGTTGCGGCTTGATCTGCATCTGCCATGTTGATTTGATGATAGCCGGAGTATGCGTCCAGGAAGCACAATGAATCGTGCCCTGCAGTGGCATCGATGATTTGGTCGATGCGGGGGAGGGGGAAGGGATCCTTTGGGCAGGCTTTATTTAGGTCTTTGAAATCGACACATAGGCGCCAGGATTTGTCCTTCTTTGGTACCATTACCAGGTTTGCTAGCCAATCCGGATGTTTGATGTCTCTGATGAATCCGGCTTCCAATAGTTTGGCTAGTTCCTCTCCCATTGCCTGTCTTTTGGGTTCGGAAAATCGTCGAAGAGCCTGTTTGACTAGCTTGAATCCTTTTAGGATGTTTAGGCTGTGTTCTGCTAGTCTGCGTGGGATTCCGGGCATATCGGAGGGGTGCCAGGCGAAAATGTCCCAATTTTCCCGAAGGAATTCTCGCAGTGCGACGTCTACATCAGGGTTCAATTGTGCCCCGATGGAGGCCGTCTTTGTCGGGTCCGTTGGGTGGACCTGGAATTTTACTATTTCTTCGGCTGGTTTAAAGGAGGTGGACTTGGATCTCTTATCGAGTATCACATCGTCCCTATTCACCGTAGAGCGCAGCGCGGTGAGTTCCTCTGCCGCTAAGGCTTCGGATAGTGCCTCCAGAGCTAATGCGGCCGTCTTGTTTTCGGTGCGGAGTGCTATGTCCGGATCACTAACAAGAGTGATTATTCCACCGGGCCTAGGCATTTTGAGCTTCATGTACCCGTAATGGGGTACGGCTTGGAAGATTGTGAATGCCTCTCGTCCTAATATAGCGTGGTATCCGCTGTTAAACGGGGCCACTTGGAACGTGATTTCCTCGGACCTGTAATTGTCCGGCGAGCCGAATACCACATCGAGTGTGATTTTTCCTGTGCAGCGCGCTTCCCGGCTAGGGATTATCCCTCTGAAGGTTGTGTTGCTTCGCTCAATGCGGCTCCAGTCTATTTCCATTTTTTGAAGGGTTTCCTCGTAGATGAGGTTTAATCCGCTGCCGCCATCCACGAGCACCTTGGTAAGCCGAAAGCCGTCCACTATCGGACTGAGGACCAATGCGGCTGGTTCTTGGGCTGTTCGGGATTTAGGTTCGTCGCTGGCATTGAAGGTGATGGCCGCGTCACTCCAAGGATTTGCTGTGGCTACGTGGTAAGCTTCGGCAAGGCTGCGGATTGTTCGTTTCCGTATATTGTTTGATGCAAAAGTGTCGAAGACTGTCAATACCATTATTATTGGTGTGGTTTCCCGGGGCTAGAAGCTCCTCGCCACTTTTGGCCACCTGCCATAGTATCCAACATGCTCGAAGGCTATGTGTTGGGATGGCGCCCCCTGCACTGTGAATTGTACAGGGTCTGCTGAGCCATCCCTCCAGTACGGTTCCGTTCCATTTAAGGGGTTTCTGTTTTTTGGTTCTTGCACCTGGCGCCTGAATGTGATGCGCCCTTTTATTGCGGACTGGGTATGTATCTGGGGCCGGATTGTCCCAAAACCTATTTTCAGTTTTCCGGAAACTCTCTATCGCACAGTACTTCTGTACTATGGATGCCAGGTCGGCGAAGCGTGTGTTTCACGACGGCTGACGGCGTTTAGGATTCCCTCGTCCGTGCAATTGTTGCAGAAAATTGAGATTGCGTTTTCCTCTCGGCAGTCTTTTATCCTGTCCATAACCAGGAGGAATCTGGCCCAGTAACGATGTACTGTTTCAGTGGGCTCTTGCCGGATTAGAGATAGATCGCATATATCTGGTCGGGTGGGAGGAACTAAGTCCGGAGCCCTACCCGTCTCAAGGCTCGAAGGCCGAGGAGTTTCCAAGAGCGGAAACTTTGATCGCTGGACATTGTCCAACGAGTCCGGAACGATGCCTGATTTTAAGTTCAGTGCTCGATCGAAGTCCGCCCCTCCGCGGGAATCTGGCGTGGAGGGTTTGGGAGCCCGGACATATCTAGTTTTCAATATAGGAGAAGAGTCGCCGCATTGTTCTTCTACCACCGTGACGTGGTGGGTGACCTGGGGAGAGTTAATCTCTCTCAGATCGGTTTTAAGCCCGATCTGATCGTAGTCTGTAGTGACTCCCAGGGCGGCGATCCAATCCAAGAGTTCGTTTACGGACGTGAGCTCTGCTGGATCTAGGTGCTCGGCGAATTCCGAGTTGACGTGAAGGTCGCTCTCGATGACTCGAGAGGTCATTGCGGAGGCGGTGGCCGGACAGGCGGCTATGAGAAAACCTCCTAGCCGGATAGTTTGGCCGGCGGCCAAGGCTCCATTGGCGAAGATACCGTCCTTGAAGACGGGAAGAGGCATCCTTCCTATCGGTGACGGCACAGAGGAACTCTCAATGAAAGCACCAATGTCGGTGTCAAAACCGGCGGATCTCGGGTAGGGGGTCCCGAACTGTGCGTCTAGGCGGATGGTAACAGGAGACAAGGGACACGATGTTTTACCCAGGTTCGGGCCCTCTTGATGGAGGTAAAACCCTACGTCCTGCTTGATTGATATTGATATTGTGGATGTTTACAAGAGTGGATCTACCACGAGATCAAGGAGGCTAAACCCTAGAAGCTAGCCTATGGTATGATTGTTGTAATGTATGTCCTACGGACAAGGGCCATCCGGTTTATATAGACACTGGAGAGGGCTAGGGTTACATAGAGTTGGTTACAATGGTAGGAGATCTACATATCCGTATCGCCAAGCTTGCCTTCCACGCCAAGGAAAGTCCCATCCGGACACGGGACGAAGTCTTCAATCTTGTATCTTCATAGTCTTGGAGTCCGGTCGATGATGATAGTCCGGCCGATGATAGTTCGGCCGATGGTGGTAATCCGGCTATCCGGACACCCCCTAGTCCAGGACTCCCTCAAGCCCCAACCTCGGGACGGGCTTCGGGAGATGCCGCCTTCGGGGCTCCGTGCGGCGTCAGCATCTCAACATCATCCCCTTTAGCTCCCAGCGGTTCTCGTCTCCTCGCTCCATCGCCTGAGACAAAGCCGCTTTGGGCGACCGGAAGAGCAACCACAATGACTGGGTTCTCGCGGGACCCCGTGAGGCCAGCCGCGCGTAGCCCCCACTCGTCAAAGCTGGGCATCTGCCTCACGAAATCAGCCCTACCCAAGCAAAGGTACAAGAGGGCACCATCATGCCGAAGGCTGCCTGGGGAAGGATCGCCAGTCAGGACCCTGAGCACCGTCCTCAGCGCCTTAGGCACCAGGTCCTCCTCCTGAAGCCTCATGCGGTCTTTGTGCCCCGCAAAGTCCCACATTCGGCGAGAGTGGCACTGGAGAGGAGTAATGCAACACTGGAGGAACTCCTTCACCACCTTGGGCGCCATCACATCGAGCGCCCTCAAACTCTCGAAGCGGCGCCAGACGAAGGCGAGCCGGGGCTCGCGAGCATCTCATGACCCCAGCCTGAGTTGGGAACAACCGGCAAGGTCGGGTGCGAGGGCAGGGGGCTGGGCACCCCGACGTCCACATACAGCCACCGCTCTCTGAACCTGTCCTCGGAGGGAGGAAGGCTGAAATCGATCCCTGAAGCAGCCGTCTTTGGCACGACGAGGAAGGTCACACACCCCGAGCATTGAGCAGGGTCGCTCAAGCGCAAGGAGAAGAAGTGGCGTAGCAGGGCAACGGAAGGAGGAATGCCCACCATTGCCTCGCAAACAAAAGCGAAGACAGACAGGAGGGTAATGGACTCAGGCCCGAGGCGCATCATGCGAATCTGATAATGGGATAGCACCGCATTGAAGAAAGCGGAAAAGGGGAACCAGACCCGCCCACAGGGCATCAGCGAAAAACCGGACCTCGTGACGACCCTATCAAAAGAAGCATGGGACACGGGCCAGACCGTGGTCCTATCACACTCATTGAACATGGTGGCAAGAGCGGAGCGGACATTGTTCAAAGCTTCGGGATTGAGTATGATTGACCGATCGACGGCGGGGGCCACCGCCGGAGGAGAGCGGGACGAAGGCGTGGGCTTATTCCCCTTTTCCTTCTTTGTTGGCGCCATGGCGGTGGAAAAGAGGGGAGAGCTCGAGCCGGATTGGAGGCGGAGGTTGGAGCTGGAGGAAGAAGGAAGGACAGGAAGCGCGCGGACGGCGAAGGAGAATTTATGTGTGCAACCGCGGGTCCGCCTAGCCGAGCGTATAATGAGGCATCATGGGGAAGCGGAGACGCCCACATCCAATCAACCGCCACGCGGCGCCCAAGGCTGCAGGATATTGGGGCCCGCGGCGCTTCGCCCCTTCGCTTCTCTGCTAAGCCAAGTCCGTGTGCGCCTTGGGCCCGGGGGCTACTATCGGTGTTCTGGGAATGGGGGTCCCCAGACTTGCCTGCCTGCGGCCTGCGGTGTGGCTGAAAGTGCAACTATCCCTAGGTGGTTTTGGTAATTCATAACAACACATAGCTTATTGAGCTAATGCTATTCCAAGACTATTATTTCAGGAAAGCTCAATGAATGGCATGGCACGGGTGATGAAAGTGTATCCCTCAAAATACTAAGGACAAAGGATTGGCTAAAGCTCAAAAGCTCAAGACTCTTCATTTTACATTTTAGTGATCCAAGATCACATTGAGTCTATAGGAAAAGCCAATACTACCAAGGAGGGATGAGGTGTTGCTTAATGAGCCTCTTGCTTTATGTGCTTAGTGATATGCTCCAAAACCCTCAACTACTTTCCCACATCCACAAATGACCTAAACCCAAAGCCAAAATCGGTCACACCGATTCTTCCTATCCGGCGCCACCGATTCCAAAAAGTCATAGCCACTGCCACAAACCCTAAGCAAATCGGTCTTACCGATAGGGATCTCGGTCTCACCGAGATGAGGTTGCAATCTCTCTGTTTCCCTTCGTAACGTTTCGGTCTAACTGAAGTGAGCGATCGGTCCCACCGAGATTGCAATGTAAACTCTCTGTTTCCTTTTTGTAACATTTCGGTCTCACCAAAAATAGCAAATCGGTCCCACCGAGTTTACCTGACCAACTCTCTGGAAAGCTTATTACCAAATCGGTCTCACTGAGTTTGTGTAATCGGTCTTACCGAGATTACGTTATGCCCTAAGCCTAACCGAATCGGTCTCACCGAGATGCATGTCAGTCCCACCGAAAATCACTAACGGTCACTAGGTTTACTAAATTGGTTCGACCGAGTTTAACAATTCGGTCCCACCGAGTTTGGTAAATTGTGTGTAACAGTTAGATTTTGTGTGGAGGCTATATATACCCCTCCACCTCCTCTTCATTCGTGGAGAGAGCCATCAGAACGAAACTACACTTCCAACTTACCATTTCTGAGAGAGAACTACCTACTCATGTGTTGAGGCCAAGATATTCCATTCCTACCATATGAATCTTGATCTCTAGCCTTCCCCAAGTTGCTTTCCACTCAAATCTTCTTTCCACTAGATCCAAAACCTATGAGAGAGAGTTGAGTGTTGGGGAGACTATCATTTGAAGCACAAGAGCAAGGAGTTCATCATCAACGCACCATTTGTTACTTCTTGGAGAGTGGTGTCTCCTAGATTGGCTAGGTGTCAATTGGGAGCCTCCGACAAGATTGTGGAGTTGAACCAAGGAGTTTGTAAGGGCAAGGAGATCGCCTACTTTGTGAAGATCTACCGCTAGTGAGGCAAGTCCTTCGTGGGCGACGGCCATGGTGGGATAGACAAGGTTGCTTCTTCGTGGACCCTTCGTGGGTGGAGCCCTCCGTGGACTCGCGCAGCCATTACCCTTCGTGGGTTGAAGTCTCCATCAACGTGGATGTACGATAGCACCACCTATCGGAACCACGCCAAAAACATCCGTGTCTCAAATTGCGCTTGAATCCTCCAAACCCTTCCCTTTACTTTCTTGCAAGTTGCATGCTTTAATTTCCGCTGCCTATATACTCTTTGCATGCTTGCTTGAATTGTGTGATGATTGCTTGACTTGTCCTAAAGTAGCTAAAATCTGCCAAACTCTAAAATTGGGAAAAGGTTAAGTTTTTATTGGTCAAGTAGTCTAATCACCCCCCTAGACATACTTCAAGGTCCTACAAGTGGTATCAGAGCTTTGGTCTCCATTTGCTTTGATTTCCATAGCTTTTGGTGGTCATAGCCTTGGTTTCACAACCTAGGAGAGTATGGCGTCTAGCGAGGGAAATTATCACCGTAGAGGTCCTTACTTTGATGGTACTAATTTTGCTAGTTGGAAGCATAAGATGAAAATGCATATTCTTGGACATAACCGCGCCGTTTGGGCAATTATTTGTGTTAGCTTGCAAGGTGAATTTTTCGATGGGAGAGAACCGAACAGTGAAGCTAATGCGGAAGAATTGAAGATGCTGCAATACAACGCTCAAGCATGTGACATCATCTTCAACGGATTGTACCCCAAAGACTTCAACAAAATCAGCCGTCTTGAGAATGTAAAGGAAATTTGGGATACTTTGATTGATATGCATGAAGGTACCGAGTCCGTCAAGGAATCCAAAGTCAGCTTGACAAGTTCAAAATGAAGGATGGTGAAGATGTCGCTGAAATGTACTCTAGGCTTGCTCTTATCACCAATGAGATTGCCGGCTTAGGGAGTGAAGAGATGACCGACAAATTCATCATCAAAAAAATCCTAAGAGCATTGGATGGAAATTATGATACCGTGTGCACATTGATTCAAATGATGCCAAACTACAAAGATCTCAAGCCAACGGAAGTCATTGGAAGAATTGTTGCTCATGAGATGTCACTCAAGGATAAGGAGGAACTTCACAACAAGTCAAGTGGTGCTTACAAAGCCTCAAGTGAAGTCCCCACATCATCAAGTGAGAAACCAACCTTCAATGAAGAATTGAGCTTAATGGTGAAGAACTTCAACAAATTCTACAAGAGTAGAAGCAAAGAAAGAAGCTCCAAGTCAAGATCTTACAATGACAAAAGATCTTCTAGACGTGAGCGCAATTGCTACAATTGTGGGAGACCCGGACACTATTCCAATGAGTGTACGGCAACCTACAAAAGAAGAGAAGATTCTCCAAGAAGAAGGAGCAAAAGAGAAGAATCACCACCAAGAGAGAGGAGGAGTAGAGATGACCGTTATGAACGAAGACCCTCACGGAGAAGCAAGGATTCGTAAAGGAAGGACAAGTCATCAAGGAGCTACACAAAACGAAGACATCAAGCTCATGTTGGTGAATAGGTATCCGGCTCCGACTCCGACAATCACTCCGAGAGAAGCTATCACTCCGACTCCGAATATACTCAAGATGAAGGTGTTGCCGGTCTAGCACTTGTGTCAACCAACTCCTACGACATATTTGACTCACCAAATGAAGGTGTTGGAAGATGCTTCATGGCCAAAGGTCCAAAGGTAACACATCCCGAGTATGTTGATTTTAATAGTGATGAAGATGACTTGCTTGTGGATGATGATTTACTTGTTGACAACTCTAGTGATGAATACTATGATGAATCGTCAATTAATAATGCTAATCAAGATAAAACGAATGACAATGATAAGGAGAAGATTGAGCTTCTAACTAAAGAACTAAACACTCTTAAGTTAGCTCATGAAACTATCTAGGAAGATCATCGAGAACTTTTAATGGCTCATGAGAAGTTATGCTTTGAAAAGCTCAATCTTGACCAAGAGCATGAGTTCTTAAAAGCAATCAATGATGATCTCCGCAAGAAAAGTTCTTCTTACATTGCCAAGCGTTTACTCTTATCTACTTACATGCCTCAAGTCAAGTCTAGTAACAAGTACAAGAAAGATACATCCTCTAGTAGTAACAATAATAATGTCAAATCCAATATTGTTGCTTCTAGTAGTTCTCTTGATTCCACTGACGATTCTCTTAGCCAAGTTACACTTGAGCAAGAAAATAGCTTATTGAAGGGAATTATAGAGAAAGGTGTTTACAAGAGCCTTGCCGGGAGTAAGCAATTTGAGGAAATTGTACGTAAGCAAGGAAGGCACCGGAAGAATCAAGGTGTTGGTTTTGAACGAAAGTTTAATGCCAATGGAGTTGAGTGGGAAGAAGATCAATACCCCAAGACGAAGTTTGTTCCTCAACAAGAGAAGTATGATCCTACTTCCTTCAAGGGAACACAAGCTCAAGATGATCTTCCACCACAAGACCACAAGAACAAAGGCAAGGACAAGCTTCAAGAAGGGATTGATGCATTTGAAGAAGCACCTAAAGCCTCGTTCAAGTGGGTCCCGAAGACTACGTCAAGTTCTACTTCATCAAGTACAACTACAACTCCAAGGATTCCCATCAAGATGATGTGGATCCCGAAGAAGAAGAACTAGAGAGTTCTTGAGGGTGACTCCACCAACATTCTTCACTCATATCATTATGGCAAGGACAAGTGCAATCAACTTCCACATCTTGCACTAGTTCAAGGAGTCACAAACCCTCATGTTGGTAAGGCAAGGGACAAGGCAACCTAATGATTTCATGGACATCATCTTGTGTGTGCATCACTCTATGTCTATGGATATTCTTGTTTGTTCCTTGTGGGACTAACCCATGTAGGTAAGTTGAAAGTGCAACTCACTCCAAAGGATTGCTCCAAATGATCTACATCAACATTGAGCATCTACATCTTCAACACCTACATGAAGTCATCATCGACAAAACCCAAGGTTAGTTCATCCCTCTAAGGGGGGATCTCACATCTAGGGGGAGCTTAACTCTAAGAATTGAGTCAAAGCAACTCTAATGGTGTGAAAACAACAATGCATTATGTAAAAGTGGTAACCCCACTTGAGCTTAAACGATGAGTATGACCTATGATCAAATGTTCTCATTTGACTCCTAAGTCAATATACTCATATATAGATGACCTAGTCATCGCCAATTTTTTGACAGATGCTAGAATTGGTTGTGCATGCTTTGCCACATATTTCATTTGCCATCTTATTGTGTGAGCATGTTGGTGCATATTTTACTCATTCAAGGACATCCACTTGTTGTTTTGTTTGTTTGGATTCTTTTCTTTGTGCCAAGTGGATGGACAAGAATGCCTATGAACCTTCTTTAGCTATCTATGCTTTTCTCATCTCAAACTCTATTCATGCTACATCATAAAATTTGATCAAGTCAGATTTGAACAACTCTGTCTGAGGAGCACTAGGAGTCCCCGATTCGTCATAGACTTAAACTTCCAAAACCTCTTTGTGATTCTCGATCTGACCGATTCCACCTTTTCGGTCCTACCGAGATCACTAAGTTGATATGAGTTTTCAATCTCGGTGCAACCGATTTGAACTTTTCGGTCTCACGATTTGCTGTAACTGAACGCAGTTATGCATCTCGGTGCCATCGAGTTGTTCCACTCGGTCACACCGACAGGGTCGGGCTATATATAGCCACGGGCAAAATTTTGGAAATTTCTCTGAAACCCTTCACCCGCGCAACAGCTCGCTCTACCATCTTGGTCTCCGGATCGTCTCCTCGTCGCCAGCAGCCTCCTGTCGCTGGTCTCCACCGCTGTCAACGGATTTCGTCCCCACCGTTGCCGCCGTAGCAAGTCCACCTCCAAGTTAGGGTATGGACTTGATCTTTGTGCTATCCACGTCTGATTCCTAGCACATTGTATTCTTATTGATTCTTGCCACGATTGAAACTCTTCTATCTAGCCAAAGTAGTTCATAGATTAGATGTGATTCAAATTTTTAGGGTTAGGTTTCCGCCGAAACCATCTCGGACCCACCGAGTTGAAAAACTCGGTCTCACCGATTTGGCTTATGCCATTACACTAGTGACTCTCGGTCTGACCGAGAATTACTAATCGGTGTGACCGATTTGAGGATTCTGTGAAACCCTAGCAGTCTCGGTGCCACCGAACTGTGACTCGGTCCAACCGAGATCATCAGTTTAGGTTCCAAAACTGCTTCGGTATCACCGAGTTTGAAAATCGGTTGATCCGAAATGCTTTCTATGGATAACTAAAACTGAATTTTTGAATCATTCTTTTGCAAAAATCTCTGCATTTTGTGATGCTCATCTATTCTATCTCATCTATAACTCTTCACTGGGTCATTAATCAACTTTGTTGCTTGTGGAGTTGCAGATTTCGTTGGACATAAGTTCACCAACTGGAATGATGAGCTTATCATGCAGTTCTACTCCACATCACATTTTTACCCAGATGGTAGAATTGTTTGGATGTCTGAAGGTACAAGGTACCAATCCACTATTGAAGAATGGGCAAGTCTGATAAATGCCCCCAAGGAGAATGAGGATGACCTAGACATTTATGCAAAGAAGAAGTTGGGTCACAATTCAATGGCTCACATGTACAAGGAGATTCCAGACAAGGCAGTAGAGACTCACAAGTTTGGATCAGTTCACTTTCTGCTGTCAGGGTGGCCAACCATCAATTGTATTCTGAGGCACACCTTGTTGCCCAAGTCTGGTGACCATAACATGATCAGAGGGCATGCCATCAACATGCTGCATGTGTTTGATGTGCCTCAGAAGTTCAAAGTCATGAGCCTAATCATTGAAACAATCAAGAGGACTGCAGCAGATCAGAAGAGGAGCTGTGGATATGCACCTCAAATTCAGGAATAGATCAACTCAAAGATGGGCACAGGGAAATATCAGTTGGATAAGGAACATTTTCCACTTTATCCAGACTTTGAGGACAATGAGATTGTCATGAATTAAGATGATCCACAATCAGTTCAAGTTCAGGAGAAGAAGAAGGCAAAGAAGGAGAAGGCTGCCAAGATGCCAACTCAAGAGGAGGCATCTGAATATTTCTTGAAAACCAAACAAGAGCAGCTTGGTTACTTGATAGCATCAACTCTGAGGATTGAGAAAGGACTGGCCACCCTCACTCAGAATCAGGAGAGCCTTGAAAGAATCATGGAACAAAATTCTATGATCTAGATGTCAAAGTAACTGAGATTCAGTCAGTTGTGGAGCAGCTGCAGGATGACATGCAGGAGAGGAAGGGCAAGACTACCACCAATGTGTTTGCCAGAGTGCCCAGAGCCCAGAGGTCAGTTGCAGTGGCAGCGACAGACACTAGAGCAACAACTTCAACACCAGCCACTGCCCCTATAGTTCCAGTGCAACCAGCTCCAGCACCAACTCCTCCAGCTCCATCCACTTCAACTGAAGCCTTCGTCCAAGGAGCCATCTCTACACCACCACCTGAAGATCAAGCTTGAGAGTCGATCTAGCACTATGCATTTTCTATGAACTTTTTGGTAACTTGTTGCCAAAGGGGAGAAAAATGTATAGATCATAGGCTTCGAGAGAGAGAGTGTGTTGCTTTTGTTCTCTCTTGCTTTATTTGGTGGTTTTTCAAACTTTGTTTGCTTTTGGTTGAGATACTATGCTTGTGAGACATTGATGATCATGTGTTTGATCATAAGCTACACTTACGCATGCTTGATATTATCCTATCTATCTTATGTGATCACTCACTATGCTTGGTGATGAGTGCATGTATTCATTGTTTATTATTTTGAGAGCTCCATCAAGATGTATGTGACATGGAAGAGTAACCCATGAGCCTAATTCATTGTGCATTTGCAGTCCAAAGCAAATCTAAAACTATGCACAAATTTAGGGGGAGCTCTTGCTTAGAACATACTTCTCAAAGCGACGATGTTATTCAATCTTATTATCATTTGTCGAAGCTTTGATCTATATGTTGTCATCAATTACCAAAAAGGGGGAGACTGAAAGTGCAACTATCCCTAGGTGGTTTTGGTAATTCATAACAACACATAGCTCATTGAGTTAATGCTATTCCAAGACTATTATTTCAGGAAATCTCAATGAATGGCATGGCATGGATGATGAAAGTGGATCCCTCAAAATAATAAGGACAAAGGATTGGCTCAAGCTCAAAAGCTCAAGACTCTTCATTTTACATTTTAGTGCTCCAAGATCACATTGAGTCTATAGGAAAAGCCAATACTATCAAGGAGGGATGAGGTGTTGCTTAATGAGCCTCTTGCTTTATGTGCTTAGTGATATGCTCCAAAACCCTCAACTACTTTCCCACATCCACAAATGACCTAAACCCAAAGCCAAAATCGGTCACACCGATTCTTCCTATCCGGCGCCACCGATTCCAAAAAGTCATAGCCACTGCCACAAACCCTAAGCAAATCGGTCTTACCGATAGGGATCTCGGTCTCACCGAGACGGGGTTGCAATCTCTCTGTTTCCCTTCGTAACGTTTCGGTCTAACCGAAAAGAGCAAATCGGTCTTATTACCAAATCGGTCTCACCGAGTTTGTGTAATCGGTCTTACCAAGATTACGTTATGCCCTAACCCTAACCGAATCGGTCTCACCGAGATGCATGTCAGTCCCACCGAAAATCACTAACGGTCACTAGGTTTACTAAATCGGTCCGACTGAGTTTAACAATTCGGTCCCACCGAGTTTGGTAAATTGTGTGTAACGGTTAGATTTTGTCTGGAGGCTATATATACCCCTCCACCTCCTCTTCATTCATGGAGAGAGCCATCAGAACGAACCTACACTTCCAACTTACCATTTCTGAGAGAGAACTACCTACTCATGTGTTGAGGCCAAGATATTCCATTCCTACCATATGAATCTTGATCTCTAGCCTTCCCCAAGTTGCTTTCCACTCAAATCTTCATTCCACCAGATCCAAAACCTATGAGAGAGAGTTGAGTGTTGGGGAGACTATCATTTGAAGCACAAGAGCAAGGAGTTCTTCATCAACGCACCATTTGTTACTTCTTGGAGAGTGGTGTCTCCTAGATTGGCTAGGTGTCACTTGGGAGCCTCCGACAAGATTGTGGAGTTGAACCAAGGAGTTTTTAAGGGCAAGGAGATCGCCTACTTCGTGAAGATCTACCGCTAGTGAGGCAAGTCCTTCGTGGGCGACGGCCATGGTGGGATAGACAAGGTTGCTTTTTCGTGGACCCTTCGTGGGTGGAGCCCTCCATGGACTCGCGCAGCCGTTACCCTTTGTGGGTTGAAGTCTCCATCAACGTGGATGTACGATAGCACCACCTATCGGAACTACGCCAAAAACATCCGTGTCTCAAATTGTGTTTGAATCCTCCAAACCCTTCCCTTTACTTTCTTGCAAGTTGCATGCTTTAATTTCCGCTGCCTATATACTCTTTGCATGCTTGCTTGAATTGTGTGATGATTGCTTGACTTGTCCTAAAGTAGCTAAAATCTGCCAAACTCTAAAATTGGGAAAAGGTTAAGTTTTTATTGGTCAAGTAGTCTAATCACCCCCCCTCTAGACATACTTCAAGGTCCTACAGTGGCTCAAGTGGGGGCCCAATGCAGCCCAGCTTCATCGGCTCAAGCTCAAGACCCTCGCGAGGGGCCAAGCCTCTCGGGGCGGATGACATGAAGCTTCCTCAGGAACAGCCTCATCAGGCAGGCTCGCGAGGAGGCGGAGAGATCAAGGCAGGGTACCTCGTGAGGTGTCCGTCACGCAAGCCATGACGATTGAGACCAGGCGGGCGCTAGGCGGGCGCCGGCCTATGCAGTGTCCTTGTTTCCCCTTCGGTGCAAGGGGGGCAAGCACATGCCAAGCCATCAGGCAAAGGTTACCGTTTCGGTGCAACAAGACCAAGACCAGTAGAATGGCAGGATGGAGGTCATCGTGGAGCCTAGGACGGCGTCATCATCAGAGCCTTTGGCAGCCGAAGACCAACTTTAGTCAGGATAAGTGTACTAGATGTTCCCCTTCAAAATGGCCAAATGTTGGCGCCCTTCCCACTCATTATTTGGGAAGAGGCCCATGGCCTCCGTCTATAAATAGGACAAGCCACCACAGAGTAGGGGCATCGAGAATCCAGATCATGCATAGGCTAGAGAGAGGCGAGTGAACTCACCCAAGTAGTTCATCGCACCAGCTCAAGAACAGCCCTCGCGAGGCTGTTCTCCCTTTGTACTGTTCATCGTGAGCCCCTGAGGCAATCCACCACACCACAAACTGGAGTAGGATATTACACCACAATGGTGGCCCTAACTAGTATAAACCTCGTGTCCCTTGTGTGTTCTTCTATCTAGCCTAGATCCTTTGCGAGACTTCGAGACGTGAGCTGGTAGGGGAAAGATCTTCGGGCGCACCTCGGAGTTCGAACCTGAAGGGTCTGCCGGAACCCGAAATCCCACACGGTCGTGGTCCTCTGGCTGTGGAGGCGGGCTGTGTACCTCCCTCGTAGCTTTCCACAGTTCCTGTTATGGATTAGCGAGGTAAATATTTGTGATGAAATACTATAGGGATGAATAACAGTTGAGTAAAAGATAGCAACTCACCCAGCTAGGGGGTTGTACATGGAAAATCCATCCCGTGGCTTAATGCAGATAAACTCCTCTTCTTCTTCTTTGTATAAATCGGACAATATTTTCGCCAGAGCAGTGGCGGAGTCCGGACCTTTCCGAACGCAGCGGGTGGCATCGTCTTCTCCGTTGAAGTGCAACATGGGACGCCCCTGATACTAGAGTGGCTGCACCCCCCGCATTATGCATATTGACATAACTTTGATTATTGTCAATCCAGATTTGGCAAGCATTTTTATCCTGCCCGTCAACTGAAGGACCTCTCTGTTATCTTCCTCCTTGGGGCTCCGAGGACGCCAGCTACAACGTTTCTTCAATGGGGCATTTGTGAACTCAGGAAGGCCCATCCGGATAGGGTCAGGAAGGGAGACATCCTCTACATAAAACCACTCGGAAGGCCAATCTTCGGATGTCTTGTTCGGAGTGCCGTACAGGTATCTAGTCCCGGCGATGCGCCATATTTCGGCTCCGCCCACTTGGAATATCGATCCCTCCTGATTGCGAGGGACGAGGCAGAACAACCTCTTCCATAGCTCAAAATGAGCTTCGCAACCCAGAAATAACTCACAAAAGGCGACATAACCTGCGATGTGCATGATGGAGGCGGGGGTGAAATTGTGCAGCTAGAGGCCGTAGTACTCCAGGAACCCGCGAAGGAATGTACGAATTGGAAATCCAATACCCCTCAACAAGTAAGGGATAAGGCATACTCGCTCCCCCCTGGATGGGTTGGGAAAACTCTCCGCTTGCTCCCCGCCATCAAAAGTAGCTAGTCCGGCTCGAACGGGGACAAGATATGCAGGTGGGAGAAACCCCTGGGTCTGCAACTCCACCAATTGGACGTGGGATACGGTACACTTCTCCCAAGCACCTGGCTTGGCGCTATGAGGGCGAGAGGAGGAGCCGCGGTGGCCGGCCATGATGGGATGGTTTTTTCAGGCATGCTCTGATGGATCCTCGCTTGGAGAGGATGGTGTGTTTTGGATCTGAGGATCCTCGTCTCTTTAAATGGATGATTTATTTACCTTGTGAGGGTGGAAAGTGCAAAAATGCCCCGGCTTCTCGCATTCACTCGACACATGGAGACTGACATTATTAAGGTACAATAGCCAATGAGTGCAACATTAAATGGGAAACCGGACACTGCTCGTTACAACAAGTACTCTGGATAATTCAGGGCAGAACCCGCCTTGCAATGCCGAAGATAATATGCGCGTCAGACTCATCATCATTAAAGCCTGGTTCGGGGGCTACTGAGGGAGTCCTAGATTAGGGGGTCCTCGGACAGCCGGACTATATGCTTGTGTCGGACTGTTGGACTATGAAGATACAAGATTGAAGACTTCGTCCCGTGTCCGGGTGGGACTCTCATTTGCGTGGAAGGCAAGCTTGGCGATTCGGATATGTAGATTCCCTTCTCTGTAACCGACTCTGTGTAACCCTAGCCCCCTCCGGTGTCTATATAAACCGGAGGGTTTAGTCCGTAGGACAACAACAATCAGAATCATATGATAGCTTCTAGGGTTTAGCCTCTACCATCTCGTGGTAGATCAACTCTTGTACTACTCATATCATCAAGATCAATCAAGAAGGAAGTAGGGTATTACCTCCATAGAGAGGGCACAAACATGGGTAAACATCATGTCCCCCGCCTCCTGTTACCATTAGCCATAGACGCACAGTTCGGGACCCCCTACCCGAGATCCGCCGGTTTTGACACCGACAACTGGTGTCTCCGGGTCACTGGTCGCTGAAGCGGGGCTGCAAATTATGATGGTGTTGGATCATCTCTTCAAATGACTTTGTTGTCTTTGCTGCTTGTTCTGGATGGGTAGTTCTTTCTTTTGTTATGCATATTCCTTGTCATTTGGTCAGCCTCGTCTATGTCACTCTTACTATGTAATAGTTGCCTCTGTGAATGTCATTCTTGTCTGGATCATGAGAGTATGATCGCTGCAGATGGGTGCATTTTGGTGGTGTAGCAAGACTTCTTATGAACTATCATGTCTTGCTATTTATGTCAGTAGTAGTCACTAGTTAGTGTTTGAATGTTGTATATCATTGTTTCGAACTATTTATTGTCTCGAACTATTGGTGGGCTAAATGAGGGCATCACCATTCTCCAGTGTTCAGAGTATATCTCCTTTTTTCAAGTTATATAATTTGAGCTCAGTGTCTTTTCGATGATGTACACTTGTTTGGGCCAGTGAGGTGTCGTTGAATATGGGCCGAGTAGTAATGCAATGCCAAACAAGTCAATTATGACTCTCAGGCCGGGCTCTCAAAAGATCCTCAAAAAAGGTTGGGCTCTCCAAAAAGGAAAGAATAAGGACTCTTAGTCAACATGTGGGCGCCACCGGTGTTTTCGTGCACTTGCGCGCGGAGAGCGTGTTGGTGCGTGTTCGAAATTCATGCGACCTTTTCATCCCCAATCTCCCGCCCGTCCCCCAGCTCTGGAATCTCGATTCCTACTCCAGTTCCCCCAAATCCCCCTCCTATACTCCCTGTACTCAAGCGCACTATCATGTCGCCGGTTAACGCGGACCTCCGAGCCGGAGATCCTGAGGTTCGTCCTGCCTTCAGTTGCTCCATGATGTCGCTCAACAGTGGCATGGCGGCGCTTGATGACCAGTTTGCCGACAAAGTGCTGATGGTAACCATCAACGGCGACCGGCCTCCCGTCTCGCCGGACGACCTTGTCAAAGCTCTTGGCATTGCGCACGACATCCAAATAAGTGACTTTCTCGTCGAAGTCTGTCCGCCACCCGCTGAATTCTTTGTCAGGTTCCGGACAACTTTCGACTACAATCGTGCGTTCGAATCTTCCCGGCGTTAGTTCTGTGATGGCGCGCTGGTGAGCTTTGATCGGTGGCACCCAGGATGGGGCTCGGTGCCCATTGGGCTTGAGTTTTTAACAAAGCTTACCTTCCATGGCATGCCTCGACGTGCTTGGAACAGCAAGTCCATGAATGAGCTTATCAACGAGCTTGGAGGTGAGCTCGTAAGTATGTTTGTTCCTCCAGACAGCTGGGCTCTGACGGTTATGGCACGGATGAAGAAGTCGTCCACCGTACCGAAGGTGATTGGTGTTGAGATACCGGTGCAGGAACCGGGGTTGTACTATTTTCCTCCACCAAGGCCACCACGGACCACGTTAGGAATGTACATGTATCGAGTGTTCGTGCATGTCAAAGAAGTGGTCAATTCATCAATCGAAGTCCTGCCGCCGCTGCTGGTGCCAGGGTCCGTCGACGACGTCCATTACAGGAGTCAACATCAGACTTTCCCCGTGTTGCTCAGAATGATGGATGGCATAGGGCCTACTCCATCGCGCAGTGGAGGCCACTGCTTCTTTGGGAGAAGAGGCAGGGCTGGCTGCCTGGATGTTATCTAATTTGAGGTAACAACTGAATCTTGTCAGATACTAGTTAAATCCAAGCTATGGGTGTGAAGCACTGATGTGCCAGTACATTTGATTGTGACCTGTTCTAATTTTGTACCTGAACTTTTTTTAGAAAGGGCTATACGTCAACTTAATGTGCTAGCAGAACTTATTGTGTTGTCTGTCTGTTTTCTTTGCACAACATTCAAGATATTTCCCCGTCATTGATAAAGACAATGAACCGTTATGTATGAGTTCGATGGTTTCAACATAGCCCTACCCGTAGCGATCCACTACTTCCATCCTGATTGTGCCGCCTGCGTGAAATTTTTGTATGCAAGTTCAGTCTGCTATGATGTTCTATATGATTGTGTCAACTATATAAGTTTTTACTGAGCATCAGCAATGCATATGGCTGAAAGATATATTTACGAGCATCGACCGATGGGTCACTCTCTATCTCTCTCTCTCTCTCTCTCTCTCTCTCTCTCTCTCTCTCACACACACACACACACACACACACACACACAAACATGCACAAGTGGGACCCGTTGAATTATTTCTTTGCTCGTGACAACTTTTAATTAGGTTCCACTTTAATCTAACTTTTTTCTTAAGTTATTAACTGAGCTCAGTGACTTCAAAAAGTTGTACATAAGCCTTGTTTAGTCCTTTTCGGCATCGCTGAATGTGGGCTGAGTAGCCATGTTAGGTTGTACTGTACTACATATGCCTTTTTTGAACATCAGCAATGCAACTGGGCCGACAGTTGTACACAATATCCGGGTCAACTTGTTATTCTCTGCCCCGCTTGGCTGCAAACTTTCCTAGGAGGTATGCATTAGGCTTAATAAGAAAATGGAATTTAAGAAATAATAAATGGGATGTAATTATAATAACCGGGCAGTAACAATAAAAAATGCACCAAACGCGTAATCAGTTTAAAAAATATATTACTTTTGGAATTTGAAAATTTTAATTTCATTACTTGTTGCGCGCGCAATATTTTGTTGGATTTTAATGTAATACAACTTTATTTTAAAATTATATTTAATCTAACTAGAAATTTCGGATATAAATATTTCGGATCCCATCAAAATGTGGGAATTTTTTTTGAATTCTATTTTGAGTGGTTGGTTGAAATTATTAATCGTTGTCCTAGCTAGAAAATGGGTCGTACTTTTAACAGACTGTAAATGGGTTGTAGTAAATTCCATTAGAACTAGAAAATGGGATGTACATTCTTACAAATCGCAAATGGGCTATATGTTCTCTGCCACACACTTGTGGGCCTTCTAAGTTGACGCGTCCCCTAAAAAAACTAAGTTGACGCGTATGCAAGGCTTTTTCAACAACACACGGCCGTTGGATGTCCATCCAACGAATGTCGTGCTTCTTCTTCAATCTCGGATATTGTTGCTTCAGCCGCCCAAAAAATGATTCCTCCCCATGACATCTGGGGCGCACCGTTTTGGAGGCTGACCTGTGGGCCTACTAAGTTGACGCGTACCAAGGGCTTTGTCAACTTAGTAAATATAAACGATTCTAGCTGAAGTGACCGTACGATGTCCATCCAACGGTCGTAGTGCTTCTTCAACCTCTGGTCTTCTTGCTCTAGCTGCCCAAAGCACCGCTGGTCGTGTCGCGTGCTCCTGCCTCCCGTGGCCGGCTGTGATGCCGCAAAGGCCTCACCGCCCCCTACTACTCCCACCACTGGTCAGGCCATCCCTCTACTCACCCACACCCCCTGTTATTCTGTGGCGACAACAGGCTCACACCGCAGACGAACCAGTGAACCCTCATACTCCTCTCCGCGCGGGCTTCCACTGCCGCGTCTTCCCCGGCTCCATGTCGGCCCCTTCCTAGGCCTCGCCGTCATCCACCGCCCTGGTGCTCTCGGCGCGGCGTGGTCAACGTGGTCAAGGAAGGACTTCCATCAAAAGAGTACTGTACGTGGAGAGGCTGACAGCTGGGTCCACGACAGCAGCAAGGAAATGCCTCCTTATTACACGCAAAATAATGATTCCTCCACCTAATAGCAGGGACCCACCGGACGGGCCACTATATTTCACGAAAAAAGATTTCCCCCAGACTGCTGGGACCCACCAGCTACATCTTCGCACGCCAAGAAGTGCGTCCGGGCAAAAAAATGATTCGCCCCCTGACTGCTGGGACCCACCAGCTACATCTTCGCACGCAAGGAAGTGTCTAACAGTCAGGACCCACCTGGTCGAAGCATACGTAGCATTGTCATTCTGGTCGCAAACGTGTACGTACATACTGGTCGATGTAGAGGCGTGCACGTGTCGTAGTAGAGGCACGCACGTACCATGTACATGTATGTACAGCGGCCAGTGTGCAAGAAAGAAAATATGGCCACGTACATACATATGGGCGGGGTCTCGAACGCCTACTCGCGCATACGTACGGCTAGGGCTCGTGTACATGGCTGGGTCAGAACGGACAAACTGCGTCATCGTCGTGTTCATGGGGAGCCAACCGGCTGGGTTGGAATGGAATGCGTTGTCGTGT